>NC_073378.1:7783105-8100605 GCF_028641065.1 Leucoraja erinaceus
CTGTCGACTATCGTAAATTAATCAACGCCTGCACTGGCACCTTCGGCATTTGATGCACGGATAATAATCCACACCCTTCCATTTTCAGAACATTCTTGGTATAAACTAGGAGAATCCATGTAAATTACCAAAAGTGTTCTCAAAATGCAAGCTTGTGGGTGACTGTCTTTGCATCAAATGTCGAACCTGCCAGTGCAGGCGTTGATTAATTTACGATAGTCGACAGTGTCGGGAGATGCCTTTGAAATCCAAAATGCTGGAGTAACGAACTCAGCGGGGCAGGCAGCATCTCTGGATAGAAGGAATGGGAGATCGGCGTTAAATTGCGTTCCCTTGTTTAGCCTACCTTGAGAGGAGGTGATGCAATATAAAATGCAGTACCGACGGCTGACTTTATGTATAAGGTACACAAAAATGCTGGAGAAACTCAGCGGGTGCAACAGCATCTATGGAGCGACGGGAGTTACTTCCTCCGCTCTATAGATGCTGCTGCACCCGCTGAGTTTCTCCAGCATTTTTGTGTACCTTCGATTTTCCAGCATCTGCAGTTCCTTCTTAAAGACTTTATGTATAAGATAGACACAAAATGCTGGAGTAACTCAGCGGGACATAATGAAACGTTTCTTCTCTCCAGACAAATGCTACCAGTCCCGCTGAGTTACTCAAGCATTGTTGTGTCTATCTTCGGGGTGAACCAGCATCTGCAGTTCCTTCCTACAGACCGATGTAATGACTTACCGTTCACGGCGTCCAACACTGAGGCAAGCGAGCTTCACGGCGACCGGAGACTGTGTTTGTTCCGCGATGCCAGTCTCCGATCAGGTTGCATTTGCTGGCAGTTGAAGTATTAAAGGCGCTGAAAACGCCAGCGAGAAGCGGGAAAGAGATTGCCGCAGGTTGAAGCGAACTGATGCGATGAATTGCTCAGGTCGCAGAAGTACCAAACGTGTTGCATTAAAATCCGCAGCAGCCCACAAACTTTCTCAGGGACTTTTCAGGTGTATGGTTATATATTTCAAACACACACCAATTCATTAAGTCTGCAACGGTCAAAGTCTTAATTTGGAAGGGGGGGGGGGGGGGGGGGGGGCATTTATAGAAACATAGAAACATAGAAATTAGGTGCAGGAGTAGGCCATTCGGCCCTTCGAGCCTGCACCGCCATTCAATATGATCATGGCTGATCATCCAACTCAGTATCCCGTACCTGCCTTCTCTCCATACCCCCTGATCCCCTTAGCCACAAGGGCCACATCTAACTCCCTCTTAAATATAGCCAATGACTGGCCTCAAACTACCCTCTGTGGCAGAGAGTTCCAGAGATTCACCACTCTCTGTGTGAAAAAAAGTTCTTCTCATCTTGGTCTTAAAGGATTTTCCCCTTATCCTTAAGCTGTGACCCCTTGTCCTGGACTTCCCTAACATCGGGAACAATCTCCCTGCATCTAGCCTGTCCAACCCCTTATCTAGCGTTTGTTATGAGTATTGGAGTATTGTGTGCAGTTTTGGTCCCCTAATTTGAGGGAGGACAGTCTTGCTATTGAGGGAGTGCAGCTTAGGTTTACAAGGTTAATTCCCGGGATGGCGGGACTATCATATGCTGAGAGAATGGAGCAGCTGGGCTTGTACACTCTGGAGTTTAGAAGGATGAGATGGGGATCTTATTGAAACATATAAGATTATTAAAGGTTTGGGCACACTAGAGGCAGGAAACATGTGCCCGATGTTGGGGAAGTCCAGAACCAGAGACCACAGTGTAAGATTAAGGGGTAAGGCATTTAGAACGGAGATGAGAGAACATTTTTTCTCACAGAGAGTTGTGAGTCTGTGGAATTCTCTGCCTCAGAGGGCGGTGGAGGCAGGTTATCTGGATGCTTTCAAGAGAGAGCTAGATAGGGCTTTTAAAGATAGCGGAATCAGGGGATATGGGGAGAAGGCAGGAACGGGGTACTTAGAAACATAGAAACATAGAAATTAGGTGCAGGAGTAGGCCATTCGGCCCTTCGAGCCTGCACCGCCATTCAATATGATCATGGCTGATCATCCAACTCAGTATCCTGTACCTGCCTTCTCTCCATACCCTCTGATCCCCTTAGCCACAAGGGCCACATCTAACTCCCTCTTAAATATAGCCAATGAACTGGCCTCGACTACCCTCTGTGGCAGAGAGTTCCAGAGATTCACCACTCTCTGTGTGAAAAAAGTTCTTCTCATCTCAGTTTTAAAGGATTTCCCCCTTATCCTTAAGCTGTGACCCCTTGTCCTGGACTTCCCCCAACATCGGGAGCAATCTTCCTGCATCTAGCCTGTCCAACCCCTTAAGAATTTTGTAAGTTTCTATAAGATCCCCTCTCAGTCTCCTAAATTCTAGAGAGTATAAACTAAGTCTATCCAGTCTTTCTTCATAAGACAGTCCTGACATCCCAGGAATCAGTCTGGTGAACCTTCTCTGCACTCCCTCTATGGCAAGAATGTCCTTCCTCTGATTTGGAGACCAAAACTGTATGAAATACTCCAGGTGTGGTCTCACCAAGACCCTGTACAACTGCAGTAGAACCTCCCTGCTCCTATACTCAAATCCTTTTGCAATGAAAGCTAACTGATTGGGGATGATCAGTCATGATCATATTGAATGGCGGTGCTGACTCGAAGGGCCGAATGGCCTACTCCTGCACCTATTGTCTGTTGACCACTGGAACTGTTAACATCCTATGCAACTCCTTCACATTGAAAAAGACATGGAGGCAGAGGTGATGGAAGAAAAGCTCAACATGGTGGCGACACGGAACTCGTTGAGGTGAGTGAACAAAGGTGAGGCATCATTAGATTGTTGCTTTAAATGACAGCCTTTTGTATTTAGTCACCTTTATGTTCTGGTTGTCACCCAATTATAGAATTGAATCATGAATAAACCACTATTCATGTTGTAGTAAATATAAGTGTTGGTGTGAGTACCTCAGTCTACCAATAAGATCATCTCAACAAATGTGATTCACTATTACAATGCACCTTTATAATGGTTGAATGAAAGATGAACAATTTCAGACTAACAGCCATGTTCATGTCTGGAGCCTTCTCATATCTGCCATTAGCTCAGTATTAGCTGTTTCACCAAGGTGCTGGGTTCAGCTGCCACTCCAGGCTTGTAGAACATAATCTGACATTTCGTTGCATTGGCAGGAGATGTTCTGCAGTGATGCCGTGTCGTTTACAGAAAGTTATTAAACTGAGACTCGGCTCTTCCCCTCAGGGAGAAGATACCACTTCAGTGGGCAGTTTTCCAGTAAAATTACTAATCGTCAAGTTCAACTTCAAGGTTGGATTTATTGTCACATGCACCAATTAAGGTGCAGTCATATTTGAGTTACCATACAGCCACACTAAGTAAAAAACCAACACTACACACAGCCACATAAAATAAAATGTAACATAAACATCCACCACAGCAGAATCCACATTCCTCACTGTGATGGAAGTTAATAAAGTTCAACCATTTTCCTCTTTGTTCACCCGTGGACGGGACTGTTGAACCCTCTGCAATCGCCGCTGCCGACGGTCTGATGTCCGAAGCCCTTGCGTCAGGATGATCGAACTTCCTCAACTAAGATTACAACACAGAAAGAAAAAAATCTCATGGTATTTTAACTGATGGGCCATTGTTTTGGACCTTGCTGTGGGGAAATGTGCTGTCAGGTTTTCCTAATTACAACACATTACTATGTGTTTAACAGAAAATGTTTTTCTTTTAATGTCTGGTTGTTATCAAAGGCTCCCCTTTCCTTTACATATTCTTTTTAAAACATATTTATTCACAGGTTCCACTCAAATATTCTCAGCATGATTCTCACAAAATGATCTTCAGCAAATGGAAATCTGAATTAATTAATTAGAATGTTATTTAAGTCTAAAGAAGGGTCGCAACCTAAAATGTTTAAGAAGGAACTGCAGATGCTGGAAAATCAAAGGTACACAAAAATGCTAGAGAAACTCAGCGGGTGCAGCAGCATCTATGGAGCGAAGGAAATAGGCAACGTTTCGGCCCGAAACGTTGCCTATTTCCTTCGCTCCATAGATGCTGCTGCACCCGCTGAGCTTCTCCAGCATTTTTGTGTACCTACCAACCTAAAATGTAATCTATCCACACTATCCAGGGATGTTGCCTGACACGCTGAGTTACCCACTTTGATTATTTTTTAAATCTTAAATTTAAATTGATTCATGTTGATTACAGTATGTTCCCACTGACAAGTTGTGAACATTACTCTGCAAATGTCACTGGCCGCCAACTCATTCTCCCAATTAAGAACTCTTGCCATATCCTATCATTCCTCTTGATTGTTTAGATTGCAAAATGACAACGTATTTATCAATGTGACCAGCATAGATGGCGAACTTTTAATACAACCACCAATCTCTGTTGCAATATTTAATTACACAATGACACCATGAACATCTTATGTTCCTGCCCGTTGAGTCATACTGTCTCCTTTGGTTTTCTCGTCACCGTTTCCAGGAACTACACAGAAGACTTACCGTACCTACCCATTAAAGACAATTTACAGTGGCCAATTAACCAAGCGATGCTTACATTTTTCGGATGAAGGAGAAATCAGACGACCTGAAGGAATCCTACACACTGATAGCGAAAGCCTGCATACGCCACACGGAGAGTTTTGGAGACTAGCATTGAGGTTTTCAGGACTTGCCTTGACATTCATTCATCTGGACGCCCGCAGCGATGGCTGCGGAGAGTTGAGGTCGCGACCACGGGGGAAAATGGAGGAGGACTGGCCAATTGTTGTGCCTTCCACCACAGTGATAAATGCTGTGGCGGATGTTTGTGTTAAATTTTATTGTGTGTTTGTGTGTTCTTTCTCATTGTACCGCTGCTGGCAAATTCATTTCACTTGTACTTTATGTGCAATGTGACAAATAAAACCGTATTGTATTGTATTGTATTGTATTGTAAGTTGGGTTATGAGCTATGGGGCTGCAACTCCACTAACTGCATCATTGTGCAGATGTGGTGAGAGATTGCAACCTTCACGTGGTCCACCCTGTTTCGACTAATGCAATGAACCCGACGTGCACAAACAAATAGATCAAATAGAACAAGTTGACCTGCAACTTTAGGCTGTGCAAGCCATATGCAGGAAGAAGATTGTGCAGATAGCTGTTGCCGTCAGTCTAAAACGGAAAAATACGTCAAAGCTGAAAATATTGTTGAATCACTACTCCAAAATCGTCATACTAATTTTAAACTCACAAAGGCCCTATTTCACATTCACATTTTCCCTTTAAATTCACGAGGACCCTGTAGCCAAGCTCCTTTGAAACTTACCAAGACTCAGTTTCCCACACTTGCTTTGAACCAACATGGCCCAGTCCCACACTCCCTTTAAACAGCAGCAGTAGGCAGTGAAGAAAGCAAATGGTACGTTAGCATTCATAGCAAAAGGATTTGAGTATAGGAACAGGGAGGTTCTACTGCAGTTGTACAGGGTCTTGGTGAGACCATATCTGGAGTATTGCGTACAGTTTTAGTCTCCCAATCTGAGGAAGGACATTCTTGCCATAGAGGGAGTGCAGAGAAGGTTCACCAGACTGATTCCTGGGATGTCAGGACTTTCATATGAAGAAAGACTGGATAAACTTGGCTTGTACTCGCTAGAATTTAGAAGATTGAGGGGGGATCTTATAGAAATTTACAAAATTCTTAAGGGGTTGGACAGGCTAGATGCAGGAAGATTGTTCCCGATGTTGGGGAAGTCCAGAACAAGGGGTCACAGTTTAAGGATAAAGGGGAAATCTTTTAAGACCGAGATGAGAAAAACATTTTTCACACAGAGAGTGGTGAATCTCTGGAATTCTCTGCCACAGAAGGTAGTTGAGGCCAGTTCATTGGCTATATTTAAGAGGGAGTTAGATGTGGCCCTTGTGGCTAAAGGGATCAAGGGGTATGGAGAGAAGGCAGGTACAGGATACTGAGTTGGATGATCAGCCATGATCATATTGAATGGCGGTACAGGCTCGAAGGGCCGAATGGCCTACTCCTGCACCTATTTTCTATGTTTCTATGTTAAACTCATCAGGTTTTGTTTAAACTCAATGGGTTCCCTGCAAATTTTACTGTGACATCTTTAAAAAAAAGCAAATTATAGGTGTGTTGGGGTATCGGTGGAAATAAAATCAGATCATCCAGAAAATCGGTGGTGCAACACCACCAAATTTCATAAATGGCTGAATTATCTGAAATTTGCTGTAATCACTCTGACAGAACAAAATGAATGAGCAGTCACCCCATTTATACGCAAACGCTTTTGATAATAGAAATAATTATTTTTTTCCGTATAGACGATGCCCGACCAGCTGAATATTTAAAAAAAATTTTTAAGTACTTTTCTATTTTTATTGACTGCAGCTGCAATTAAAAAAAATCCAGTAGGTAGCTTTGATCCCGTAGAAAATTAGGCCGAGAAATTAAGGATAGAATACAAGATTCATGATTCAAGAGAGTTTATTCTCACGTGTCCCAGATAGGACAATTAAATTCTTGGTACAGAAAAATGGTGGAGAAACTCAGCGGGTGCAGCAGCATCTATGGAGCAAAGGGAATAGGCAACGTTTCAGTCCGAAACCCTGAAGGAAATAGGCAACTCTACTCCATTGAGTCTGTCCAAAGCAAGCGATGTCTGGTGAACAGGATGTAGATGGTGGGCAGGAAGGGACAAAACAGATCAGTGTGTCCTTACACCATAATATAAATATATACACACATGAATAAATGAACTGATAAAGTGCAAATAAACAGATAATGGGTTATTAATGTTCAGAGTTTTGTCCGAGCCAGGTTTAATAGCCTGATGGCTGTGGGGAAGTAGCTATTCCTGAACCTGGTTGTTGCAGTCTTCAGGCTCCTGTACCTTCTACCTGAAGGTAGCAGGGAGATGAGTGTGTGGCCAGGATGGTGTGGGTCTTTGATGATGCTGCTAGCCTGTCTTCCACGTCACAGGATACAACACCTGCTCCCTCCCCCATCAAATATGGACCCAAACAGACATTCCAGGCAAAGCAATGATTCACTTCCCATTCTGCGGATAGCATTCATGATGTGGTGCCCTGAACAAGTGGAGAAACCAAAGGCAGATTGTGTGATTGCTCTGCGGCACATCACTCTTTAGACCACAGGTGAAATCCTGAGATTCCAGCTACCAGTCACTTGATCAGCATCCCACTCACACTCTGTCTTATCAGTGTGTTGTCTCCTACAATGTCTCTACAAAACCCAATGCAAGCTTGAGTAACAGCATAGAAACATAGAAACATAGAAAATAGGTGTAAGAGTAGGCCATTCGGCCCTTCGAGCCTGCACCGCCATTCAATATGATCATCGCTGATCATCCAACTCAGTATCCTGTACCTACCTTCTCTCCATACCCCCTGATCCCTTTAGCCACAAGGGCCACTTCTAACTCCCTCTTAAATATAGCCAATGAACTGGCCTCAACTACCTTCTGTGGCAGAGAATTCCACAGATTCTCCACTCTCTGTGTGAAAAATGTTTTTCTCATCTCGGTCCTAAAAGATTTGCCCTTTATCCTTAAACTGTGACCCCTTGATCTGGACTTCCCCAACATCGGAACAATCTTCCTGCATCTAGCCTGTCCTACCCCTTAAGAATTTTGTAAGTTTCTATAAGATCCCCCCTCAATCTTCTAAATTCTAGGGAGTACAAGCCGAGTCTATCCAGTCTTAGATTCAAGGTTGACAAAATTGCTGGAGAAATTCAGCGGGTGCAGCAGCATCTATGGAACAAAGGAAATAGGCAACGTTTCGGCCCGAAACGTTGCCTATTTCCTTCGCTCCATAGATGCTGCTGCACCCGCTGAGTTTCTCCAGCACTTTTGTCTACCTTCGATTTTCCAGCATCTGCAGTTCCTTATTAAACACATAGGTTCAAGGTTCATAGGTTCAAGATGAAGGAGAAATGAAGCAGCTCTATCTAACTCTCTCTTAAATCCATCCAGTGATTTGGCCTCCACTGCCCTCTGTGGCAGGGAATTCCATAAATTCACGACTCTCTGGGTGAAAAAGTGTTTTCTCACCTCAGTCTTAAATGACCTCCCCTTTATTCTAAGACTGTGGCCCCTGGTTCAGGACTCGCCCAACATTGGGAACATTTTTCCTGCATCTAGCTTGTCCAGTCCTTTTTTATATTTATATGTTTCTATAAGATATTCCCCTCATCCTTCTAAACTCCAGTGAATACAAGCCTAATCCACATACATCCACAAGCATCCACATATAATTTCATTCAATTGTTTTAAAAATGATTAAAGGTTGAGCAACATTTTGAAAAACATGAGTCACCTGTAATTTTGTATGTTAATCTTGCTAATTTGTTTCATTTTAGCCCTTACAGGATGGCTGGCAGTGTCAAAGAACGGCACATTTTCTGGAAAGTCGGGAATTGCCACAGAGCTGATTTAAATTGGTCGTCTAATTGAAATGTCAATGTCATGATTGTGATCTTGCGATCCATCAAATATGTTGCAACCTTGAAATCCACAGTATTGAATCGAGCATTATCATCTTCTTAGGCAATCGTGTGGTTGCAGATGATCCACTTGGAGCTGGGCACGGTAGAGTAGCGGATGGGCTTCTGTCTCACAGCACCAGAGATCCGGGTTCGATCCTGAATAGGGGTGCTGTCTGTACAGAGTTGGTATGCTCTCCCTGTGACCACATGGCTTTTGTCTGGGCGCTCCGGTTTCCCCCCACATCCCAAAGACGTGCAGACTTGGAGGTAAATTGACTTCAGTACATCATCCCAAGCAGTGACGGACTGGGTCTAAAAATATTGGTTGCCAGGAGACAAAGGGAGCCCACCCACAACTACAATGCTATCATTTAACAGGGGCCCATCTACCATTACTTGCTATCACTTCATCAGGGGCTCACTTGCCATCGGGCAAGCTGACACCCTGGCTAGTCCGCCACTGATCCCAAGTGTGTAGGAGAGAACTAGTGGAAAAGTGATCATTGGTCATGCAGACTTGGAGGGCCGAAGGGCCTGTATCCAGGCTATATCTCTAAACAAAAGTAAACTAGACTAAAACTAAACTAAACTTCCACTACAATTCTGTGAGTTGTGAGGAATTAAACTCGGGATCTGCAGATTCTGCCACAGGTTGGCTGGTGGCATTTGATAGAGAGGATATGTAGCTTGCGCCTTGCATATCATCCCTGTTCTTGTATCTGGCCGTACATTCTCCTTCTGAGTGGCCCAAAACACGAGTCCCTTCACGAGTACCTCTCTGCCTACGAGAGCTGCTTTTGGACAAGGATTCCAATGATGACATTTATCCACAAGCCTTTTTCTCATTCCTCCTCGATATTTCTTAACATAGCGGAGCTCAGATTGGCATCTTTGATTTGGGAATCTGGCATCAGGTATTGATGATGTTGCCCACCTGCTGAGGTTGGTTAAGCATGAGCAAAGACTTGATGATCCCACACCATCCTGGCCACACACTCATCTCCCTGCTACCTTCAGGTAGAAGGTACAGGAGCCTGAAGACTGCAACAACCAGGTTCAGGAATAGCTACTTCCCCACAGCCATCAGGCTATTAAACCTGGCTCGGACAAAACTCTGATCATTAATAACCCATTATCTGCTATTTGCACTTTATCAGTTTATTTATTCATGTATTTTGTAGTCAATGTCCACTATGTTCGGTGTGCTGAAGCAAAGCAAGAATTTCATTGTCCTATCTGGGACACATGACAATAAACTCACTTGAACTTGAACTTGATGAGGCTATCATAGAAACATAGAAACATAGAAATTAGGTGCAGGAGTAGGCCATTCGGCCCTTCGAGCCTGCACCGCCATTTAATATGATCATGGCTGATCATCCAACTCAGTATCCCGTACCTGCCTTCTCTCTATACCCCCTGATCCCCTTAGCCACAAGGGCCACATCTAACTTAAAATTTAGCCAATGAACTGGCCTCAACTACCCTCTGTGGCAGACAGTTCCAGAGATTCACCACTCTCTGTGTGAAAAAAGTTCTTCTCATCTCGGTTTTAAAGGATTTCCCCCTAATCTTTAAGCTGTGACCCCTTGTCCTGGACTTCCCTAACATCGGGAACAATCTTCCTGCATCTAGCCTGTCCAACCCCTTAAGAATCTTTCTCAGAGAGCTGGTTTTCCTATCTAGCCAATGGATTTGGAAGGTGTACAGAGGTAGTGCTGGTGTTACTCCTCCAGTAGTCCAAGCTCCAATTATAAATTGTCTGTGTAGGTAGGAACTGCAGATGCTGGTTTAAACACAAAATACTGGAGTAACTCAGCGGGGGCAGGCAGCATCTCTGGAGAGAAGGAATAGGTGACGTTTTGTGTCAAGACCCTTCTTCAGACTAGTGTGTGACTTGTCTGTGTTTCCCACAGGAGGACAGGGACCACTGCAGCTTGGTAGACCACGTGTTGGAGCCTATTTGGAAGTCTTCATCTTTGGGTGCTCTCTTTCACGGGTAGCCAAAAGCATCGAAGACAGCAGTGAATTTAATCCCCAGCTGAGAGGTGGAATTGGAGATATGGAAAATGATCTGGATAGACCAGAGTCTGGTCATTGCTCTTGATTGCCAGCAGTGGTGTTGTACAGTATGGTGCAGGATTTTTGTCTTCTGAATGCTCATCCTTTCTCAAGATTCAAGATTCAAGATTCAAGGTAGATTTAATTGTCACATGTGCCAGATGGCACAGTGAAATGAATTCCCATACAGCCATACAATAAAAATAAACTGGACTCAACACACTATAGAATTTAACACAAAACATCCCCACACAGCAGAATCAAAGTTCCCCACTGTGTGGGAAGGCACCAAAGTCAGTCTCTTCCTCCACTGTTCCCCGTGGTCAGGGCCTCCCCAAGCCCTCCGCAGTTGCAGCTACGGGCGGCCCGATGTCCAGGACCGCTCGCCGCGGTGATACAAGTCCGACGTCGGGGCTGCAGGACGTCCACAGCGGGCCGTCCTCAATTCCTTCACATTAGTGAAGGAATCAGTCAAAGGCTCTTTCAGTCAGAGGGTGGTGAATATGTGGAATTCATTGCCACAGAAGGCTGTGGGGGCCAGGTCAATGGATATTTTAAAGGCGGAGATTGACAGACGATTAATATTCTTTAATTAGTTGTGGAGAAGGCAGGAGAATGGGGTTGAGAGGAAAAGATAGATCAGCCATGATTGAGGTAGACTTGATAGGCTGAATGACCTAATTCTGCTCCGACAACCTGTGAACTTCGAAACTTCTGAACTATGATTCAGCCGAGCAGAGGAAGCTTGTCTCAGAGAAACATAGAAACATAGAAAATAGGTGCAGGAGGAGGCCATTTGGCCCTTCGAGCTGGCACCGCCATTCATTGTGATCATGGCTGATCGTCCCCAATCAATAACCTGTGCCTGCCTCCTCCCCATATCCCTTGATTCCACCAGCCCCATGAGCTCTGAAAAGTCACCTATTCAATAGACAATAGACAATAGGTGCAGGAGTAGGCAATTCGGCCCTTCGAGCCAGCACCGCCATTCAATGTGATCATGGCTGATCATCCCCAATCAGTACCCCGTTCCTGCCTTCTCCCCATATCCCCTGACTCCGCTATTTTGAAGATCCCTATCTAGCTCTCTCAAGTTCAAGTTCAAGTGAGTTTATTGTCATGTGTCCCTGATAGGACAATGAAATTCTTGCTTTGCTTCAGCACACACAATCTTGAAGGCAACCAGAGAGCCGGCCTCCACCACCCTCCAGAGATGCTGCCTGTCCCGCAGAATTAATCCAGCATTTGGTGTCTATCTTTGGTTTAAACGAGCATCTGCAGTTCCTTCCTACACATTTCTCTGTACCATTTCCAACATGACAACATTTTGACAAGATCTTTCCTGTAACTTGGTGCCAAGAACTGAACACAATACTCTAAATGTGGCCTCACCAATGTCTTATACACTGTAATTGTAACATGAACTCCCAACTTCTTTACTCAATACTCTGACTAATGAAGGCTAATGTGCCAAAAGCCTTTTTCACCACCCTGTCTACCTATGATGCCATCTTCAAGGAACCATTTACCTGCATAAATTGAAACATAAAAACATAGAAAATAGGTGCAGGAGGAGGCCATTCGGCCCTTCGAGACAGCACCGCCATTCATTGTGATCATGGCTGATCATCCCTAATCAATAACCTGTGCCTGCCTTCTCCCCATATCCCTTGCTTCCACTAGCCCCTAGAGCTCTATCTAACTCTCTCTTAAATCCATCCAGTGATTTGGCCACCACTGCCCTCTGTGGCAGGGAATTCCACAAATTCACAGCTCTTTGGGTGAAAACGTTTTTTCTCACCTCAGTCTTAAATGGCCTCCCCTTTATTCTAAGACTGTGGCCCCTGGTTCTGGACTCGCCAACTTTGGGAACATTTTTCCTGCATCTCCTTAAATAATATGACAGAGCCCACATTGGCATTCTTCCAAGCATACCCCAATTTGATCTGGTGACGATGAAAGGATCCAAGGATGAAACCCTGTATGCACATCTGGATTATGCTAATCACATGCTAGAAAGAGCCAAGAGTGGCTACAATAAATTATCTTATATTAGTACGAGCCAATGACGAGTTTAATTTCCTTGCTAAACCTGCGTTTCTGCATTTGCCTGCACTGGGCCTGTACCCGCTGGAGTTTAGAAGAATGAGGGGGGGGACCTCATTGAAACATACAGAATAGTGAAAGGCTTGGATAGAGTGGATGTGGAGAGGATGTTTCCACTAGTGGGAGAGTCAAGGACTAGAGGTCATAGCCCCAGAATTAAAAGAACATTATTTTAGGAAAGGGATGAGAAGAAATGTCTTTAGTCAGAGGGTGGTGAATCTGTAGAATTCTTTGCCACAGAAGGCTGTGGAGACCAAGTCAGCGGATATTTTTAAGGCAGAGATAGATAGATTCTTGATTAGTACGGGTGTCAGAGGTTATGGGGAGAAGGCAGGAGAATGGGGTTAGGAGGGAGAGATAGATCAGCCATGATTGAATGGCGGAGTAGACTTGATGGGCCGAATGACCTAATTCTACTCCAATTCCTTATGACATTATGACCTTAAACTGCTGTTCAAGTTTACATCAGGTTCTCTTGTATTTCCCAAGCCATGAGAGACACGTTAATCCTTCATAATCCATAGGTGTGAGATCAAAAGCAGTGTTTGAGGCTACTCCCTGTACTTCTTGTGTGCCTTGATCTGTGTAGATGTGAGTCACGATGTGCAGAATCCTCATTGTGACGAGGAGAATCTTTCATTCAAAGAGTGGAGGTGGTTGAGGAGAATGGTGTCAGAGAGCAGGAGGATTGCTCTATAATATATAAGCCGCGGAGCTGCGGAGCTGCGGACTTACCATTGTGGAGCTAGCCAGCTTCAGAGCGTGGAGAGCTGCGGCGTTGCGCTGCTGCGACCCGACTCCGGTGGATGAGGAGCCCACGGGTCCCTGCTGGGAGACCGCTTTGCGGGGCACCGGCAACGGTGACTTCTCCCGCTCGAATTGCGGGGTTCAGAGTGACCTGGGGCGGGGCCTTACAACGCCCTGCGCGGCTTTAAATTGCCGTGGACTTGCTAGCGCCCGCCGGGGGCTCCAACACCAAGACCCGGGGCGGGGCCTTACATCGCCCGGCGCAGCTTTAAATTGCCGCGGACTTGCTAGCGCCCAACGGGGCCTTTGACCTCGACTTCGGGAGAGGAATGGAGAGCAGGGGAGAGACAAGACTTTGCCTTCCATCACAGTGAGGATGAGACTCACTGTGATGGATGTTTGTGTAAATTGTGTTGGTGTGTGTCTTGGTTCTTTTCTTGTATGGCTGCAGAAACCAAATTTCGTTTGAACCTCATGTGAGGTTCAAATGACAAATAAATGGTATTGTATTGTATTGTATTGTATTACTTGCATTGGGACATGTCTCCGATCTTAAATATGCTGTGATGCCCAAAGTCTTTCATTTTCCTAGATGAGGGAGATGAGGCCAAGAATCACGCCTCATATATTTCTCTGCCTCATCCAGTGATCACTTTGTTTTGCTCCAAATGCCTTTTTATTTACTAATTTACTGATGGTCTTTTTGGCCTCATGCTGGGACAGGAGAGGAATGAGTTGCAACTGACAGTGTTTTTGAGAGTGTTCTTCAGGAGGCTGCAAACTAACCCCTGACCTCTGATTAGCTTTCCTGTTCTTGGCTTTCAGCAGAACATTGTAGATGTTTGGGTGTTTGGTGGTTTTCAGTGTAGTTTATTGTCATGTGTACCGAGGTACAGTGAAGAGCTGTTGTTGCGTGCTAATCAGTCAACGGAAAGACAATACATGATTGATAGATAGATAGCCTTTTATTGTCATTCAGACCGAAGTCTGAACGAAATTGCAGCAGTCATACATATAATACAATACAATAAAACAACAATAAACACATAGAAACATAGCAAATAGGTGCAGGAGGAGGCCATTCGGCCCTTCGAGCCAGCACCATCATTGATTGTGATCATGGCTGATCGTCCCCTATCAATAACCCGTGCCTGCCTTCTCCCTATATCCCTTGACTCCACTAGCCCCTAGAGCTCTATCTAACTCTCTCTTAAATCCATCCAGTGATTTGGCCTCCACTGCCCTCTGTGGCAGGGAATTCCATAAATTCACCACTCACTGGGTGAAAAAGTTTTTTCTCACCTCAGTCTTAAATGACCTCCCCTTTATTCTAAGACTAAGATTGAGCCATTTGTTAACACATGTCATGATTGTCAGCTAGTTACTGGATTTTAGTTTAGTTTAGTTCAGAGAGTTTCTATCCCTCACATTAGGAACAGTTTACAGAAGTCCATTTATCTACAAACCTGCACGTCTTTGGAATGTGGGAGGAATCCGGAGCACCCGGAGAAACCCCAGGTGGTCACACAGACAAACTCCATACAGACAGCACCTGAGGTCAGGAAGGAGCCCACGTCTCTGGCGCTGTAAGGTAGCTAGTCTAGCGCTGCGGCCAGCACCCATCATCTGTTCTTTAGATTATAGACTTTCCATTGCACTACAGGTCACGGGTGCCTGTATATTAGCAGCTCCATGTACAACAACAAAACACACCTCTTCGAAGGATAACTAACTCTTCTAATCACTTGACACATTCAAGTGATGTCAGACTTTTCTGCTCATGTATTGTGATTTCCAGCTTGGCTCTTTGTTCAAAATCAGCACCATCACTGCCAGAACTGTGATCTATAAATTGCCTGCCAAATTAACTCTTAACACCCGATCTGCCGTGCACTTAATGTGACATTAAAATTGACTGAGACATTGTTCGATCGTTTCAGCTTCCTTCTGCGATTCACTTTAAGTCATTGCATCAATGAATAGGCGTTGAATCTTTCGCCATACAAAATGTGGTGAAAAATCGAATCTTTTGTCACAGTGCTTAAAGGACAGCACCGGTAAGAAGATATTTTCGGAACGCAGGAACAGAGCAAGCCATTCAGTCCCATGAGAACTATGGTCATTTTGTGAAATGGAATAAGCGGTAGTTTGGGCAAACATGACCTCACCTTATTAGAGATTATCCTATTCAGCCCATCCCTACTCTTTAACGTAAAAAAAAAAAATAGGGATGGTTTTATTTCCTGGTTCCGGGAAGGGCCACCATTCTGTAGCGTCTCGTTTTTGTTTCTCATTTCGTAAATGCTCCCAAACTGTTTGAGTGTTTTCACTGTGTTGTATTTTTAATTATGATTTTCAGTTTCTGAAGTATTCTGCCATCAGTCTTGGTACCTGAAGGTTTGGTCGAAGGTAAGGGTTTGAGGAGCACCTTAAGTGAAGAAAGGGAATAAAGGCTAATGCCCCTGTCAAACTTAGGAAACCTGAACGGAAATCTCTGGAGACTTTGTGCCCCACCCAAGGTTTCCGTGCGGTTCCCGGAGGTTGCAGGTGGTTGCCGGAGGTTGCAGGTAGCGGAAGCAGGTAGGGAGACTAACAAAAACCTCCGGGAACCGCACGGAAACCTTTGGCGGGGCACAAAGTCTCCAGAGGTTTCCGTTCAGGTCTCCTAAGTGGGACAGGGGCATAAGGCAAAACCACCAATATAACTGCTGTGGTGAGCAGGTGGTGGAATGGTAGCTGCAGCTGCACTGTTTCCCCCAGCAAACATTGAACATTCACACAATGGGTGGTGGATGCATGAAACGAGCTGCCGGAAAAGGCAGGGACTATCACAACATTTAAGAAGCAATTAGACGGGTACATGGATAGGGCAGGGATATGGGCCAAATGCAGGCAAGTGGGACTACAGTAGATGGGACATGTTTGTCAATGTGGGCAAGTTGGACTGAAGGGCCTGTTTCCACACTGTATGACTGTGACTCTCTGTTCAGGACAGATGCATGCCGCATTGCCATGTTCCTCTTATCATCTTCCAGCCTCTGCTCTACTCACTTGGTTCTACCTGTCACCTGTAGCCTCTGTCTCATTTGTCCCATTCACTTCTGTATAATGGCTACCTTCCCTCTGGGCTCTCACCACTCTTGCAGAATCTTGACCTGAAACATTGACCATTACCTTTGCCTCCAGGGTAGAGGATATTACAGGGACTGCGTTGTTAGTATCATTTCAGTCTAGGTCTCAAAAACATACAGGGGAGCAGGATCCCCCGTTAGACTAAAGGCTGTGATTCTCCTAAACTAAAGGGCCTGTCCCACTTGGGTGTCATTTGCGTGTCAATTACACGACATAATTTATGAGCCACGACGCATGACGCATGCATTGCGACGCGTGCATTACGAGCAAATGGCTCGTGGTGAGGTGTGATGGCGGAGGCAGCGACACGCAGTAGCGCGCGGCGCCCCAGGATTTGGGGATTCTCAAAATCCTTGAGCGCCACCTGCGTGACACGCAAATACCGCCCAAGTGGGACAGGCCCTTCAAGGATCATTCTCATAAATCCCCTCTCTTCCCACTCCAACGCCAGCCAGCACATCCTCATGTCATTCAAGCCGTGCTTCCTCCGGTAGTCCAGGTTTCCTCGCACTATTCCACAGGCAAGCTGGTCAGTTTATAAACACTGTAACTCTTGGTGAGACCACACCTGGAGTATTGCGTACAGTTTTGGTCTCCAAATCTGAGGAAGGACATTATTGCCATAGAGGGAGTGCAGAGACGGTTCACCAGACTGATTCCTGGGATGTCAGGACTGTCTTATGAAGAAAGACTGGATAGACTTGGTTTATACTCTCTAGAATTTAGAAGATTGAGAGGGGATCTTATAGAAACTTACAAAATTCTTAAGGGGTTGGACAGGCTAGATGCAGGAAGATTGTACCCGATGTTAGGGAAGTCCAGGACAAGGGGTCACAGCTTAAGGATAAGGGGAAAATCCTTTAAAACCGAGATGAGAATAATTTTTTTCACACAGAGAGTGGTGAATCTCTGGAATTCTCTGCCACAGAGGGTAGTCGAGGCTAGTTCATTGGCTATATTTAAGAGGGAGTTAGATGTGGCCCTTGTGTCTAAGGGGATCAGGGGGTATGGAGAGAAGGCAGGTACGGGATACTGAGTTGGATGATCAGCCATGATCATATTGAATTGCGGTGCAGGCTCGAAGGGCCGAATGGCCTACTCCTGCAACTAATTTCTATGTTTCTATGTTTCACCCCCCCCCCCCCCCCCCCCCCCCCCCCGAAATATGAGGTTGATCAAGACTGAAAGGATTAATTTGCTGGGCGCTTACTGTAAAGTGCGTTTATAGTCCCAAGATTTTTACTCCAGTTCACCACATTTCAGGTTTTTGATTGATTTCAGGAGTTGAAGGATTATTCAATGATTGCCACAAGTACCCAAGTGCGGTAGAATCATTTGTTTTTGCATACAATCCTGGTAAAATCATACCGCAGCCTTATTGCATCCTATGATAGGTTAGCTTGAGTTTATTCGTCTCAAATGGATACAACGATGTTCCTCCCCAGTGACGCAGGATTTCTCCGTTATAGATTGAGTCATGATACGGTGACAGAAGTCAATTCAAGCATAAAGAACAAAGATTTCAAAAGCCAGCCGGATCCTGTCCCCTCCTGTTCACTGCCACATGACACCTGTTGCACAGTGGACCGCAGTGGGTTTTACAGAATAATAATCAACAAAAGGAATGCGTGTGTTTTGTATTATCTTCACGCATGCACATTTCAACATCGCCGAGACAGCTCAAGGTGAAGTCTGTATCGGTTATTGATAACACACTAGACCAAGTGGGACCCCAATGCAACCCATTCCCCACCGCAATAATCCACCACTCACCCATAGCCCCTAACTGCGCAGGAGCGGCTCATTTCCCCATATCCTCGAGCATTCCATCCCCCTCCTCTTCATGTGTGGAAGGGGAGGAGAGGAGGCGGGGATGGAAGTGTGGAGGGTGGCGGGGGGGGGGGGGATTGGAGGGGAGAGAGAGGTGTATGTGGACGGGGAGGTGTATGGGGGGAGAGCGGGTGGTGTGGGAGGAGGGGGAGAGGGGGTGTGGTGGTGGGGGGAAGTGTGTATTTGGGTGGGAGGGAGGAGGGGGGGTGCGAGGCGGGGGGGTGTGGGAGGGGTTGTGTGTGGGTGGGGGTGTGTCTGTGTAGGGGGAGATATGTGTGTGTGTGTGTGGGGGAGCGGTGTGCGGGTGGGGGGGGGTTGTGGAGGCGTGCGGGGGTTGTGGGGTCGGGGGGGCTTGTGGGGGCGAGGGAAATTGTGGGGGCGGTGAGGGGTTGTGGTGATGGGGTGGGGGAGTTATGGAGGAGGGGGGTTGTGGGGGAAGGGGTGTTGTGGTGTGTGTGTGTGTGTGTGTGTGTGTGTGTGTGTGTGTGTGTGTGTGTGTGTGTGTGTGTGTGGGCCATTTGGCCCAGCTACCCCATGCTAGCTCCCAGCAGAGTAATCTTTTCAGTCCCTATCACAAACTTATTAATGCTGTAATCATGTGGATTTTTCTCTTTCAAGGTTGTTTTGCTGGTAATATCTCCACTGGAGTTGATTTGCAGTCGGTATTAAACCTTCCACCACGCCTGTACAATGTGGGAGGAAATCAGGACTCCTGTATGAAGCATGGGTACACTGTGCAAGCTCCATGCACACTGCACCAGAGGTCAGGATTGAACCCAGGTCTCAGGAGCTGACGGGCAGCCTCACTAACTGCTATACTATCATGCAGCCAACCCTCCCCCTCCCCATCACATAGCTTTGCCTCAACCTCATCACCGTTTGCTTGCACTATCCCCATACTTTTTGATTTCCTTAATATCTAGAAGTCAATTAATTTCTGTTTTGAGTTAACTCAATGACTCTCCGCTGTAGACAGAGAATCGCAAAGGATCAACTGACTTGCCATGGAAAAAATAGAATTCTCATTTCAGTCCGAAATAATCATTCCCTTATTCTGAGAGTCATATCGTCAGTCAAGGGGAACCCCCTTCTTGCATCCAGTCTGTTAAGCTCTCTAAAAATGTCAGTGTTATCTCATCTCATTCTTCAGGAGAAAGTAGACATATTCTGCCTCGTATACCAAATTTACAATCCCAGTCACCAATCTAATGAATCTTTACTACAAATTTTCTCCATGGCAAATGTATAATTTTTTTAGGCAAAGAGCCCAAAACTAAATACATGATTTACCAATGCTCTTTTTCAATGCGGTAGGACATTTTATTCCTGCACTAAACACACACTCAATGGATACACTTACTTATTACTATGATTAAATCAGAGATAACCTGAATAAAATGTCGAAGATAGACACAACATGCTGGAGTAACACAGTGGGACCGGCAGCATCTCTGGGGAGAAGGAATGGGTGACGTTTTGGGTCGAGGCCCTTCTTCCCCCAGAGATGCCACCCAACTTGCCGAGCCACTCCAGCACCTTACACCGTTCTTTAACTGGATACAGATTGGCTTCATGTTAGGAAGCACAGAGTGGTGGAGTAATGTTTCTTGGGCTGGAGGTTTGTAACTACTGAGGTGCCACAGGGATCAGTGCTGGACCCATTGCTTTTTGTTATCTGTGTCAACAAAATGGTAGAATGTGAAGGGCATGGTTTGTAAGTTTGCAGATTACACTAAAATAGATGGTATTGAGGCAGTGAAGGCTATCAAAAATTACAGCAGGATCTTGATTAGCTGGGCAAGTGTACCAAGGAATGGCAAATGGGCCAATGCATGGCAAGTACTGTTCAAAGTAGATAAGTGTGAGGCATTGCATGTTAGGATATCAAAGCAGGGCAGGACGTTCACAGTGAATGATGAATGTCTTCTGTCAAAGAAAACACGAGTTCTCTTGCCAGTGCTAGTTCAAGGACCCACATAGGATATAATGCAATCTGAGATGGGTCAGCACAGTGGATCAGCAGCAGAGTTGCTGCATCACAGCGCTAGAGACTCGGGTTCGATGCTAATTATCTATACGGAGTTAGTGTAAATACGCTATTCTCCAGCTTACCGCCCCAGTCTAGTTCAGTCAAAAACCACTGTAACAACTAATCTTTATTTTTGGATTACACAACAAATTCCCCTATACGATACCCAAACCACCGCTGGTTCGATCCTTTTATCCAAAGATCATAGAACGGAGCAAGATGGTTCACTTGGCGGAAAAGCCGTAGTAGGTGATGGGTATTCTTTGGCACCATTTGCGTAACCGGCTTCCGTCATGGCGTCAAGCTAATTCAGGGAGATTCTGCTATATCAGGCTGAGAGATTAAAGGATAGACACAAAATGCTGTGGGTCAGGCGGCATTTCTGGACAAAAGGAATAGGTGACATTTCGAGTCGATACCCGTCTTCAGAGTCAGGGGAAAGAGGAACTCAAAGCATCCTTCCCGCCCCCCCCCCTTCCCTCCGACACGGACACGGAGCGATCGCCGCCCACCCCGACTGTACTAAGGAGAAATGAATGGAAGATATGCCTATATCTCCCGTTTCCCTTGACTGTCTGTCTGCCTGAAGAATGGTCTCGACCCACAATGTCACCTATTCTGCTCTATGGTCTTTGCTGTCGTCCGTCTGTCCGTGCGTTGACTCGCTCTTGGTGCCGGCGCTTCTCCCCTCAGACTCCGCCCCACACACACACACACACACACACACACACACACACACACACACACACACACACACACACACCATGTTTGGCAGATCGGTGCGGGCCAAGACCAGGAGCAGGGCGAAGGATGACATCATGGCAGCTATCGAAAAAGTCCACCCGAAATATCAGCTAGTCCTTTTCTCCAGAGATGCTGCCTGATCCGCTGATTTACTCCAGCCTTTTGTGTCTGTCTTTGGTTTAAACCAGCATCTGCAGTTCCTCCCTGTACAAGGTATGTGCCGTTTTCGTGTGTTTCAGCGTGTGTCCAGTCAGATTTGGCTTCCAGTCAGATTATCAATCACGCAAGTTTCCGCACACACACACTTACTTCAGCAAAGAGCGACCAAGGTGGTGCTGACAGTGATGAGGGTTTACTGCATTTAAAAATGAAATAAAAAAAATATTTAAAACATTTAAAAACACCCAAACCGTTCCCCTGCAACGCTCATTACAGTGCGAGAGGCGTAACTGAAGTCGGGTCAGGTTTACTGAAACGGCGGAAGTTACGGTCTGGTGTGTACTACACGTCAGTCCATTGGATTTTGCAATAGTGGGGCATCTTACTCCCCTCTAAGATCTTTGCTTGTATCTGCTTGACCAAGCCCTTCAGCGTCGTGCAAGCAGAAACATTCCAAAAGGTCACGCAGTCCCAAGCGCACTTCCAGAAGACTGACTTTGATCTAAGATGGAGTCATCTTTTATAGGCCCATGAACCTTGAGGGGCTGAACTACATAGGGGTGGTCTCTTTACAATCCAATCAAACATATTGATTACATCAGTACATTATAGACAGTTCCCCAAACCAATATTGTTTCAGGAGAAGCTTCTGGAAGAAGCTAACTTGAATAATGCAACATTTCCCTTGGAATTCAAACAAACCAGCCAGAGCTTAACACTTTAGCCAATCAACAAACAGCAGGGAAACTGTCTCGCAACATTATTTACAATATTTACTATGCTGTTGCAGTAATCCAATCACATTCATGCAGAGTTTTTATACATTTTATCAATTAAGGGGAAATAAGGAGAACACCTGGATCTTTCATCATCACATATCAACGGATGCTCAGATTGGTCGGCGCCATCCACAGCCTGTAAATTTCCACTGACAAAGGTTAAGCAATTCTGACAAATGCAGGGATCCTCCATTTTATGGTGACTTTTATTTGGTCAATATTAACATTTGTACGTTCTCCCCGTGATGCGTTGGTTTTCTCTGGGTGTACCGGTTTCCTCCCACACTCCAATGATGTATAGGTTTGTAGGTTAATTGACTTCTATAGATTGTAAATGGTACCTAGTGTGTAGGATAGCGCTAGTATACGGGGTGATCGCTGGTCAGCGAGGACTCGGTGTGCCGAAGGACCTGTATCTCTAAAGTAACAGTAAAGTATCTGAAATCTCTTTTTGTTATGTTTCTTAAGAGATAAATATTAGCCAAGACACTTGGAAGAACGTCCCATTGAATGAGAGCACCCGAGCCTCTAGATACAGAAAAAGTCCAATGTATCATCTGTAATGCAACACCTACTGAGTACTGTACTAAAATGCCAGCCTGGGTTACATATTCAAGGCACTGGAGTGGGAATTTAACTAACAATTGACAGGATTAAAGAAGATCACCTAGATGGATATCTGTGATAAGTAGTAACCCTTTGGCCTGACCTACAATATTCAGGTATTAATAAATCTGCCCAGATTAATTCAATGGAGCATAAAGAAAATTAAAATATATATTTTACCTTTTGATTTCCAGAAATATCTAAGGTGGGATGCCTGGATGTGAAACTATTTGATTGAAGCATCTAGAATCATCTCAAAGGACATCTCAAAAGATCAGTCTGAAGCAGGGTTTCGGCCCGGAAACGTTGCCTATTTCCTTCGCTCCATAGATGCTGCTGCTGCACCCGCTGAGTTTCTCCAGCACTTTTGTCTACCATCTCAAAGGACAAATAGGTGGGATCGTAGGAATGTTATAGATGGGGGTCTTGCAATGAATCTTCTCAGAGACATGAATATCCATGAGTAACCATCTCAGCTGGAGGCCAATAAGCTGCTATTTATCAGAATCCACATCTCTAGAAAAGGGGGGTTGGAAACAGAAACAAAATGAGTGAAAAATGCTTCATCAACATAGGATTTCTGTCCGAGGTTTAACCCACCAATTTGTGCTCAATTAAGATGATTTACATGGAATGAGCTACCGTAGAAGGTAGTTGAGGCAGGTACCATCACAACATTTAAAAAAATGTTTGGATAGGTACATGGATAGTATAGGCTTCGAGGGATACGAGTCAAATGCAGGCAGGTGGGGCATGTTGGTCGGCATGGGCAAGTTAGGCTGTATGATTTTTGACTGTATGACGTTTTGTCTAGTTATGTTTTTGGTTTTTAGGCTGTGTTTATGTGAGGGGTGGGGGGGTGAAACGGGGGCTGCTGTCACTCCCTTCGGGGGAATACGACCTTTTTGTCGTATCCCCCTTCTCTGCCTCCGTCTACGCTGAGGCCTAGCGGAGTCGGCGACCTCGGGACTCTGGAGGCAGCTGACAGTACTCGTCCTGGGCTCGCTCCCGGCCCAGCCTGGGATGGAACGGTGCTCCCGTGAGAGCGGCCTGGTGAGGGGCTGGAACGGTGATCAGCGTTCCCGCTGGAGTGGCCCAGCCCGAGGGAGGAACGGCACTCCCGCTGGAGTGGCCCGGCCCGAGGGAGGAACGGCACTCCCGCTGGAGTGGCCCGGCCCGAGGGAGGAACGGCACTCCCGCTGGAGTGGCCCGGCCCGAGGGTGGAACGGCACTCCCGTCGGAGTGGCCCAGCCCGAGGGAGGAACGGCACTCCCACTGGAGTGGCCCAGCCCGAGGGAGGAACGGCAGTCCAGATGGGGCGGCCCAGCCCGAGGGAGGAACTGCGCTCCCGCTGGAGTGGCCCAGCCGAGGGAAGTACGGCACTCCCGTCGGAGTGGCCCAGCTCGAGGGTGGAACGGTACTCACGTGAGGGCGATCCGGTCCGGTGGCTGGGACGACGTTCTGGCGGCAGTGTCCAGAGTCCTGGGGTTCAGCCGCGGGCCGGCGGCTGCGTGTGCTGGACTGGAGGTGCGGCGGCTTCGACCACCCCGGGCCGCAGTGTTTGAACCGGCCCGTTCGCGGGGTTCGGTGAGCTGCAGGACTGTTTGTACCATTGCCCGGTGGGGAATCGCCTCAGCGCAGAGGGAGAAGAGGCAAGAGACTGCAGCCCTAAGAATTTTGCCTCCACCACAGTGAGGAGGTGTTTGGAGGACTCACTGTGGTGGATGTTAATTTGTGTTTATTGTTGTTTATTATTGTATTATTGTATGTATGACCGCAGGCACGAAATTTCGTTCAGACCGTAAGGTCTGAATGACAATAAAGGAATTCAATTCAATCAATTCAATGATCTATCACTCTCTATGACCCCGTGATTCCTGCTTCCCAAGAGTAGACCATGCTTTGCCCTCTCCTGTGTCGGGCCCTGTATACACTGTCTGAGGAAACTTTACTGAACACATTTGACAATTTCTCATCCTGCATCTTTGCACAAGCAACTCCTTCTATTAATTGGCTATTAATGAAAGAAAACCAAAGACGCCATAAACGACTTGTTATAAAATCTCTGACTCTTGCTGTGTTTAAAATTGCTGGCATCACAACGTTACCATGACAGCATGGAAAATACAACAATTATATACAACACTCATATTGGCTAGAGTAGATACGAACTATATGTCAATAGTGACATTATTGTATTTTTAGTTGACAAAAAGAAGAAAAAACATGATGGCATCTTTCATATCCCACAGCTATTACAGTCAGTAGTAACATAGAAACATAGAAAATAGGTGCAGGTGTAGGCCATTCGGCCCTTCGAGCCTGCACCGCCATTCAATATGATCATGGCTGATCATCCAACTCAGTATCCTGTACCTGCCTTCTCTCCATACCCCCTGATCCCTTTAGCCACAAGGGCCACATCTAACTCCCTCTTAAATATAGCCAATGAACTGGCCTCAACTTCCTTCAGTGGCAGAGAATTCCAGAGATTCACCACTCTCTGTGTGAAAAATGTTTTCCTCATCTCGGTCCAAAAATATTTCCCCTTTATCCTTAAACTGTGACCCCTTGTTCTGGACTTCCCCAACATCGGGAACAATCTTCCTGCATCTAGCCTGTCCAACCCCTTAAGAATTTTGTAAGTTTCTACAAGATCCCCCCTCAATCTTCTAAATTCTAGTGAGTACAAGTCGAATCTATCCAGTCTTTCTTCATATGAAAGTCCTGACATCACAGGAATCAGTCTGGTGAACCTCCTCTGTACTCCCTCTATGGCAAGAATGTCTTTCCTCAGATTAGGAGACCAAAACTGTACGCAATACTCCAGGTGTGGTCTCACCAAGACCCTGTACAACTGCAGTAGAACCTCCCTGCTCGTATACTCTAAACATTTTGCTATGAATGCTATCATACCATTGGCTTTCTTCACTGCCAGCTGCACCTGCATGCCTACCTTCAATGACTGGTGTACCATGACACCCAGGTCTCGCTGCATCCCCCCTTTTCCCAATCGGCCACCATTCAGATAATAGTCTACTTTCCTGTTTTTGCCACCAAAGTGGATAACCTCACATTTATCCACATTATACTGCATCTGCCATGCATTTGCCCACTCACCCAGCCTATCCAAGTCACCTTGCAGCCTCTTAGCATCCTCCTCACAGCTAACACTGCCCCCCAGCTTCGTGTCATCCGCAAACTTGGAGATGTTGCATTCAATTCCCTCATCCAAATCATTAATATATATAGTGTAGAGATACAGCGCAGAAACAGGCCCTTCGGCCC
This sequence comes from Leucoraja erinaceus, assembly GCF_028641065.1. Lineage (NCBI taxonomy): Eukaryota > Metazoa > Chordata > Chondrichthyes > Rajiformes > Rajidae > Leucoraja > Leucoraja erinaceus. The sequence continues at coordinate 7,809,126 of NC_073378.1, forward strand.
ACCGAATCTGCACCGACCAGTTATCCTTACACCGCCAGAGGCCTGGGTCCCAGGTTCAATCCTGACTACAGGTGCTTGTCTGTATGGAGTTTGTACGCCCCCCCCGTGACTTGCGTGGGCTTCCTCCGAGATCTTCGGTTTCCTCCCACACTCCAAAGACGTCCAGTATTGAAGGTTAATTGGCTTGGTATAAAATGTAAGATTGTCCCTAGTGTGTACAGGATAGTGTTAATGTGCGGGGATCGCTGGTCAGTGCGGACTCAGTGGCCTAAGGGCCTGTTTCCGCACTGTATCTCTAAACTAAATGAAAAAAACGTAGGTTCCTTTCAAATCTTTCCCTTCTCACCTTAACAACATTCTTCTTATAGCAGGGTAATCGAAACAGAACCCAATCTACGATAAAAATAGAGGTGAATTACTCATTGAGGACCTTTCCCATCTCCTGTGGCTCCATACAGAAATTACCGCTTTTATTTCTGGGGAGGATCTTATAGAAACATGTAAAATTATAAAAGGACTGGACACGCTAGATGCAGGAAAAAGGTTCCCAATATTGGGCGAGTCCAGAACCAGGGACCACAGTCTTAAACCCCCTTTTCACGGGGCACCTTGACGCAAGAGCTAACCAGAGTTGAACATCGTGGGAACCTCTTGCGATAACCGTACGGCATTCGTGGACCATCATGGCGTTAACGGCAGGTACTCGTGTAACTTAGTGACGCGGGATAAAAAGCTTGAATTTCTCCAAGAGTGACTTGTACACTTGTGGTTGAACATTGCAACATTATGTGCACGTAGTGGCCAGTGCAATATCCGGACTGACTCTACAAGATAAGATACAAGATACATTTAATTGTCATTTGGACCCCTTGAGGTCCAAACGAAATGCCGTTTCTGCAGCCATACATTACAAACACATAGACCCAAGACACAACATAAATTACATAAACATCCATCACATCGCTGTTATGGTAGGCCAAATAAACTTATCTCTCCACTGCACTCTCCCCACCCCGATGTCAGAGTCAAAGTCAAAGCCCCCGGCTGGCGATGGCGATTGTCCCGCGGCCATTAAAGCCACGCCGGGTGGTGCGAGGTCGCACACCGGGTCTAGTTGTTAGAGCCCCCGGCGTGCGCTCGCAGAGTCCCGCGGCCATTCCAAGCCGCGCGGGGCAGTGATGTAGGCCCCGCTCCAGGAGCTCTTCAACCCCGCAACTCGGGCGGGGGAAGTCGCCGTTGCGAGAGCCCTGAAAAGCGGTCTCCCTCCAGTGACCCGCGGGCTCCCGGTGCCGCCGTCCACAGACCCGCCGTTGAAGCCTCCGACTCTCCGGTCGGGCCGCAGCAGCAGCAGCAGCAGCGCTCCTCCACCGCTCCGGACTCGGCCAGCCCCGCGACGGTGATGGTGAGTCGTAGCACCAGAGTCCCCGGTCTCTTCCTGTTGGAGGCCGCTCCTCATTGCAGCCCCAACGATAACGGAGACCCGACGAGAAAAAGGTCGGGTCTCCAGTGCAGGGAGAGATTTAAAAAGTTCCCCCCACCCCCCCCACACACACACCCCAACATAAAAAAATAACAAAAACTACATAAAAACACAGACAGAAAATAATAAAACGTGGACAGACTGCAGACTGCAGACTTTTGCGTGTACCGTGGGAACTCCTGCGAACGGTGAACCCGGAAGCTGGATAGAGGGGACAGAAGGTGAGTAAAAATTGTCTTCTGTGGGATTTAATTTAAAAAATAAAGATTTGCATCCGCATATGGACATCAACTTATTCATGAGTTATGTTAATGAGATTCAAGAAAATAACTATAATCTTTAAAAGGGACTTTACTGAAAGGTCCCGCATTTTTATGGTCCGTGAGAAATTTTTGAGAGATACAGCTCAGAGTCCTCGCCGACCAGCGATCGATGCCTTTCCGAAGCAGGGTCCGGAATGCTACCAATCAATGTTCTCCAGAGACCCGTGTAAAGGAGTGAACTGCACATGCTGGTTTAAAACGAAGACAGACACAAAACGCTGGAGTAACTCAGCGAGTCAAGCAGCATCTCTGGAGAAAAATAGGTGATGTTTCGGGACGAGACACATCTTCAGACTCAATTCCGATTAGGATGTCCGATTCGAATCGCCACCTATACTTTTTCTCCAGAGATGCTGCCTGACCCGCTGACTTACTCCAGCTTTTTATGTTTTTCTTCCCAGATCTGACTTACCTGCTGAGTTACACCAACATTTTGTGTCCGTGTGCACTATGAACATTGAATTATTTAATTTTAGGTAACTTACACTCTCTCTCTCTCCCTCGCCCACCCCCTCCTGCCCCCCCCCCCCCCCTCCCCATGCAGTAATTGTCGGTTAACCAGTCCAAGGTTTGCCACGCTGGTTCCCTCTTGGGATCACACTATCCCTAGCCAACAATTGGCATATCAGGGAACCAAATATAGACATAAAGTGCTGGAGTGGCTCAGTGGGTCAGGCAGCATCTCTGGAGGAAAGGGTTAGGCGACATTTCGGGTCGGGACCCTTCTTCAAAATACCCTGCTGAGGTCATCTGTTGTTGGCCCTGATTTGTCCCAGTCTTTTCTTGCTTCCAGTTCCCCCCTACAATCATCCCGAAGAAGGGTCCCGACCAAAAATGGAATCTATTCCTTTTCTCCAGAGATGCTGCTTGGCCCGCTGAGTTACTCCAGCATTTTGTGTCTAACTTGCTGATTCAGACAGTTTTTGATTTACTCTGAAACACACGTTGGAAATTTAAACTTGGGCGCAACTAACATTGTCTTACCGTGGGATCTCTTTAACTCAGCGGGAAGGCAGCAGTTAATTGTTGCTCCCTTCAGTTTCCCAGGGGGTCGGGACGGGACTGGAGTTGGGAGGGAAAGGTGGGGGAGTCGAGGGAGAGGAGGGGGAGACAGATGGGGGTGGCTTCATTTACTGGCGGCGGGTGTCTGTCACTGAAACAGGCAGGTGAGATTTCACATCCACCTTGTGTGTGCCTCTCTCTCTCTCCCTCCCTCCCTCTCACACAGGCTGAGAGACTCTGCCTCAGTAACTGTGCTCACTCCATCTGTGTCTCCCACATACACAGTAAAACTCTGCTTTGTGTGTGTGTATATACCAATTCAACCAAGGGAGGATATTTATAGTGTGTGAAAAAAAAAGTGACATCATTTGTGCCACGTGATGATTTAATTACACTTGACAGTTTACAATGTTCATTCAAGATTTAACGGGAAAGCTCGGGAGACGGACAAGTCACTCGCACAAATAACAGAAATGCCGAGTACCGTGGGAACTCTTTGTCTACCCCCCCGTTATATCGTGTGATATCGAGCTAGACCACGACCACTCCACTCTGGCTACATCTTGCGTCAAGTCGCCCCGTGAAAAAGGCCTATTAGAATAAAGGGGAGGCCATTTAAGACTGAGGTGAGAAAAAAACGTTTTCACCCAGAGAGTTGTGAATTTGTAGAATTGAATTCCCTGCCACAGAGGGCAGTGGAGGCCAAATCACTGGATGAATTTAAGAGAGAGTTAGATAGAGCTCTAGGGACTAATGGAAGCAAGGGATATGGGGAGAAGGCAGGCACAGGTTGTTGATTGGGGATGATCAGCCATGATCACAATGAATGGCGGTGCAGGCTCGAAGGGCTGAATGGCCTCCTCCTGCACCTATTTTCTATGTTTCTATGTTTCAATGAACGCAGGTAAATGGTTCCTTAAAGATGGCGTCATAGGTAGACAGGGTGGTGAAAAAGGCTTTTGGCATATTACCTTCATTAGTCAGAGTATTGAGTAAATAAGTTGGGAGTTCATGTTACAATTACAGTGTACAAGACATTGGTGAGGCCACATTTAGAGTATTGTGTTCAGTTCTTGGCACCAAGTTACAGGAAAGATCTTGTCAAGATGTTGTCAAGTTGGAAATGGTACAGAGAAATGTGTAGGAAGGAACTGCAGATGGTCGTTTAAACCAAAGATAGACACCAAATGCTGGATTAACTCTGCGGGACAGGCAGCATCTCTGGAGGGCGGTGGAGGCCGGTTCTCTGGATGCTTTCAAGAGAGAGCTAGATAGGGCTCTTAAAAACAGCGGAGTCAGGGGATATGGGGGAGAAGGCAGGAACGAGGTACTGATTGGGGACGGTCAGCCATGATCACATTGAATGGCGGTGCTGGCTCGAAAGGCCTACTCCTGCACCCATTGTCTGTTGTCTATTGTCTATTGAATAGGTGACTTTTCAGGTTGAGAGTCGAAATGTCACCCATTCCTTCTCTCCAGAGATGCTGCCTGTCCCCCTGAGTTTCTCTAGCATTTTATATATTTTTAAGGCAGGGTTTATCCCTGGCAACTATAATAGCACATAACAATATTATTTCACTCATTTATTAACAACTAATGATGACTATGATATAGTTGGGATCACGGAGACATGGCTCCAGGGTGACCAAGGCTGGGAGCTGAACATCCGGGGATATTCAATATTCAGGAGGGATAGAGAGAAAGGAAAAGGAGGTGGGGTAGCGTTACTGATTAGAGAGGGGATTAATGCAATGGAAAGGAAGGACATTAGTTTGGAGGATGTGGAATCGGTATGGGTAGAGCTGCGAAACACTAAGGGGCAGAAAACGCTGGTTGGTGTTGTGTACAGGCCACCTAACAGTAGTAGTGAAGTTGGAGATGGTATCAAACAGGAAATTAGAAATGCGTGCGACAAAGGCAAAACAGTTATAATGGGTGACTTCAATCTACATATAGATTGGGTGAATCAAATTGGCAGGGGTGCTGAGGAAGTATGCGGGATAGTTATCTAAATCAACATGTAGAGGAACCAACGAGAGAGCAGGCTATTTTAGACAGGGTATTGAGTAATGAGGAAGGGTTAGTTAGCAATCTTGTTGTACGTGCCCCCTTGGGCAAGAGTGACCATAATATGGTTGAGTTCTTCATTAGGATGGAGAGTGACATTGTTAATTCAGAAACAATGGTGCTGAACTTAAAGAAAGGTAACTTTGAGGGTATGAGACGTGAATTGGCCAAGATTGACTGGCAATTAATTCTAAAAGGGTTGACGGTGGATATGCAATGGAAGACATTTAAAGGCTGCATGGATGAACTACAAAAATTGTTCATCCCAGTTTGGCAAAAGAATAAATCAGGGAAGGTAGTACATCCATGGATAACAAGGGAAATCAGGGATAGTATCAAAGCGAAGGATGATGCGTACAAATTAGCTAGAAAAAGCAGCATACCGGAGGACTGGGAGAAATTCAGAGACCAACAGAGGAGGACAAAGGGCTTAATTAGGAAAGGGAAAAGAGATTATGAAAGAAAACTGGCAGGGCACATAAAAACTGACTGCAAAAGTTTTTATAGATATGTGAAAAGAAAGAGATTAGTTAAAACAAATGTAGGTCCCTTGCAGTCAGAAACAGGTGAGTTGATCATGGGGAACAAGGATATGGCGGACCAATTGAATAACTACTTTGGTTCCGTCTTCACTAAGGAAGACATAAATAATTTGCCGGAAATAGCAGGGGACCGCGGGTCAAAGGAGTTGGAGGAATTGAGTGAAATCCAGGTTAGCCGGGAAGTGGTGTTGGGTAAATTGAATGGATTAAAGGCCGATAAATCCCCAGGGCCAGATAGGCTGCATCCCAGAGTACTTAAGGAAGTAGCTCCAGAAATAGTGGATGCATTAGTAATAATCTTTCAAAACTCTTTAGATTCTGGAGTAGTTCCTGAAGATTGGCGGGTAGCAAACGTAACCCCACTTTTTAAGAAGGGAGGGAGAGAGAAAATGGGGAATTACAGACCAGTTAGTCTAACATCGGTAGTGGGGAAAATGCTAGAGTCAGTTATTAAAGATGGGATAGCAACACATTTGGAAAGTGGTGAAATCATTGGACAAAGTCAGCATGGATTTACGAAAGGTAAATCATGTCTGACAAATCTTATAGAATTTTTCGAGGATGTAACTAGTAGCGTGGATAGGGGAGAACCAGTGGATGTGGTGTATCTGGACTTCCAGAAGGCTTTTGACAAGGTCCCACATAAGAGATTAGTATACAAACTTAAAGCACAAGGCATTGGGGGTTCAGTATTGATGTGGATAGAGAACTGGCTGGCAAACAGGAAGCAAAGAGTAGGAGTAAACGGGTCCTTTTCACAATGGCAGGCAGTGACTAGTAGGGTACCGCAAGGCTCAGTGCTGGGACCCCAGCTATTTACAATATATATTAATGATGTGGATGAGGGAATTGAAGGCAATATCTCCAAGTTTGCGGATGACACTAAGCTGGGGGGCAGTGTTAGCTGTGAGGAGGATGCTAGGAGACTGCAAGGTGACTTGGATAGGCTGGGTGAGTGGGCAAATGTTTGGCAGATGCAGTATAATGTGGATAAATGTGAGGTTATCCATTTTGGTGGCAAAAACGGGAAAGCAGACTATTATCTAAATGGTGGCCGATTGGGAAAGGGGGAGATGCAGCGAGACCTGGGTGTCATGGTACACCAGTCATTGAAGGTAGGCATGCAGGTGCAGCAGGCAGTAAAGAAAGCGAATGGTATGTTAGCTTTCATTGCAAAAGGATTTGAGTATAGGAGCAGGGAGGTTCTACTGCAGTTGTACAGGGTCTTGGTGAGACCACACCTGGAGTATTGCGTACAGTTTTGGTCTCCAAATCTGAGGAAGGACATTGTTGCCATAGAGGGAGTGCAGAGACGGTTCACCAGACTGATTCCTGGGATGTCAGGACTGTCTTATGAAGAAAGACTGGATAGACTTGGTTTATACTCTCTAGAATTTAGGAGATTGAGAGGGGATCTTATAGAAACTTACAAAATTCTTAAGGGGTTGGACAGGCTAGATGCAGGAAGATTGTTCCCGATGTTAGGGAAGTCCAGGACAAGAGGTCACAGCTTACGGATAAGGGGGAAATCCTTTAAAACCGAGATGAGAAGAACTTTTTTCACACAGAAAGTGGTGAATCTCTGGAACTCTCTGCCACAGAGGGTAGTTGAGGCCAGTTCATTGGCTATATTTAAGAGGGAGTTAGATGTGGCCCTTGTGGCTAAGGGGATCAGGGGGTATGGAGAGAAGGCATGTACGGGATACTGAGTTGGATGATCAGCCATGATCATATTGAATGGCAGTGCAGGCTCGAAGGGCCGAATGGCCTACTCCTGCACCTAATTTCTATGTTTCTAACAGATACCGGTTTACCAGAACCAAACACAATCAGTCAATGAGAAAAAATATGTACAAATCCAGAATCAACAAGTTTACCCCCTGTGTAGGTGAAATTTACCCCCTGGGAGAACATTTTCGCCAGGTTGGGAACCCTTGACTTAAGGGTACATAGAAGATTTACAAGGATATTGCCAGGACTCGAGGGTCTGATCTATAAGGGAGAGGTTGAGTAGGCTGGGACTCTATTCCTTGGAAAGCAGGAGGATGAGGGGTGATCTTATAGAGGTGTATATAATCATGAGAGGAATAGATCGGGAAGACACACAGAGTCTCTTGCCTTGAGTATGGGAATCGTGAACCAGAGGACATAAGTTGAAGGCGAAGGGGGAAAGATGTTGTAGGAATCTGAGGGGTAGCTTTTTCACACAAAGGTTGGTGGGTGTATGGAACGAGCTGCCAGAGGAGGGTTTTCAGGCAGGGACTATTGCAATGTTTAAGAAACAATTAGACAGGTACATGGATAGGACCGGTTTGGAGGGATATGGGCCAAAAGCAGGCAGGTGGGACGAGAGTTGATAGGACATGTTGAACGGTGTGGGCAAGTTGGGCCGAAGGGCCTGTTTCCACCCTGTATCACTCTATGACTCTCCATAGGGATTCCTAAAGGCCTGAGAATGCAGCCTTGCAGGGCACCAGTGTTGGGAATTATCGCGGAGGATGTTTTGTTGTCTATCCTTACTGATTGTAGTCCTGGGCTAGGAGCTGGCGGCCTCCAACTGGAATCGACCTTCAGTGTTCTGGTTGCAGACCCTGTGGACTTACCATCACGGAGCTGGCTGACCTCAGTCCCCCCCCCCCCCCCCCAAATGTAGGTCAAAGGGCCTGTTTCAGTGACCAATTTAAGTTTTTTCAGTATCCAAATTATGATAATACTGGTAAAAATAAGTTTTTTGAAGGAAAACCCGAGTCATAATAATTGCGTTATTGAACAACATTGCTCAATATGATTCTTGTCTTCTCGCTACTTGTCATTTGTCTTGTAGCTACTTCCCACTCCCTGTCTGACACATACCTTCTCTAAACTATTCCAAAGAAGCTCTTGGGAAGCTTGAGGAACAACATCCCACCTCTCACACAGAGAGTGGTGAATCTCTGGAACTCTCTGCCACAGAGGGTAGTTGAGGCCAGTTCATTGGCTATATTTAAGAGGGAGTTAGATGTGGCCCTTGTGGCTAAAGGGATCAGGGGGTATGTAGAGAAGGCAGGTACGGGATATTGAGTTGGATGATCAGCCATGATCATATTGAATGGCGGTGCAGGCTCGAAGGGCCGAATGGCCTACTCCTGCACCTAATTTCTATGTTTCTATGTTTCTAGTTAGGCTTCACAGGCTTCAAAACATAAAATTCAACAACAAAAGCAGCCTGTGATAATGAATCTCCAATACCATTTTGTCTTTTTACCTCTTGTCCCATTAACATCTCCCTGTACATAGCATGGTCAACCCACCATCATCACTCTATATTGGTGTATGAAGAAGTGACCAGACCCGAAACATCGCCTGTATTTTTCTCCAGAGTTGCTACCTAACCTACTGAGTTACTCCTGCACTTAGAAACATAGAAACATAGAAAATAGGTCACAGAGCCAAAGGCCCGTGTTCGATCCTGACTACAGATGCTCACCATGGAGTTGAAAACATTCTCTCTGTGACATAGAAACACAGAAAATAGGTGCAGGAGTAGGCCATTCGGCCCTTCGAGCCTGCACCGCCATTCAACATGATCATGGCTGATCATCCAACTCAGTATCCTGAACCTGCTTTCTCTCCATACCCCCTGATCCCTTTAGCCACAAGAGCCACATCTAACTCCCTCTTAAATATAGCCAATGAACTGGCCTCAACTACATTCTGTGGCAGAGAATTCCACAGATTCACCACTTTCTGTGTGAAAAATGTTTTTCTCATCTCAGTCCTAAAAGATTTCCCCTTTATCCTTAAACTGTTGTTCTGGACTTCCCCAACGTCGGGAATAATCTTCCTGCATCTAGCCTGTCCAACCCCTTAAGAATTTTTGTAAGTTTCTATAAGATCCCCCCCTCAATCTTCTAAATTCTAGCGAGTACAAGCCGAGTCTATCCAGTCTTTCTTCATATGAAAGTCCTGACATCCCAGGAATCAGTCTTTGTGTCTATCTTCCGTATGTACCAGCATCTGCAGTTCCTTTCTACACATCATTTGCTCTTTCCTGGTTTCATGGTCCTTCCCATTTGTTCTATCTTGCCTTCCTCCTTTCATTTGCATTTGCTCAGCACCAGATCCATCCCAGCACTGATAAGAGATCATTGACCTGCGATGCTGATCATCTGCCTCTGTACAAATGACAGCTCACCTGTTGGATATTTCCAGTATTTTCAGTCACATATTTTCAAGTAAATTTATGATTTACATTAATGGTCACTGTATCTCTTTAATAATCAAAACCGATTCTGATATTCTCAGATTAATCCTCGTCTTTCTTGGCATTCCTGTGGGGTTGAGGCAGACATATTTTTGCTGCAGTGCTCTTGTTTCTGAGCTGGTTGATGTGCTGGTGTAGAAGCAGAAGGGTCTCGACCCGAAACGTCACCCATTCCTTCTCTCCAGAGATGCTGCCTGATCCCGCCGAGTTACACCAGCTTTTTGTTTCTATAGAAACATAGAAACATAGAAATTAGGTGCAGGAGTAGGCCATTCGGCCCTTCGAGCCTGCACCGCCATTCAATATGATCATGGCTGATCATCCAACTCAGTATCCCGTACCTGCCTTCTCTCCATACCCCCTGATCTCCTTAGCCACAAGGGCCACATCTAACTCCCTCTTAAATATAGCCAATGAACTGGCCTCAACTACCCTCTGTGGCAGAGAGTTCCAGAGATTCACCACTCTCTGTGTGAAAAAAGTTCTTCTCATCTCGGTTTTAAAGAATTTCCCCTTTATCCTTAAGCTGTGACCCCTTGTCCTGGACCTCCCCAACATCGGGAACAATCTTCCTGCATCTAGCCTGTCCAACCCCTTAAGAATTTTGTAAGTTTCTATAAGATCCCCTCTCAATCTTCTAAATTCTAGAGAGTATAAACCAAGTCTATCCAGTCTTTCTTCATAAGACAGTCCTGACATCCCAGGAATCAGTCTGGTGAACCGTCTCTGCACTCCCTCTATGGCAATAATGTCCTTCCTCAGATTTGGAGACCAAAACTGTACGCAATACTCCAGGTGTGGTCTCACCAAGACCCTGTACAACTGCAGTAGAACCTCTCTGCTCCTATACTCAAATCCTTTTGCAATGAAAGCTAACATACCATTCGCTTTCTTTACTGCCTGCTGCACCTGCATGCCTACCTTCAATGACTGGTGTACCATGATACCCAGGTCTCGCTGCATCTCCCCCTTTCCCAATCGGCCACCATTTAGATAATAGTCTGCTTTCCTGTTTTTGCCACCAAAATGGATAACCTCACATTTATCCACATTATACTGCATCTGCCAAACATTTGCCCACTCACCCAGCCTATCCAAGTCACCCTGCAGTCTCCTAGCATCCTCCTCACAGCTAACACTGCCCCCCAGCTTAGTGTCATCCGCAAACTTGGAGATATTGCCTTCAATTCCCTCATCCAGATCATTAATATATATTGTAAATAGCTGGGGTCCCAGTACTGAGCCTTGGGGTACCCCACTAGTCACTGCCTGCCATTGTGAAAAGGACCCGTTTACTCCTACTCTTTACTTCCTGTTTGCCAGCCAGTTCTCTATCCACATCAATACTGAACCCCCAATGCCTTGTGCTTTAAGTGCCTTGTGCCTTGTGCTTCTATCTTCTAGTGTAGAAGAGCAGACTCGGCCACAGATGGGTGGGAGCAGGAAGTTTAAAGGGAGAGTTGGTGAGATGGTCCACTCCTCCGCCATTAATGCTGAACCTCTGGTGTTGCCTTCATGCATTCTCCTTCTCCATTTTGTGCAAACATTGGCCAGAAATCCCTTGAGATTGGAAATGTATCACAATCACTATAATTACTACCATGTAATTTAAGTTAACGAGTCATTTTGGCTGCTGCCTGAAGGGCAGCGACTATCATTAGTTCAGGCAGTATTAAAGAGTCTGAGTACAATGTCCTGGCTTCCTCTCCAGTCCAGTGCAAGACTGACGGAGTGCTGCACTTTCAGAAATAAACTTGGTAATTTTAACTTGCAAGAATTGGCGACTTGTAAGTTAAAAATGTTCGGCTTACATAGTGGATATGTAACTTGGCTCCAGCACCTCCTAGTCTAAGGGGATCTATATTAGGATGCACATGAGGAAACTTCACACCAAACTCAAGGTTTTAATTAAAGCAGGATGTGGATACCCAGGAAATGTTAGTGTGGTTTTTGACATTTATTTTTAACTTGAAATGCAAGAGAAACAGATGTAAACTTGTACAGCAGGAAATTAAATTTGTCATTGTCTCATCTTAATAGAGAAACATAGAAAATAGGTGCAGGAGGAGGCCATTCGGCCCTTCAAGCCCGTACCGCCATTCATTGTGATCATGGCTGATCGTCCCCTATCAATAACCCGTGCCTGCCTTCTCCCCATATCTCTCGACTCCACTAGCCCCTAGAGCTCTATCTAACTCTCTCTTAAATCCATCCATCCATTGTGGCATTTGTGGCAGGGAATTGAGGATGGGGGGGGGGGGGGGGGGGGGGGGGGGGGGGGGGGAGTGGGCTTTCCTCAGCTTCCGCCACAAGTTGAGACACTGCTGAGCTTTCTTCACAGTGGAGCCGGTGTGGAAGGACCAGGTGAAGTTCTCCACCAAGTGGACACCAAGGAATTTAGTGTCCTTCACAATCTCCACTGGGGAGGCTGTCGATGTCCAGTGGCGCATGGTCCCTCTGTGCTCTCCTATATAACCATATAACAATTACAGCACGGAAACAGGCCATCTTGGCCCTTCTAGTCCGTGCCGAACACTTACTCTCACCTAGTCCCATCTATCTGCACTCAGACCATAACCCTCCATTCCTTTCCCGTCCATATACATATGTTTAGTAGAGTGTTAATTGAGTGTTAATTGTTCATGATATATGTATTTTTATTTCTATTTATTTTTAATACACACTGAATGGACACTGGTTGAACAACGTTTTTTGTTTCCTCTGGGTATGTGAATACTCAGGAAATGACAATAAAGATATACAATACAATATCCAGTTCATGATATATGTATTTTTATTTCTATTTATTTTTAATGCACACTGAATGGACACTGGTTGAGCAACGATTTTTTGTTTCCTATGGGTATGTGAATACTCAGGAAATGACAATAAAGATATACAATACAATATCCAATTTATTTTTAAATGATAAAATCAAACCTGCCTTCACCACTTCCACTGGAAGCTCATTCCACACAGCTACCACTCTCTGAGTAAAGAAGTTCCCCCTCATGTTATCCCTAAACCTTTGTCCCTTAATTCTCAAATCATGTCCTCTTGTTTGAATCTTCCCTACTCTCAATGGAAAAAGCTTATCCACGTCAACTCTGTCTATCCCTCTCATCATTTTAAAGACCTCTATCAAGTCCCCCCTTAAAGACCTAACTTGTTCAACCTTTCTCTGTAACTTAGGTGCTGCAATCCAGGCAACATTCTAGTAAATCTTCTCTGTACTCTCTCCATTTTGTTGACATCTTTCCTATAATTTAATGATCAAAATTGTCCACCATACTCCAGAATTGGCCTCACCAATGCCTTGTACAACTTTAACATTACATCCTAAAGTCAACAACCATCACTTTGGTTTTGTCTACGTTCAGAGACAGGTTGTTGACTTTGCACCAAGTTGCCAGTTGTTTCACCTCCTCTCTGTAATGCTGACTCGTCGTTCTTGTTGACGAGACCCACCACGGTCGTGTCATCGGCGGACTTGATGATGTGATTCGAGCTGCGCAGCGCTGTGCAGTCGTGAGTCAGCAGTGTGAACAACAGTGGACTGAGCACACAGTCCTGGGGGGGGGGGGGGGGAGGGGGGGGGGGGGGGGGGTTGCCTGTGCTCATTGTGGTGGTGCTGGAGGTGTTTCTCCCCATCCGGACTGTCCGGGGTCTGTCTCTCCGTCAGCAAGTCCAGGATCCAGGATCCAGTTGCAGAGGGAGGTGTTCAGGCCCAGCAGGCTCAGCTTCCTGGCCAGGTGCTGGGTGATGATAGTATTGAATGCTGAACTGAAGTCTATGAACAGCATTCGGACGTATGTGTCCCTTTTGTCCAGGTGGGTGAGTGTTAGGTGAAGTGCGGTGGTGATGGCATCATCGGTGGAGCGGTTGGATCGATACGGGACACTCATTTCTGAAGAAAGTCTGAATGATAGGCTGGAAATAGTCATTTTCTTTGGAATTAATGAAATTATGCAAAGGCTTGATTGGGTTAAGGGGAGGTGTAAACCCTGGCTAAAACAGAGCAGTAATAGCACCAAATTTCGTAAAGGACTCATGTACTGTTAGGCCATTTTGGTCAAATCTGATGTACTCTGCAGAAATAAGACAAACTGCTGAATGGTGCCAGTGTCTAGGGTCCAGATCAGTGTTGCAGATAGGGAATGTATGAGTATCTCTTCAATTGACAGAATGAGTGAGATTTCTGCAGAGGACCTCCAAGGAAGTGTAAAATGCATGAAGTTGATTGGATTACTGCAACAGCATTGTAAATATTGTTGCTAGACAGTTGCTCTGCTGTTTGTTGATTGGCCAAAGTGTTGAGCCCTGGTAGGTTTGTTTGAATTCCAGGGTAAATGTTGCATTATTCAAGTTTAGTTAGCTTCTTCCGGAAGCTTCACCTGAAACAATGTACGGGAGACTCTGTTATTGGTTTGGGGAACTGTCAATAATGTATTGTTGAATATAGAAACATAGAAATTAGGTGCAGGAGTAGGCCATTCGGCCCTTCGAGCCTGCACCGCCATTCAATATGATCATGGCTGATCATCCAACTCAGTATCCCGTACCTGCCTTCTCTCCATACCCCCTGATCCCCTTGGCCACAAGGGCCACATCTAACTCCCTCTTAAATATAGCCAATGAACTGGCCTCAATTACCCTCTGTGGCAGAGAGTTCCAGAGATTCACCACTCTCTGTGTGAAAACAGTTCTTCTCATTCTCGGTTTTAAAAGGCTTCCCCCCTTATCCTTAAGCTGTGACCCCTTGTCCTGGACTTCCCCAACATCGGGAACAATCTTCCTGCATCTAGCCTGTCCAACCCCTTAAGAATTTTGTAAGTTTCTATAAGATCCCCTCTCAATCTCCTAAATTCTAGAGAGTATAAACCAAGTCTATCCAGTCTTTCTTCATAAGACAGTCCTGACATCCCAGGAATCAGTCTGGTGAACCTTCTCTGCACTCCCTCTATGGCAATAATGTCCTTCCTCAGATTTGGAGACCAAAACTGTACGCAATACTCCAGGTGTGGTCTCACCAAGACCCTGTACAACTGCAATGTGTCTGATTGGATTGTAGAGAGACCACCCCTATGTAGTTCGGCCCCTCAAGGTTCGGTGACCTATAGAAGGCAGTCCCCACGAGGTCCTTTGTCGATCTTCTGGAAGAGCGCTTGGGACTGCGTGACCTTTTGGAGTGTTTCTGCTTGCACGAGGCTGAAGGGCTTGGCCAGGCAGAGACAAGGATTGAACCTGCAGTGGTTTAGGTATCGTACAGGGGAATTTGTAGTGCAATCCAAAAATAAAGGTTAGTAATTTCAGTGTTTGACTCAGTGATTTTTTAACTGAACTAGACTGGGGGAAGGGGGGGGTTATTTACAGAGGGACCAATTTCCATTGACAACAGAAGTCTTCTTGCGTTTGAGGCAGCAGAGGTCTGCAGCAGGGTGATGCCATCCGGTTCAACATCCGTAGGTGCCCGACCTAAAAAGAACGCATGCTCCAAGCTGTGGCGTTGCTGCTGTCTCCGTTTGTTGTTGTGAGCCCCAAGGTCAGTTGACGGGGCTCACCACGGGGAGGTCGACAACATGAGCCCCAACAACAGAAGTGAAAGTCAGGCAAAACCGGCTGATGTGGCATATGGGAAAGGGAATGGCAATACTAGGATTGGGAATATGAGTGTATTGACAAAATGAGCCACATGACTGTACGGTAAGAAATATGTTATTTTTATGCTTGATTGTCAGAAAGATTCACAACTCGTGGAAGCTCATCAGTAGAAACATAGAAAATAGGTGCAGGAGTAGGCCATTCAGCCCTTTGAGCCTGCACTGCCATTCAATATGATCATGGCTGATCATCCAACTCAGTATCCTGTACCTGCCTTCTCTCCATAACCCTTGATAACTTTAGCCACAAGGGCCACATCTAACTCCCTCTTAAGTAAAACCCTTATGTGTTAATATACCTGCTTCGTTTCTCACCACACCCATCACCCTGTTCGTGAATCGGTTTAATTCCAGAGTTGCGTTACACCATACTATACTTGTAATGAATCAATAAAAGGAGACCATATCTTTAAAAATTGCTCTGATTTTCCTGCTAAGACGAGTCTCATATCTTCAAGATGTAGCGTCTCAGACATGCTTGTGATCCGCATTTTAAGCGTTGGGGTAGATGCATTTTTCCAAAATTTAAGTACACGTTTTTTTTTTGCCATTATCAAAGCCGTAGTTGAGGAAACGTCTTTGAAATATTGATAGCTCAGAAACTTACCAAATACTGAAAGGCCTGGATAGAGTGGATGTGGAGAGGATGTTTCCATTGGTGGGAGCATCTAAGACCAGAGGGCACAGCCTCAGAATAAAAGGTTGTACATTTACAAAGGAGATGAGGAGGAATTTCTTTCATCAGAGAGCAGTGAATCTGTGGAAGGTAGCCAAAAATGCTGGAGAAACTCAGCGGGTGAGGCAGCATCTATGGAATGAAGGAAATAGGCAATGTTTTGGGTCGCAACCCTTCTTCAGTCTGAATAAGAGTTTTGATCCGAAATGTTGCCTCTTCCCTTCGCTCCACAGATGCTGCTGCACCCACTGAGTTTCTCCAGCATTTTCGTCTACCTTCGATTTTCCAGCATCGACAGTTCCTTCTTAAACAGTGAATCTGTGGAATTCATTGCCACAGATGACAGTGGAGGCTCGCTTCATCATTTTCAGGGCGGGGGACGGGCGAGTTCCAAAAGCAACATCTGTGATGTCTCAGCAAGAGTTGACGAGTGCCATTTTCACACCAGCCCATTGCATTGCAAGTCAGGCATCCGGTAGGCGGCGCGACTCTCGTCAGCAGCGGCCTCTGCAGCCCGTCCGCGTTTTTATTATTTTTGTCTATGTTTTATGTAGTTTTTGGTTATATTTTGTTGGGGTGTGTGTGTGGGGGGATGGGGGTGGGGTGGGAGGGAGGGGGTAACTTTTAAATCTCTCCCTGCACGGGAGACCCGACCTTTTCTTTGTCGGGTCTCCGTTGTCGTTGAGGCTGCAACGAGGAGCGGCCTCCAACAGGAGAAGACCGGGGACTCTGGTGCCGACGACTCACCTCACCGTCGCGGAGCTGGCCGAGTCCGGAGCGGGTGGAGCGGTGGTGGAGCGCTGCTGCTGCTGCGGCCCGACCTCCGGAGATTCGGAGGCTGCAACTGCGGGTCTGGCGGACGGCGACACCGGGAGCCCGCGGGTCCCTGGAGGGTGACTGCTTTTCAGGGCTCTCGCAACGGCGACTTCTCCCGCCCGAGTTGCGGGGTCGAAGAGCTCCTGGAGCGGGGCCTTACAGCACCGCCCCGCGCGGCTTGGCATGGCCGCGGGACTCTGCGAGCGCACGCCAGGGGCTCTAACACGAAGACCCGGTGTGCGACCTCGCACCACCCGGCGTGGCTTTAATGGCCGCGGGACAATCGCCATCGCCAGCCGGGGGCTTTGACTTTGACTCTGACATCGGGGGAGAGGGGGAGAGTGCAGTGGAGAGATAAGTTTTTTTGGCCTTCCATCACAGCGATGTGATGGATGTTTATGTAAATTATGTTGTGTCTTGGGTCTATGTGTTTGTAATGTATGGCTGCAGAAACGGCATTTCGTTTGGACCTCAAGGGGTCCAAATGACAATTAAATTGAATCTTGAATCTTGAATCTTGTCATGACAGGAGCCTCATGCTTCTCCTTTCATCAAATCATAAAACCTTATGTCATTGAAGGAAGGCAAAAAAGAAACAGTTTTGAATGACTGCCATGTGCCAGGTCTTAGTCCATCCTTGTATGGTTTTCTACTTTCAGTATTCAAGATGTTTTTTCAACATGATAAGGGTCTCTGCCTCTAATGGCCTTTCAAGCTGAGAGTTACAGAATTCCATTTTTCCTAAACCAAACAAAACCTCTCATTTTTCTGGCATGGGATGGCAGGACTTTCATATGAAGAAAGACTGGATAGTCTCGTTTAGTACTCGCTAGAATTTAGAAGATTGAAGGGGGATCTTATAGAAACTTACAAAATTCTTAAGGGGTTGGACAGGCTAGATGCAGGAAGATTGTTCCCAATGTTGGGGAAGTCCAGAACAAGGGGTCACAGTTTAAGGATTAGGGGGAAATCTTTGAGGACCGAGATGAGAAAAACATTTTTCACACAGAGAGTGGTGAATCTCTGGAATTCTCTGCCGCAGAAGGTAGTTGAGGCCAGTTCATTGGCTATATAGAAACATAGAAACATAGAAATTAGGTGCAGGAGTAGGCCATTCGGGAGATTTAAGAGGGAGTAAGATGTGGCCCTTGTGGCTAAAGGGATCAGGGTGTATGGAGAGAAGACAGGTACAGGATACTAAGTTGGATGATCAGCCATGATCATATTGAATGGCGGTGCAGGCTCGAAGGGCCGAATGGCCTACTCCTGCACCTATTTTCTATGGTTCTATGATTATTAAGGATATCAAAATGTTATGGGGAGAAGGCGGTAGAATGGAGTTGAGAGGGAAAGATAGAATTGGCATGAGTGAATGGCGGTGGACTTGATGGGCTGAATGGCTTAAAATCTGCCCCTATAACTGATGAACATATGAACTTATTAGGGCAGGCTACCAAAACATTGGTCAACGAAGGACGAGTCAGGGGGGGGGGGGGGGGGGGGGGGGGGGGGGGGGGGGGGGGGGGGGGGGGGGGGGGAGGGGATGGAGGTCAATTAGACAGAAGCTGAGGGAAGAAATTCCAGAGTTTAAGTTTTGTCTGTAACTCAGTTTACATAAACAATGAAACCAGACTGCATGTACAGGATCTATATGACTCAATGGATAGTTGTTGAGCAAGTACATTTCTTCACTTCATTTCCTGACCTTTCACATGTGACCTTTGTGTTTATATTAAGAAACATCTCCATTGCGATATTCACATTAACAAAGTCTCACAAAATATGATTAAAATAATCGTTTTATTTTTTATTTTTTACCGTGTTAACATTCTTTCGTTCGAATGCTCCGGGTTAGCTGGTTCTTACCAAGACTCCAGGCATGGTCGGAATTAGACTTGCGGCGGACAAAGTATTTGAAGAGTCATTCATTCTCCTGAAGGCAATGTCCTTTTTAAGTTAAAGGTAACCGGCGGGGAGAAAAAAACGTGGCGAGGGACAAGCTCGGGGAAACCACATTCTAGGATGCCCAGACAGCTGGGAGCTTGTGAAACATTAGTGTAGTTTCATTGAGACACACGTCGAAATCCCAACATCCAAGTCACCTCTTTTCGTTTGCCGCCTCCTCCTCCCCGTCCCCTGGTGTTTCAATTAACTTGCAAATGGACTCTTTCCCCACCCACACCCCCATCCCCTTTCAGATTTAATTGGTCGAGTTTATAAATAGAGCGGCTGGAAGGACTGGTTGGAGTATTCGGAACCGGTTTCACTCGGGACTTGGTCAGAAGCAGCAGCATATACATTGTGACATACATACATATATATACATACAGGCAGCCAGAGATAGTCACACACACGGAAGGAGATGGGGAGAGGACGGAGCAAGTTTGCGCCCAGCTGTGCGTTGCTGGCAGGGTTTGGGCTATTGCTCAGCTGCCCGGTGGCTTGGACATCGGGGGAACATCTCCGGAGCGAACACGGCGAGTCTCATGGAGGCAATGAGACGGGTCACGAGGCTGGCTTTCACATTGTCACCTTCCGCTGGGAACATGTACAATCCCCTTACGTTATCGCTCTATGGATCCTGGTGGCTAGTTTGGCGAAGATAGGTGAGTGGTGGCACCTCGTCCACAGAAATGTTCCTGAGGTTTTTTTGTTTCTTTTTGTTGTTTTTGCTATGAAACATTTTCTGTCTGTCTGGGCTACGATGGAATGTGTATTATTTCTTAACGTTAGACCCTCATTGCATACAATTGGGTAAATGTCGCCTTCAAACCTGGCAGAATAAGGTTGCCCACCGTATGATGCTGTCATCTCAATAGGCGGATCACAGAAGTTGGCGTTATTGTATTGTATATCTTTATTGTCATTTCCTGAGTATTCGCATACCCAGAGGAAACAAAAAAACGTTGCTCGACCAGTGTCCATTCGGTGTGCATGAAAAAATAAATAGAAATAAAAATAAAAAATACATGTCATGAACAAATTTAACACTCTACTAAACATTCAACAGCCGTTCAACAGTTAGGAGCGTAACATGCGGATGGAATAGACACCGGGGCTCGGTGATAGTATAAACCCCGTGAACACATGATATACCAGGAGTTAAAGTGGGGGACGTTTAACTGCAAGCGGAACGGAGCGAATGTGTTGAATACAGGCTGCCTGTCACTTTAAATAGTTGACCTACTCTGGTCAAGTGTTTCTTTCTAGCACAAGGCGCTTCGAGCCTTTGCGAATTACACTCAGTTGAAGACGCGTATGGCAAGGTGATAACTTTAAACACGGGGCCAGTTTTAATCATGTCCAAGTGAGTTTATTGGCATGTGTCCCTGTCCCTGATATAATCATGAGCGTTACAGTTAACTTTTGCCCAATGTTTGTGAATAATAATAGACGGAGATATCCTACATTTATGTTTCCCGATAAGGAGAGACTAATTAATGAAAGGCATTTGCATCTTCTGCTTGGGACTGCCCCAAGGCAATGAGCTCTTGACCAAAACAGACGGCACCCTTTGACGCTCAATTTCCAAATTCCTTCTTGAACGGGGTATTTGAAGGCGTCGGCGTCAACTCCCTTGAACCAATTTCCCTTCGCCTTCAGACTAACACGGTGACCATATCAACTGATCTTTGGGGGGCACATGCAATAATTCCCAGGTGTTAGAGAAACGCTAGAAGAATGTTTTATTATTGCTAACAATTTTTCTGACACAAATAAATGGAAAATGCTCATCTCGCTTCTAATTTCGTTATTACTCGCATTGTGGAGCTGGAAGCCTTATATGTAGTTCTCCATCATGTACAACCAAGGAATTGCAGATGTCGGTTAATACCGAAAAAAAGACACAAAGTGCTGGAGTAATTCAGCAGGTCCGACAGTATCTCTGGAGAATATTGATAGTTGCCGTTTCGGGTCGAGTGAAGAAGGTTTCGTCCCGAAACGCCACCTATCCATGTTCTCCAGAAATGCTGTCTCACCTGCTGACTTACTCCAGCACTTGGTGTCGTATTTATATCTCCCATCCTCTCCGCGAGTCTTCCCAATGGTGGAACTTGCATGCAGCAGCTAACTTTTGTGCTGCCCGGTGTAGATTGCTTGTTCATTTCTACAATATTACTTTGAATAAGTGGGACACCAACGGCGCATTTGGTCGAGTTGAGCTCTCAGTTCGGGCAGCCCGAGTTCAATTAAGATAGTTGATACCGCTTGTATGGGATTGTACATGAAAAGTTAAAACAAGACGCCGCAGATGCTGGGGAGCGAAACAGGAAATGCTACAATTATCAGCGGGTCCGATCGCTTTTAAGGAAACATATCATTGGGTAATTTAGTGCCGGCGATATTCTATGCAATCACAAATTATTTTCTAAGTTATCTTGTTTTGTTGGTTTCCTTCCTAAAGAACTAGCATAGAAAATGGGTGCAGGAGTAGGCCATTCGGCCCTTCGAGCCTGCACCGCCATTAAATATGATCATGGCTGATCATCCAACTCCGTATCCTGTACCTGCCTTCTCTCCATACCCCCTGATCCCTTTAGCCACAAGGGCCACATCTAACTCCCTCTTAAATATAGCCAATGAACTGGCCTCAACTATCTTCTGTGGCAGAGAATTCCACAGATTCACCACTCTCTGTGAAAAATGTTTTTCTCATCTCGGTCTTAAAAGACTTCCCCCTTATCCTTAAACTGTGACCCCTTGTTCTGGACTTCCCCAACATCGGGAACAATCTTCCTGCATCTAGCCTGTCCAACCCCTTAAGAATTTTGTAAGTTTCTATGAGATCCCCCCTCATTCTTCTAAATTCTAGCGAGTACAAGCCGAGTCTATCCAGTCTTTCTTCATATGAAAGTCCTGTCATCCCAGGAATCAGTCTGGTGAACCTTCTCTGTACTTCCTCTATGGCAAGAATTCCTCAGATTAGGTGACCAAAACTGTACGCAATACTTCAGGTGTCATCTCACCAAGACCCTGTACAACTGCAGTAGAACCTCACTGCTCCTATACTCAGATCCTTGATTAACGTAACCTAACACGCAAGCCTAGGGAATAGAGAAGTGGTGTCAAACAAGCCCTGTGCTTTGCAGGAAACGCAGTGGACGGCTTGATTGTAATCATGTAGTCTTTCCGCTGACTGGTGAACACGCAACAAAAGGGTGTTTCCACTAAAACCCCTGAACACGTCTCAATAAACAAAATTAAGCTACGATGGCCAGCACACTCCTTGTATTCTTCAGAGGCTGAATCCAATCTGAGCATCAGATCTGTCTTTAAATGCTCCATGTAGTGAGTCTATGGTCTGACTACCTAGATTTGGAGCCATGCATTGAGTGCAGAAATTACAGTTGCCAAAGAGTAAGTTTGCAGTCAGTCGCAACATGGAACAGTGTTGCACAAGCAAAGGACCACAACTCTTGTGCCAAACATAATACCAAGACCATCTCTTAATTATCCGCACATAATCCATATCTTTTTATTCCCTGCATATCCATGTGCCTACCCAAAAGTCTATCAAATTCCACAGTTGTATCTGTCTCAACCACTAACCCTGGCAGTGCATTCTAAACACTCGCCACCTTCTGTGTAAAAGAAAAAGTTATGACTCTTAAAATGTAAAAGGCTTGTGTGACTGACAAGTCTGTGTTTGGAGAAGGGTCTCAACCTGAAACATCACCCACTCATTCACTCCAGAAATGCTGCCTGTCCTGCTGAGTTACTCCAGCATTTTGTGTCTATCTTAAGCCTCTGTTAAATATGCTTTTGTGAGAATAAATATTTGATTTGTCTTGTTTCCTTGGTAATCAAGACTGAGAAGGTAATGTACAAACTCATAAGCAGTGAACCCATTGAAAAGGGTTCATCAATGGACCTGAAAGAATATGTTGCAGTCGTCTCCGACTCCATAAAGCAATGTGTGGACATGTGTGTGTGTATGTGTGCCTGAACAACATTGAGAGTCTTCCCCAAACTGAAGCCTTGGATCGACCAGGAGATTTGTAATCTGCTGAGGGCAAGATTTGTGTTATTTGGAATGGGTGATCCAGAGTCATACGTCCAGGTCTGACCTGAAGGCCACCATGAGCACGAAAAGCAATTGTGGGATAAGCTGGAGTCACAGATGGTCTTTTGACAGTGGTGGTAAGACTTGCATGTTCTCACCTCCTGCAAGGCAAAAACGGGTAGCGTAAGAGGAAAGGACACATCTCTTCCAATGAGCTCAATCCCAATTATCCACACTTAGAAATGGAGAACAATGGCACACCTACATGATTCCCTGATAACCTTATGTATTTATGGTTGCTGAGGTTGCCATCAGAGCATCCTTTAGGGGGGTGAATCCATGCAAAGGCGTACATAGAAAATAGGTGCAGGAGTAGGCCATTCGGCCCTTCGAGCCTGCACTGCCATTCAATATGATCATGGCTGATCATCCAACTCGGTATCCTGTACCTGCCTTCTCTCCATACCCCCTGATCCCTTTAGCCACAAGGGCCACATCTAACTCCCTCTTAAATACAGCCAATGAACTGGCCTCAACTACATTCTGTGGCAGAGAATTCCAGAGATTCACCACTCTCTGTGTAAAAAATGTTTTTCTCATCTCAGTCCTAAAATATTTCCCCCTGATCCTTAAACTGTGACCCCTTGTTCTGGACTTCCTCAACATCGGGAACAATCTTCCTGCATCTAGCTTGTCCAACCCCTTAAGAATTTTGTAAGTTTCTATAAGATCCCCCCTCAATCTTCTAAATTCTAGTGAGTACATGCCAAGTCTATCCAATTTTTCTTCATATGAAAGTCCTGCCATCCCAGGAATCAGTCTGGTGAACCTTCTCTATACTCCCTCTATGGCAAGAATGTCCTTCCTCAGATTAGGAGACCAAAACTGTACGCAATTCTCCAGGTGTGGTCTCACCAAGACCCTGTACAACTGCAGTAGAACCTCCCTGCTCCTATACTCAAATCCACGGTAGCAAGTTGGGCCGCTGTAAGGTTCTATGACTCTCATGATCCTGATCTGAAATGTTACCTGTTCCTTCTCCACCAGTGCAGCCTGACCTGGGTTATTCCTGCACTTTGTGTCTATTAGAAATGGCCCGCCCGGGATATGTGACAATAAAACACTCTTGACTTGATATTTAGCAAGGTAGAAATATACAGCATTTTGGATCCTGTTATGCATCTTATGGACAAATTAAAAAAAACAAAACAATTTGCCTTAATCTGAGACATCCACCAGGAATATGAATGCATTTCGTTGTCTCTGTACTGTACACTGACAATGACAATTAAAATTGAATCTGAATCTGAATCTGAATGGTAAATATAGAGCTTGTCATGGGAGGGTAGGATAGTGAGGTGTGAAGATTTTTTTTTGGGGGGGGGGAATTATGCTTGATGAGTGATTAAAATCGTGTAAGCGGCTTACAAAACTAGAGCAGAAGAAGCCTGATGTTACCTGTTCCAGAGTTGAGCCTGATCTTAAGACTCTGACTGGAGTCTTCATGAGGCATCAATCAAAAGAGATGGGGCAGTGGGAGGTGAGGCTTGATTGCCAAGGGGTAAACTGTGCACAGCTCTGCAAGCTGCACTGTGGGTTGCCGAGATAATGCCTTGGTGGATGTCATGTGGTTGAGTTAAATGTTAGAATGGAATTTAAAACGGAGAATGGTAGACGTGGTAAAACCACTCGGCAGATCCGGCAGCAACCGTGGAAAGTGAAATTGAGATCATGTTTTGTGTCAAAGATCCTTCATCACATCCAAGTTAAGAAACATAATTACGGACTCTTTACCCACGGTTCCTGTTGAGTATTTCTGCTCTCGTTTCAGATTCCCAGTATTTGCAGTTTTTTTGTTTAGTTAAGTGTAAAATGAGCTGGACCAGACAGTGTTAGGGGCTGGAGCATGGTGTGTGGTCAGCTATACCAACGGATGCATTGAGGTGATATAATGTGGTCGCCGTGTTGAAGAATACTATGTTTTGATTCGGGCTGCTTCAGAACTGTGAGGTAGGAAGCTAGGATGTGTGGATTTTGATTGTGTTACAAATAGGAAACTGCCTTTTTAGTTTAGAGATACAGCGTGGAAACAGGTCAAGTCCACACCGACTAGCGACCCCCGCACATTAACACTATCCTACACACACTAGGGACAATTTACTTTTACACCAAGCCAATTAACCTACAAATAAAGTATGTCATTGTAGTGTGGTCATGTGGAGAATGTACCTACTCCGTACAGCCAGCACCTGTAGTCGGGATCAAACCCTGGGTCTCTGGTGCTGTAAGGCAGCAACTTAGTTTCTAAGAGTTTATTTATATTCTCTGCTCTCTTTTGTGTTATTCAGAAGCTATCTTTAGATTTGATCATAGACACAAAGCTGGAGTACCTCAGCGGGACAGGCAGCATCAGAACAAGGGGTCACAGTTTAAGGATAAGGGGGAAGTCTTTTAGGACTGAGGTGAGAAAAACATGTTTCACACAGAGAGTGGTGAATCTCTGGAACTCTCTGCCACAGAAGGTAGTTGAGGCCAGTTCATTGGCTATATTTAAGAGGGAGTTATTATTATTATTATTAAAGCTTTATTTCAGACACTGGTCCATATACACATCAAAGAATTACAAAGATGCATTAAGAAATTGCATATTAGCCTAATATATATATATATATATATATATAAGCTATTGAGTTAGTTATTAAGCTATATAGAGTTAGATGTGGCCCTTGTGGCTAAAGGGATCAGGGGGTATGGAGAGAAGGCAGGCACAGGATACCGAGTTGGATGATCAACCATGATCATATTGAATGGCGGTGCAGGCTCGAAGGGCCGAATGGCCTACTCCTGCACCTATTTTCTATGTTTCTGTCTCTAGAGAGAAGGAATGGGTGACGTTTTGGGTCGAGACCCTTCAGACTGGTTAGTGATGAGGGGAACAAGAGATATAGACAATGATGGGTGAAGGGCCTGTCCCACTTGGGCGTCATTTGCACGCCATGCAGATGGCGCGCTAAGATTTTGTACATCCCAAAATCCTGGGGCGCCGCGCACGTCGTTGCCTACATCACCACGCACATGCGTACCGTGCATGCGTAATGTGCGCACGTTGTGCATCGTGTCGCGTAGATTACGCGCAAATGACGCCCAAGTGGGACAGGCCCTTAACTCCACGGGACCGTTGAATTCCATTGTCAACGTGGCAGACCTAGAGAACAAGCTCTTTTGGAACGAGTTTCCATTGTTTAAAATCCAATGTGCAAGCTGATTTTTCTTGGGAGCATCACCTAGTAACACAGTGGAGTAACACAGAAGGGGACCCTGAAGGTGTTTGCTGCTCTGCAGGTCTGTATTTGATTCTTTTAATACACTGACTGGCTTTTCCATGGGAACAGCCCAGATAATAGGTTGACCTCAATTGCAAAGGGGGTCACTGGATAAAATAATAGCGGAAATGTTTCTAATAAGGTTTAACTTCAGAGGCAGCAAACTAAAAATAGCTGTGCTTTTGAAAAATAAGTAAAATAAAAATTTGTATACATAAAATCATCTTCAGACATTTTAGAGCCATGCTCATGCAGCACAGAAAGAGGCCCTTCAGCCCAACTTGCCCATGCCGACCAAAATAGCCCATCTGAGCTTGTCCTGTTTGCCTGTCCCATATCCCTCTAAACCGTTTCTATCCATGTACCTGTGCAAATGTCGCTTAGATATTGTTATTGTATATGTCTCGACTACCTCTGGTGGCACATTCCATATACCTGTGGAAAAAAGTTGCCCCTTGGGTTCCTTTGAAATCAAGTTCAAGTTTAAGTGAGTTTATTGTCATGTGTCCCTGTATAGGACAATGAAATTCTTGCTTTGCTTCAGCACAACAGAACATAGTAGGCATTTACTACAAAACAGATCAGTGTGTCCATATACCATGATATAAATATATACACACATGAATAAATAAAATGATAAAGTGCAAATAACAGAAAGTGGTTATTAATAATCAGAGTTTTGTCCGAGCCAGGTTTAATGGCCTGAGGGCTGTGGGGAAGTAGCTATTCCTGAACCTGGTTGTTGTAGTCTTCGGGCTCCTGTACCTTCTACCTGAAGGTAGCAGGGAGATGAGTGTGTGGCCAGGATGGTGTGGGTCTTTGATGATACTGCCAGCTTTTTTGAGGCAGTGACTGCGTTAAATCCCCTCGATGGAAGGAAGGTCAGAGCCGATGATGGACTGGGCAGTGTTTACTACTTTTTGTAGTCTTTTCCTCTCCAGGGCGCTCAAATTGCCGAACCAAGCCATGATGCAAGCGGTCAGCATGCTCTCTACTGTGCACCTGTAGAAGTTAGAGAGAGTCCTCCTTGACAAACCGGTTCTCCGTAATCTTCTCGGGAAGTAAAGGCGCTGATGAGCTTTTTTGATAATTGGGTATCGCCCTCAATTGCCTCCATCATAAAATGTGATGAAGCTAGAAAAAGGAGTCTTCAGTAAAGAATATAAACAAGAACTAGACTAAGTGGGACTTGTTGGGTCCCATATTGACACGGGAGGGCTGGTCCCCAAACGCAATATTCCACCTCTCCACCATCTCTAATATTGGTGGCCAATGTGGGGGGCTTTCTGGAGTGCTAGTATGGGTGTTGTGGGCCAAAGGGACTGGTTTCCAGAGGGCTAGTATGGGACATTGTGGTCCAAATGCAGCTCAGTCGCTCAGGCCTGGTGGGCTGGCAGCTCGGAAGCTGCCAGATATTCTGCCCAAAACAAGTGAGAGACTGTGAGAGAGAGAGAGAGAGAAGGGGGGAGGGTGGAGAATAAATTTTAGAAATTTTTCATCTTTTTCTGCCGATCACAGCAATGAAGGAGGAAAGTCTATCCTGGATCTCACAGGGAGCAAATGAAGGGAGGGAGAAAAATACTGGGATGAGGTTTAATACTTGCAGGGAGAATACTTACTGATGGGCCAAAGGGACTCTTTTTGGGCTAAAGGGACTGGTTTCTCGGCTAATAGGGGCCTTGCGGGCCGAAATTAGTGGTTTCAGGCAGGCCGAACAACTCGCAGTTCAGTTGATTCACAGCTTAGAATCAGTTGTGGCCTCTTCCTCGCCATCTTCCAGAGTGACTGAGTCGTGTCCAGGCATCCGGGATTTTATAGTCCTATGCAATACAATATTTATTGTCATTTGAACCTCAGTGAGGCTCAAACGAAACTCTGTTTCTACAGCCATACAAACAAAATCGATTCCTACACGACACACAACCAATTTAATTCGCACAAACATCCATCAAAGTGAACCTGATGGAACTGTGATGGAAGGCAAAGTATTTTTCTCTCCCCTGCTCTCCATTTTTCTCCCAATGTTGAAGCCCCCAGGCGGGCGATGGTAAGTCCCGCGGCCATTTTAAGCCGCGCGGGGCGATGTACGGTCCCGCTCCAGGTCTAAATGTCACAGAGTTGGAGCCCCCGGCGGGCGCTGGAATGTCCCATGGCCATTAAAGCCACACCGGGGCGATGTACGGCCCAGCTCCATGTCGTTCCAACCCCGCGTTGTGGGAGCTCCAGAAAGCAGTCTCCCACCCGGACCCGCGAGCTCCTGATATCACAGTCCACAGGCTGCAGTTGGAGCCTCCGGGGTTGGGCCGCAACAGCGAGCCACCACCGCTCCCATGCTCCGAGGCCGGCCAGCCCCACGATGGTAAGTCCGCAGCTCCGCGACTGGAGCCCCCGGGTCGTTCCGGTTGAAGGCCGCTCCATGGTGCTAGGTCCCAATGACAACGGAGACCTGACCAGGAAAAGGTCGGGTCTCCCGTGCAGGGAAGGGATTTTTAAAAGTTTCCTGCCCCCCCCCCCCCCCCCCCCCCCCCCCCCCCCCCCCCCCCCCCCCCCCCCATCCCCCCCACCCCCCACATAAACACAGTTAAAAACAGTATATTTAAAAAACCCCACAACATTTAACTAGACAAAAAAATGAAAAAAGACAGGCGGGCTGTAGGGATCATTATTCAGTGCATATTGTATAAATCAATATGCAGCGCAGACAGGAAGTGGTCAAGATGAAACTTAGTTGTTATAGATATTGGCTCAGGAATTTCAACCTTACAGGAATCAGATGTAAATGAGCAACATTTTTTTGCAAGGGGAATCCGGAAGAGGAAAATGTAGGGCTTTTTGAGGGGAGAGGAGACAGTTATGGAATGGTCAGGTGTGTAAACTAGAGCTCAAACGGGATGATGTACACGGAAAATGTAGAATATATCATTGCTAGCTGAGGGGAAGGGCCGGGAAGGGTCTCGATGAAAAATGTCATTCATTATTTCTCTCCGAAGGTGCTGTATGTCCTGCTGAGTTACTCTAGCATTTCATCTAACACTGGAAGGGGAAGGAAGGTGGGGCTGGGAGTAAGATGCCAAAGTTGAACCCTACTTTGCTTTTTTAACTAATGAAATCGTTAGCCCATAAAGCACAAACTCATGACAGGAATGCTATTAAGTAAATCTGGATCTCCTAATCTCTTTGGATAATGGACAATTAACTACCATCCTGCCATCTAGCATTGAGGTTACCGTGCATGCGTTCTTTATACAGTCACTTTACTGGCATTCAGTTTTAAGTCGTTGTACTGTAAAAACAGCTATCGGGTGAACATGGTGGGAAAGCCCATAGATTAAATATCACCATCTCGTATGGTGTAATGTTCTATATCAAAGGATTGCTCAAACAATTCAATTCAATTTAACTTTAATGTCATTGCACAAATACAAGTATGGGTCCAACAAAACGCTAAACTGCATTTCATTGTATCCATACTTGTATTTGTGCAATGGCATTAAAGTTGAATTGAATTGTTTGAGCAATCCTTTGATATAGAACATGACACCATATGAGTTGGTGATATTTAATCTATGGGCGTTCCCACCATGTTCACCTGATAGCTGTTTTTACAGTATTACGACTTAAAACTAAGTGTCGGTAAAGTGATTGTATAAAGAACGCACGCAAGGTAACCTCAATGCTAGATGGCAGAATGTTAGTCAATCTCTGGGCTCTGTTGAAAGCAAAATCGGAAGTTAGTGATAAATGTTTGATCAGTGAATCAGTAATGGGTCGGAATCTTAGTAAATCTTAGTAAATCCTAAGCCAAGGCGTTGCTTTTGAGGCTGTGATGTTAAACTAGCCTTTTTGAACTGGATGAAAATTATTCCTTGTACTTTGGTGGCACCCACATATACCCACCCCCCCTGTGTGTGAAAATGTCCCAAAATGTTGCGCCATAGTGGCACAGCAGAGTTGCTACCTTGCATCGCTTACAGCGACAGAGAACCAGGTTTGATCTTGGTTACGGGTGGTGTCTGTACGGACTTTGTACGTTCTCCCCTTGACCAGCAACGGGTTTTCTCCCAGGACTATCGTTTCCACCCAAATTCCAAAGACGTACAGGCTTGTCGGTTAATTGGCTTGGTATAAATGTAAAAGTCGTCCCTAGTGGAGGATAGTGTTAAGGTGCGGGGTTTGCTGGTCAGTGTGGACTTGGTGGGCCAAATGGCCTGTTTCTGTGCTGTCTCGCTAATCTACTATTTGAAAAATAATTAGGCAGATCTGTTTTGTCCAATATTTTTAATTAAGTTGACATGACAAGTGAGCTAGTTCTATATCGCTCAGTTGCTGGTGGTATCTTTGGGTAAATGTTGATTGCCATGTTATGGATCTCAAAAGTAAATGAATGTATACAATATAAATGTTTTGTGGATCTTAAAAACTTTGGAAAATATAAAACCTTTTTCTTCAGTTACTGATCATTTATTTAAATTTTATATCTTTATGTCTTATCTTTATAAATCACTTGTGCATTGTTGAAATATTTCAAAATTGTTTAAAATTCTGAGGGAAATCTATGATTGTTTTTCCATATCTTTTCCCTTTCTTGCTATCAATATGTCACAAAGGCAACTATTCTACACAATGCAGCATTCTGCAGGCTCAATAGATATGAATTACCACTTGATTTGTTTGTGGCATGGCAACAGATACTTGCAAACCTTTTCCTAATTCCACGATATTCATGGCTTTTCCTAATTCCACGATTTCCAAATTCATGGCTACAATACCTAAATTTAAAGGAGAAAATGCAAAGGAACAAGGAAAATGGGGGCAATACGATGGCGCAGTGGTAGAGTTGCGGCCTTGCAGCACCAGAGACCTGGGTTCAATCCTGATTACGGATGCTGTCTATACGGAATTTGCACATTCTCCCTGTGACCACGTGGGTTTTGCCTTGGTGCTCCGGGTTCCTCCCACACTCCCAAGACATACAGGTTTACAGG
Source organism: Leucoraja erinaceus (assembly GCF_028641065.1). Lineage (NCBI taxonomy): Eukaryota > Metazoa > Chordata > Chondrichthyes > Rajiformes > Rajidae > Leucoraja > Leucoraja erinaceus. The sequence continues at coordinate 7,840,247 of NC_073378.1, forward strand.
TTGCTTTGGTTTTGGTAAAAATTGTATATTGGCCCGATTATGTAGGATAGTGCTGGTGTATAGAGATTGCTGGTTGGAGCAGAGTCGGTGGGCCGAATGGCCTGCTTTTATGCTACATTGCTAAACTGAGCAAGTAATGAAGAATATCTATTATATAAAACTCTGTGGCTGCCGCCTGCCTTTTGATTCGTTGACGGCTGCTCCTTCCTATCAGCTTCCAAACACACTTCAGTACAAAGTTGCAAGACAGGAACACTCTGAACTTTTCACCTCAATGGGATATCACACCAAGTGCTTCAACAGGAGGGGGAGGGCCAATTGGTATTGCAATTGGAACTGCTGCAGCAGGCAGGGAAGGTGCAATTGGATTTTTTTTCAATCCACTGCTGAGGGAGGCAGGGGAGTGCTGGAATCTTACATTTGGGAACGGCTTCAGTTCCGTTGGAGGAGGCGGGTGCATGGTGGAACATTGGGTTGGGGGATCACACCATTGGGGGAGGAGACCCAACGGGTCTGCATTTGGTCTAGTATATTTTTAAAATTCTCACCCATGGGAAAACGGGAGCCGGATCCTCCATTCAATGTGGTAATCACAGGATTTATCCTCAGACTTAAAACAAATCTACCTCTTTAAATCCAGCCTCCATAAAACCCAAGATGATTGCAAAAATCTGTGAAGAAATTCCACTGCACATCAATTTAAATGACTTCTAAACTTGGCAACGATGTATTTTATTCAAAACTCAACCACTGGAAATGGCTAATCTTCCTTATCTTGTGTAGGGAGGAACTGCAGGTGCGGATTTAAACCAGACAGGCATAAAAGGCTGGTTAGCATTTTTGGAGAAAATGAATAAGTGACATTTTGGGTCGAGACCCATCTTTAGACTGAATTGGGAAAGGGCAGTGAGCGACATAAATAGATATATTCATTGCTGCTGAGTGCCATCCATATCCCTCGTTCCCCTTTCTCCTGGCTCCCAGGGTCTTGACCCAAAACAACACCTATTTCTTTTCTCCAGAGATGCTGCCTGACCCGCTGAGTTGCTCCAACTTTTTGTCTATCTTCCTTGACTTGTTCCCTTGGGATCTTGAATGTTTCAATAAGATCATGCTCCAAACATTTGCGACAATAGACAATAGGTGCAGGAGCAGGCCACTCGGCCCTTCGAGCCAGCACTGCCATTTGCTGTGATCATGGCTGATAATCCACAATCAGTACCCCATTCCTGCCTTCTCCCCATATCCCTTGACTCCGCTATCTTTAAGAGCTCAATCTAACTCTCTCTTGAAACCATTTATTTCTTGGATTCATACAACACAATACAGACCCTTTGGCCCTATAATCCTGTACTGACCACCATTCCCCTTTCCTCTAATTCTGTTTTATTCTCCCCATGTTCTCCTCAGTTCTATGCACATTCTCTCACTCGAGTATTAGGCACAAGTTTCAGTGAGCAATAAACCTTCCAATGCACACATATTTCGTATATGGGATTAGATGTAAGCAATTTGGGAAACGCATGAAGTTATGCCCCTGTCCCACTTAGGAAACCTGAACGGAAACCTCTGGAGACTTTGCGCCCACCCAAGGTTTCCGTGCGGTTCCCGGAGGTTTTTGTCAGTCTCCCTACCTGCTTCCACTACCTGCAACCTCCGGGAACCGCACGGAAACCTTGTGGTGGGGCGCAAAGTCTCAGGTCTCCGTTCAGGTTTCCCAAGTGGGACAGGGGCATTATAGAGTGAATGTGCAAACTCCATACAGACAGGACTGGAGGTCAGGGCTGAACTAGAGTAATCATGCATCCCAGGAATTGGCCTATTGAAGCTCACCTGCCCTGCTTCCATTGTCCGTATATCCCTTTTAGATAAGGGGACCACAACTGTACACGGCATTCCAGGTGTGGTCTTACCAACACCTGTCTATTATAATAATGCTCTATTTTTAAACCTCAACCTGCTTGCAGTAAAGGCCAATATGTCATTTACCTTCCTACCTACATCCTGCACCAACATGCAAACTTTTTTTTCGTTTATGCACAAATATTCATAAATCCCTCTGCTCTCAACTCATTTGCTGTCTTTCTCCAATTAGGCTATCGTCTAATTGATTATTATTTTTCCCCCCTACCAAAATATATAATCTCGCACCTTCCCACGTTCCACTCCATTTGGCAAGGCTTGTTCCCACGCTCACAATCTATCTGGGTTTGGTTGCGAGTCCAAATATCCTCACTGCAGCATGCCCTACCCCATCCACTTTGATGCCACCAGCACACTTGGAAAACTTGTTCTTTGGTTGTCAGCGAGCTGATTTGTGAGGTCAACCATACTCTGTTTTTTGTGTTTTAACAATGCAGGGAATGCTGACGTCCAGCAGAGTATGAAGAAGGAGAATGATGATTTTGAAAGAGGCTGGAAGATAATCCTATTTGTTTGAGGGGTGAGGGAGGGGCATATGCTCAGCGGTTGGATTGGGGAGTGATGGACCATCCTTATCTTGCCACTGCAGAGGACACAGTTGGACTAGTTTGGGGTGATCAGTACGGGTGTTATGGGGAGAAGGCAGGAGAATGGGGAGAGATAGATCAGCAATGATTGGATGGCAGTGTAGACTTGATGGGCTGAATGGCCAAATTCTGCTCCTATCACTTATGACCTTATGGCTAGGCAAACTGGAATTTGGGATGAAGACTGGGAGCATTCTCTTCCACACTAACAAAAGGCAGTGTTTACTGGAGTTATTTGATTGAAAACTAGTTGCTGCATCTGAGGATCACCCTTTACTGCTGGCCTCTGGGGCTACTCTGAAGATAATTACTTGGCAAACTATAAATCTTCAGTTAAAAATGTTTTGTTATGTTTAACATTAATGGTGTTTTTCTGTGACATTCTTAAATTTAGAAAATTACCCCAACCATTTTTACCATATTGGCGCAGTAGTGGAGTTGCTGCCTTAAGGGCCTGTCCCGCGGGCAAGCGACCTGCATGCGGCAAGCGCGACCAAACCGGAAGTGGGGGCAGCGCATAGGTCGAGTGATCCCCGTACAGGGCCAGTCCCACGAGCATGCGCCTGCATGCGGCGAGCGCGACCAAACTGGAAGTGGGGGCCGCGCGGAGGTCGAGTGAGTGACGAAGTTTGAGCGAAGTCCGCAGGAAGTTCGCGCGTGATGTACGGCGTCAAGACGCTGCGCACGCCCGTCAAGGTGGTGCATACAGTGTCGAGGCGGCTGCGGGCCGGCAGGCCATTGCCGCGCGGAATTTTTTCGGAGCCCCGCGCAATGTCGGGACCAGCTCCGCACAACTCCATACGGCTCCGGCAATTGAAGTGGGGCCGGCCCCACAAGGCCGTAAGGCTCAAGCGACCACGTTAGGTTGCACTTGCCGCATGGAGTCGCATGCTCGTGGGACAGGCCCTTTACAGCGCCAGAGACCCGGGTTTGATCCTGGCTTGTCTGTACAGAGTTTGTACATTCTCTCCGTATCCTGCGTGGGTTTTCTCAAGGTGCTCCGGTTTCCTCCCACACACCAAAAGACGTACAGGCTTGTAGGCTAATTGGCTTGGTAAAATGTGAATTGTGTAGGATAATGTTGGTGTGCTGTTCGGCACGGACTCGGTGGGCTTAAGGGCCTGTTTCTGCGCTGTGTATCTAAACCTAAACCAATTCTTCCATCTCTTTGTTAAGAAAGGAATTTTACAGTCTTTCATAATTTCACATTATTCCCACATGCTTTATAGATGATGATGATGAACTAATGAGTTACCACTGTATTTGACAATGCAGCAATCCCTGTACTGCTATCCAAGGTCAGTTTGAAGTGTCACCTAAAAAACCATCATCTTTTGATTCCTAGGTAAACGGTCCACCAACGCTGCTGAAACAATGCACTGGATTGGTTTCATAGACTGAGAAAGCTTCACTTCCTCAAGGGGAACTGATGTACTGAAACATACGGCATGGAAACAAACCCTTCGTCCCCCAGAGTCTACGTTGACCATTTCAACACCCTGTCACACTATTTCCATGTTACCCACTTTTGCACCAACTCCCTACACATTAAGGCAATTTACAGAGGCCAATAAAACTACAAACCCATATACCTTTGGGATGCGGGAGGAAACTGGAGGTCCCGTGGAACATGCAAACCCCACACAGATGGCGCCAGAGGTCAGGATTGAACCCTCGCCTCTGGTGGTGTCGGGCAGCAGCATTACCAGCTGCACCATTGTGCTGCCCTTGACTATTAAGGGTAGCCCCCTCGGTCCTGTTGTAAGACTTCAGTGAAAGTTAATTGCACAGGATGCTTGTTCTTTTGGGGGAGAAAGCAAGAACGAAAAAATGTGAATGTTAGCAGTTTCAATCTTGCTGATCAGGTTTGCCCAGATTGTTTGGAATTTGTAAAATTTGTGCTTTTTGTCGTGCAAGGACGCAAGTATTGCAGCAATAGGAGCTGAATGTTCATTTTTTACTTGCGTTAACAAAGGTCATCAAATGTTCCCCATCTGCACAGCTATCCAGTTCCAAGTGGTAAAAACTAGAATGTAATGACAAGGATGTGATGTAGGTGTGCAAACATCAGGAGAATTGTAGCTACATTATCAATGCCACAAAAATAACATACTTTACTAATAGTCTTCAGCCCAACTTGCCGCTGCCAACCAAGATGGCCCATCGTGAGTAGTCCCACCTGCCACTGTTTCGTCCATTATCTGTCTAAACTTTTTCCCTGTCCCAATGCCTTTTAAATGTTATCGTACCTGCCTCAACTATCTCCTCTGACAGCGCGTTCCATATACCCACCACCTGCTGTGAGAAAACGTTACTATGATGCAATATGCCTGACAGAGGGGAGGAGATGCAGCATTGTTAAAATGCAATGGTATAGCGTCGCCTGCTGGCGTACGGAAACCGTGGTCACGTAACTCGGGAGGGGCCGCTTGTTTCGCGCGGTTTTCCACTTGCGCGCGTTAATTCAGCGCTGACCACCGTTGTGGGCAGACGTGTCTGAAGAACCCGTATATTGGCTATCGAACTTGTGAATAAAGATCTGTTGAAAACTCCAGTAGTCGTGTCTCAGACCACTAAAAAGGACCATTTTGGGAGTCGGCGATTTAAATCTGCTGCATTGCAAAGGGGAATGTGCTGATGAAACATTGATTTCTGGTTTATTTCTGTGATTGTATGTACCTTTTGTATTCCACATTTAATCTTCAGACTATGTTCAATCTTCGAAAACATGGACATGGCCAAATGTGTATCTTAAACTTGCTGAGTACAGGTTTTCCAGTGCCATACTGATTCAGCAATTTTTCATTGATGCCGGAATCATGGAATGATAGGTTTAACTTTTAACTTATTCGCGCCCCACAGGAGGAGTGTTTTTTTAACGTTGTTATCCAGGTACTTGGTTTTTTTAGCCATGTTTTAAAAATACAAATGCTCTGTGACCACTAGTTCTGTAGCCTGAGTCAGTCATACAGTGAGAAAGCAGGCCTTTTGGCTGTTGTGTTACATAGAAAATAGAAACATAGAAATAGCTGCAGGAGGAGGCCATTTGGCCCTTCAAGCAAGCACCGCCATTCATATAACCATATAACAATTACAGTACGGAAACAGGCCATCTCGGCCCTTCTAGTCCGTGCCAAACACTTACTCTCACCTAGTCCCATCTACCTGCACTCAGACCATAACCCTCCATTCCTTTCCCGTCCATATACCTATCCAATGTATTTTTAAATGATAAAATCGAACCTGCCTCCACCACTTCCACTGGAAGCTCATTCCACACAGCTACCACTCTCTGAGTAAAGAAGTTCCTCCTCATGTTGCCTCTAAACTTGTGTCCCTTAATTCTCAAGTCATGTCCCCTTGTTTGAATCTTCCCTACTCTCAGTGGGGAAAAGCTTATCCACATCAACTCTGTCTATCCCCCTCAACATTTTAAAGACCTCTATCAAGTCCCCCTTCTGCGCTCCAAAGAATAAAGCCCTAACTTGTTCCACCTTTCTCTGTAACTTAGTTGCTGAAACCCAGGCAACATTCTAGTAAATCTCCTCTGTACTCTCTCTATTTTGTTGACATCCTTCCTATAATTATGCAACCAAAATTGTACACCATACTCCAGAATTGGCCTCATCAATGCCTTGTACAATTTTGACATTACATCCCAACTTCTATACTCAAGCAGGTCTCGGCCAGCACCACGTCCCCCATGGCCGTGCAGCGCGCCATCTTGTCGCTGCTGCCGCCAGACCACGTGACTGACCATTCATTGTGATCATGGCTGATCGTCCCCAATCAGTAACCCGTGCCTGCCTTCTCCCCATATCCCTTGTTGACCATCGATTCCCGTTCATCCCTATCCCATTTTCCCCTTGCATCATTAACAATTCCCAGCCGCCCTTCTGTCTCTCAATTTCCCCTGCCATCTGCCCACACCAAGGGCAAATTGACTCTAGCTAACACATTGTTGACACCTGGGAGGAAATGGGAACAGCTGGGGGAAATCTGCATGGTCAACAGCAGAACGTGCAAACTCCACATATTCAGCACTCGAGGTCAAGTGTCTGAATGTAAGGGTCTGCAGCTATGATGCACAAGTGTTGGTCAGGGCATCTGTTTTATGATGAATATCCCCTGACACTGATATCTGCACCCCAATGTTAAACGACTGTGCCCAAGTGCTCCATGGAGAAAAGCCAGTGTCAACCATTCTATTCTGCACTGCAGCGTAGCAGCAGACCTGTTCCCATTAATACTGTTGCCATTTCCCAACGGCAGCCCATGGTAACCATAGCAAATCCCTAGATCCTTGAGACTTGAATGTGGACATTGCTGTTGACTTGGGACTGAAAGATCAGACAGGCAGATCTTTGCTCTGAGCATTCTCGAATCCCTCAATGGTCCAGTGGTGTTTTATTGTCACATGTGCAAATTCCTTTCTTGCATACAGTCCAGCAAAGTATTGCCATGCCCAAGCACATTCCCCGATTAGCAAAGAGTATGGAAATAGTCCACAGAGCCCGCGTGCAAAAGGTGCCAGGTTATATGGCCCATTTCAAAGTCTAGACTGGCCTCTAGGTATTAGCTTGATGTTTAATTTGTGTTTATTGTATGTTTTGTTTTTATTGGTTCTGTGTATGACTGCAGACAACATAATTTCGTTCAGACTGAAAGGTCTGAATGACAATAAAGGAATCTAATTCTAATCTAGTTGTTTAGAAACATAGAAATTAGGTGCAGGAGTAGGCCATTCGGCCCTTCGAGCCTGCACCGCCATTCAATATGATCATGGCTGATCATCCAACTCAGTATCCCGTACCTGCCTTCTCTCAATACCCCCTGATCCCCTTAGCCACAAGGGCCACCTCTAACTCCCTCTTAAATATAGCCAATGAACTGGCCTCAACTACCCTCTGCGGCAGAGAATTACAGAGATTCACCACTCTCTGTGTGAAAAAAGTTCTTCTCATCTCGGTTTTAAAGGATTTCCCCCCTTATCCTTAAGCTGTGACCCCTTGTCCTGGACTTCCCTAACATCGAGAACAATCTTCCTGCATCTAGCCTGTCCAACCCCTTAAGAATTTTGTAAGTTTCTATAAGATCCCCTCTCAATCTCCTAAATTCTAGAGAGTATAAACCAAGTCTATCCAGTCTTTCTTCATAAGACAGTCCTGACATCCCAGGAATCAGTCTGGTGAACCGTCTCTGCACTCCCTCTATGGCAATAATGTCCTTCCTTCTGATCCAGTTAAATGCCATGCTACTGCAGAGCCTTCAGCCGTTGCCTTCCTTGGACATCTGGGTCAACTAACGATCAGATGTCCCTCGCCTCGCCTATCTGCTTTTTTTGGGGGGGGGAGGGAGGTAGTAGAGGGGGCACCTCCCACAGCTGGCCTTGAAGGTGAGGTAGGCCAGACCCTGCTTCCCTCCCCTTACTGGCCTTGCTCCTTGAGTCCATCGTGCTGGCTCCATCCTCTCCATCCAGTTTCTTGGCTTCGGGTGTTGAGTAGGGGTCAGCTTGGTGGTTCCCCACTCCAGGCTATGGCCCACCGTGTCTTTGTGTCTGATGGGTTGGTTACTGATATCGGGTCACACTGCACAGGAATCTAATCCCAAATTGGGGCTTCAACTGCAGTCTTCTGATGACTTGGTCATGGCAGTCTGTTGAAGGAGTTTCAATTGTCCTATTCATTCATCAGGAGCATCGGAAAGCCTACAGCATGGCCAACCACTATGGTGAGCATCCCATCAGTTGGGCATCATTTAAAATGACTTGCCCAGACAAGAACTGTGTCTAGGATCTTGACTTTCATACTACACCAAGAACTGTTGACAACTGATCTTAACTTTCATTGAAGTGACTGTGATCTTCCAGTGGTGAAACTCTTTTCTCTATGATTAACTGATTAGAAAGGAGGTGAGGTGTTGAATTTTGGAATGTCTAACAAGGGCAGGACCTACACTGAAAGGTAGGCCTCTGGGGAGTATTGTTGAGCAGAGGGATCTAGGAGTGCAGGTGCATGGTTTCTTGAAGGCCGAGTCACAGGTAGATAAGGTGGTCAAAGGCTTTTGGTACATTGGCCATCATCAGTCAGAGTATTGAGTATAGAAGTTGGAAGGTCCTGTTGCAATTGTATAAGATGTTGGTGAGACTGCATTTGGAGTAATGTGTTCAGTTCTGGGCACCATGTTATAGGAAAGATATTGTCAAGCTTGAAAAGGTTCAGAGAAGATTTACAAGGATGTTGCCAGGACGGGAGGGTCTTAGCTATAGGGAGTGGTTGAGTCGGCTGGGTCTCTATTCCTTGGAACAAAGGGTGGTGGGTGTATGGAAGAAGCTGCAGGGGAGGTAGTTGAGGCTGGTTTGAGAAACAGTTGGACAGGTACATGGATAGGAGAAGTTTGGAGGGATATGGACCAAACATAGGCAGGTGGGACTAGTGCAGCTAGGACATGTTGGCCGGTGTGGGCAGATTGGGCCTGTTTCCACACTGTATCACACTGACACCATGACTTTAAATGGTGAAATTGGGAAGAAACGCAATTAATTTTCTCATCATGGTCAATTTACTTAATGGGGGGGGCAAGAAGAATGTGGTAGTGTGCATGTTCCTGCTACTGGCAGTTTGATTGTGGCTGCATTGAGATTTGAATCGCTCCATTGTCAATTTTGCTTTATGCGCTCATTGTTTTGAGTTGTTTATCTCCGATTTAGTACGACGACCTTTAGCAAAATAGTAATTGTATTTAGTAGTAAATTGGCACGTTTCCTCCAAATTTATCACTCCAATGCTTCTAATACACCAAGAGAAGCCATGGTGTCAAATATAAATGCTGGAGAAACTCAGCGGGTGCAGCAGCATCTATGGAGCGAAGAAAATAGGCAACGTTTCGGGCCGAAACCCTTCGACTGATAGCAATATTGGTAACCTATATGTCCTTGTCATTCATCATGGAAACGGGCACTTTGGTCAAACTAGTCCATGTTGACCAAGGTGCTCCATCTAAGGAGTCCGATTTGCCTATTTTTGGTGCACAACCCTCTAAACCTTTTCAATCCATGTGCCTGTCAAAGCCCTTAAAATGCTGTTATGATAGCAGTCTCAACTACCTCCTTTGGCAGCTATGCTAACCACACTCTGATGAAAAGTTGCCCATTGTATTCCTATACAATCTTGACCACCTCTCCCCCTACCAACCCTCACGGTCCCTCAGATCCACATCAGCCGGTCTCCTCTCCATCCACAAGTCTAACCTCCGCAGTTTTGGGGACGGAGCCTTCTCCAGGGCAGCTCCCAGGCTCTGGAACTCCCTCCCCCAACTGATCCGCAATTCCGTGTCCCTCACATTAAACCTTTGACTCCAGTTCTTCACACCCCTGTCATGCAGTCACCTTATCTATTCCCCTCATGATTTATACACCTTTATATGATCGCCCCATTGTCTCCTACACTCCAAAGAATAAAGACCTAGCCCGTCCCAACCATTCCCTAAAGCTCGGGCCATATTAGAAATGTAATGCTTCAGAAACCAAAAGGTGAGCAAGATGAGCACTTGTCTATAGGCATATAAATTGATCATCTCCATACTGAGCGTTTAAAATCTCTTCTATATTTACACCACTGTTCTAGTTGAACGCTAACCTAATTTTATGCTTGTGTGGAATCTGAATTACTTTGCTTCTATTTTAAACCACAATAAATTAATTTGAACTAGATATGCGAAATATTCTGGTAAACTCGCATTGATCTAGATTCAGATTACAATAGGTGCAGGAGTAGGCCATTCAGCCCTTCGAGCCAGCACAGCCATTCACTGTGATCATGGCTGATCATCCCCAATCAGTACCCCGTTCCAGCCTTCTCCCCATGTCCTCTGACTCCACAATCTTTAAGAGCTCTATCCAACTCTCTCCTGAAAGCATCCCGAGAATTGGCCTTCAGTCCCTTCTGAGGCAGAGAATTCCACACACTCACAACTCTCTCTGAGAAAATGTTTTTCCTCATCTCCGTTCTAAATGGCTTGCCCCTTATTCTTAAACTGTGGCCCCTGGTTATGGACTCCCCCAACATCGGGAACATGTTTCCTACCTCTAGCGTGTCCAAACCCTTAATCTTATGTTTCAATAAGATATCCTCTCATCCTTCTAAATTCCAGAGTATACAAGCCCAGCCGCTCAGAATTGGGCGGCTGGGCTTGTATACTCTGGAATTTAGAATTCAACATATGATAGAATTCCTCTTTGCAGTTTCCATGGCAGAGTTGTGAAATGTAATTTTTGCAATATGCACGTCTGATATTAAATGACAAATATCATGTACTGAAGGAGTCTGATTTGGCCAATGGAATGCATATTATGCTTTCAGACCTCAAATATTTGTTCAGTGATCACTCCCAGTCAGGTGGAACATAAACAAGATAGCATAAAGGACAGCTCTTTACATGAGCAACTTACCCCCATGTGTATGTGGGAATGACAATGCAAGAACAGGCAATTTGACCCACCAGCCCATTCTTGTGTTAGCCAATACATCCAAGCGTTCAATTCTGCCTCGCTGATGCTAGTCCTTCTTAGTTTCCCCCATCAGTCCCATAAAATCTTGAAGGGTTTCTAGCTCAATCTCGGCCACCACAGCGCCAGAGACCCGGGTTCGATCCTGACCACGGGTGCTGTCTGTCCTGAATTTGTACGTTCTCCCCGTGACTGCGTGCGTTTTACCCGGGTGCTCCGGTTTCCTCCCACACTACAAAGATGTTCAGGTTTGTAGGTTAATGGGCTTCGGTAAAGATTCTAAAGGGCCTGTCCCATGAGCATGCGACTACATGCGGCACCGCGACCAAACCGGAAGCGGGGGCCGCGCGAAGGTCGAGTGATCCGTATACAGGGCCTGTCCCACCAGCATGCGACTTCAGCCTCACATCCACCATGTCATTAAAACCTCCTTCTTTCATCTCCGCAACATCGCCAAACTCAGACCCTCTCTCACACCTCCCGCTGCTGAAAGACTCATCCTTGCCTTCATCTTCTCCCGACTGGACTACTGCAACTCACTTCTCCTTGGCATCAGCTCCACCTGCATCAACCGATTCCAACTGGTCCAGAACACAGCCGCCCAAATCATCACTCACACCAAATCCTGGCATCACATCACTCCAGTCCTCAAACAACTTCACTGGCTTCCCATCTCCCACCGGATCACCTACAAAATCCTGGTCCTCACCTACAAAGCCCTCCACCATCTGGCCCCCCCATATCTCACTGACCTCCTCTCCCCCTACCAACCCTCACGGTCCCTCAGATCCACATCAGCCGGTCTCCTCTCCATCCACAAGTCCAACCTCCGCTGTTTTGGAGACAGAGCCTTCTCCAGGGCAGCTCCCAGGCTCTGGAACTCCCTCCCCCAACTGATCTGCAATTCCGTGTCCCTCACCATCTTCCAGTCCCGCCTCAAGACCCATCTCTTCACCTCTGCCTATCCTTAGCCCCACGTCCCCCTCCCTTTTCATCTGTGCATGAATTGCTCGTATTGTGTTTTGAATTGAATTCTGTCTTTACTTTGTGTGCTAGTCATGTCTCTACTATTTATTTCATTCCACTTACATGTTTTTCCTCTACCTGCTAAATTTTTGTAAGGTGTCCTTGAGGCTCTTGAAAGGCGCCCATAAATAAAATGTATTATTATTATTATTATTATGTGGCGAGCGTGACCAAACTGGAAGCGGGGACTGCACAGATGTCGAGTGATCCCGTACGAATTGACGTGAAGTTTGAGCGAAGTCCACAGGAGGTTCGTGCTAGGCGTACGGTGTCGAGGCGCTGCACACGCCCGTTGAGGCGCTGTGTACGGCCTAAATGCGGCTGCGGGCCGGCAGGCCGTTGCCGCGCAGAATTTTTGAACTGTGTCAGTTTTTCGGAGCCCCGCATGATGTCGGGACCAGCCCCGCACGACTTCATACGGCTCCGGCGATCGAAGTGGGACCGGCCCCGCGAGGCCGTACGGCTCAAGCGACCACGTTAGGTCGTGCTTGCCGCATGGAGTCGCCTGCTCATGGGACAGGCCCTTAAATTGTCCCTGGTGTGTAGCAAAGTGTTAGTGCATGGGGATTGTTGGTCGGTGCAGACTCGATGGGCCGAAGGGCCGGTGTCTGCTCTGTTGTTGTTAAACGAAACATTCGCCCTGGAAGTGAATTGATATTTTGTCACGTTTAACCTTGTAGCTCGGGCGACTCAGTCTCAACTCTGTAAATGCTGGGAACGTTGATCTTTTAGCATGAGTTATTTGGCCGTAACATTTTAAACTAGGCACGTTTCCAATGACCGTGAGGAGCGCTGACAGAATTCGTGGAATAAAATGGGAGAAAGGTAGTGCGAGGGATTTGATGCATTTTTTCAGGGGTGCGATGATTACCCGCGGTAGGAGATAACCGCTGTGACGTATCCACTCAAGCAGTCGGAAGGAGATCAGCAGCATAGCAGACGAGGCTTCCGTTCCTGCCTCCCCCACCTGTGAGCCTACATCTGCTTGGTCTAACATGCTATGCTTGCTATGTATATCTGAATCAACTGTGAGCTTCAATACCTGATTCACTGTTGAAACATCTTGGCTCAACGGTAGGACTGTCTGTTCTTACTAAGTAGGTTATAGATTTAAACCCATTTCCAGGAACCTGTGACTAGAAGGTGAACAGAAACTAGAGTACAGTAGGCGGAGAGCATTGCAATATTGCTGACAACATTGGCTGTGCCTGACCTTGGCAATGGAAAGGATTCCATTAAATTTGTTTGAAATGTTAGTTTTGCTTTAATGTCCTGACCTTGGTCAAATTAAAATGAATGATTTAGTCATTCATCAAAATGTGCGAGCTGGTTCCAGTAAGTAGTTGCCCAATTTTTTTTGCTTTACCGTTGTGAATATGTTACATCCAGCCACCGGGTTCAACCCTCACTACAAGTGCTGTCTGTAAAGAGTTTGTACGTTCTCCCCGTGACCATGTGGGTTTTCTCTGGTTTCATCCAACACACAATACATGCAGGTTGGTAGGTTAATTGGCTTTGGTAAATATTGTAAATTGTCCCTAATGCGTGTAGGGATAGTGTTAGTCTAAGCTGGTCGGCACAAACTTGGTGGGTCGAAGGGCCTGTTTCCGCACTGCATCTCCAATGTACTTCCAATGCAAAATAGTGCTGGTACTGGAAATCTTAAATTAAGAAGAAAATAGGCAGCATCTGTTGGCGAGGAAATACTCTTGCAACACGTACTGCATTTCGTTGTCTCTACTGTACACTGACAATGACAATTAAAATTGAATCTGAATCTGAATCTGCTGACCTGGGTATTCCTGGCTTTTATTTCGGTTTTATTTCATTTTGGGCGGGACGGTGGGGCATCGGTAGAGTTGCTGCCTTACAGCACTTGCAGCGCCGGAGACCTGCGTCCGATCCTCACATGCTGTCTGTACGGAGTTTGTACGTTCTCTCCATGACCGGGTGGGTTTTCTCCGAGATCTTCGGTTTAACCATATAAACAATATAACAATTACAGCACGGAAACAGGCCATCTCGGCCCTACAAGTCCGTGCCGAACAACTTTTTTTCCCTTAGTCCCACCTGCCTGCACTCATACCATAACCCTCCATTCCCTTCTCATCCATATGCCTATCCAATTTATTTTTAAATGATACCAACAAACCTCCCTCCACCACTTCCACTGGAAGCTCATTCCACACCGCTACCACTCTCTGAGTAAAGAGGTTCCCCCTCATGTTACCCCTAAACTTCTGTCCCTTAATTCTGAAGTCATGTCCTCTTGTTTGAATCTTCCCTATTCTCAAAGGGAAAAGCTTGTCCACATCAACTCTGTCTATCCCTCTCATCATTTTAAAGACCTCTATCAAGTCCCCCCTTAACCTTCTGCCCTCCAGAGAATAAAGACCTAACTTATTCAAACTTTCTCTGTAACTTAGTTGTTGAAACCCAGGCAACATTCTAGTAAATCTCCTCTGTACTCTCTATTTTGTTGACATCCTTCCTATAATTGGGCGACCAAAATTGTACACCATACTCCAGATTTGGTCTCACCAATGCCTTGTACAATTTTAACATTACATCCCAGCTTCTATACTCAATGCTCTGGTTTATAAAGGCTAGCATACCAAAAGCTTTCTTTACCACCCTATCTATATGAGATTCCACCTTCAAGGAACTATGCACGGTTATTCCCAGATCTCTCTGTTCAACTGTATTCTTCAATTCCCTACCATTTACCATGTACGTCCTATTTTGATTTGTCCTGCCAAGGTGCAGCACCTCACAATTCCTCCCACACTCCAAAGACGTACGGGTGTGTAGGTCAATCAGCTTGGTAAAAGTTTAAATCCTCCCTAGCGTGCGTGTAGGATAGCGTTTATATGTGGGGATAACTGGTCGGCGCCGTCACGTTGGGTCGAAGGGCCTGTTTCCGTGCTGTATCTCTAAAACTAAAACTGGTATTTCTGCATACCTTGCATTTTAAATCGAAGGTTTTGGTTGGGTTATCACCTTCTGTCACTATTCTGCCTGTATGCCTTGCATTCTCCATCAGATCATTGCAAATCTTGAGAAAGGTTCTTTCCTTTTTGCCTGTATTCTTGGCTGTAGCAGTGATTATCTAAATCTATTATCTAAATGGTGGCCGATTGGGTAAGGGGGAGATGCAGCGAGACCTGGGTGTCATGGTACACCAGTCATTGAAGGTAGGCATGCAGGTGCAGCAGGCAGTAAAGAAAGCGGATGGTATGTTAGCTTTCATTGCAAAAGGATTTGAGTATAGGAGCAGGGAGGTTCTACTGCAGTTGTACAGGGTCTTGGTGAGACCACACCTGGAGTATTGCGTACAGTTTTGGTCTCCAAATCTGAGGAAGGACATTATTGCCATAGAGGGAGTGTAGAGAAGGCAGTTCCTGGTCGCAAAGAGGGCACTGTGCCATTTCTCTCTCACTCCCAACAATTTTGAGCCCAAACATGGTCCCATTCATAGCAAAAGGAGTTGAGTATAGGAGCAGGGAGGTTCTACCGCAGTTGTACAGGGTCTTGGTGAGACCACACCTGGAGTGTTGCGTACAGTTTTGGTCTCCAAATCTGAGGAAGGACATTATTGCCATAGAGGGAGTGCAGAGACGGTTCACCAGACTGATTCCTGGGATGTCAGGACTGTCTTATGAAGAAAGACTGGATAGACTTGGTTTATACTCTCTAGCATTTAGGAGATTGAAAGGGGATCTTATAGAAACTTACAAAATTCTTAAGGGGTTGGACAGGCTAGATGCAGGAAGATTGTTCCCGATGTTAGGGAAGTCCAGGACAAGGGGTCACAGCTTAAGGATAAGGGGGAAATCCTTTAAAACCGAGATGAGAAGAACATTTTTCACACAGAGAGTGGTGAATCTCTGGAACTCTCTGCCACAGAGGGTAGTTGAGGCCAGTTCATTGGCTATATTTAAGAGGGAGTTAGATGTGGCCCTTGTGGCTAAGGGGATTAGGGGGTATGGAGAGAAGGCAGGTATTGGATACTGAGTTGGATGATCAGCCTTGATCATATTGAATGGCGGTGCAGGCTCGAAGGGCCGAATGGCCCACTCCTGCACCTAATTTCTATGTTTCTATTTCCATTGTTCCTCCTGTGTTCACATGTGGACGTGCTATTGTGTTCCATTGCTCAACAGTTGCGGACTCACTTCCCTCTTGTATCTTACTGAGTATTCCTTTAAAATCCCGTAAAAATCTGACTGATTTTTATTTACTGTTTAAATATTTTCGTAACGATGGGAGTGGTTTATGAATGTATTTTATAAACACTTGTGTACAGTTTTAAGACGCAGTGAAACTTGATAAAATTGGTTTGATTTTTATGACATGGTTTTGAAGCCATTAATTGCTGCTGCTACTTGCCATGCCCAAGAAAGCATGGCGACTCCTCTTTGCTGAAGGGCACACCCTGTGGCTCATGCATCATTAATTCTTCTGAACAATAAAAAGAGTTAGTTTATTCTTGTGGTTTAATAAAGAATTGAAGATACTGACGATTACTGTGGCCATCTCGTATAAGTGACATTTGTTATTGGATGCAGTTGTAAAATTCTGCCTAATTTTGTTCCCCTGCATGTTTCCAATACAAAATAAATCCAAATTGTGAGCCTTTTTTCTAAAAGAACATTGGTTATCATATTTGGCGATTTAATTCTGGAGTTGTTAAAAAATGAGATCACAAGAAGTGTGGCTGATGTCAGTAAGTCAGTCAGCTGAGCAAAACACAAAGTGCTGGAGCAACTCGATGAAGCAGCATTTGTGGAGGGACATGGATAGATGTTTCAGTTCGGGAGCTGTCTTCAGAGTAGACAAGAGAAAGCATCTGGAAAGAGGTGAGGGAAGTGGTGGGGCAGGAGTTAGCAAGTGATGGGACCCATGTCATAGTGGTGATGCAGCGTGGAAACAGGCCCAACTTGCCCACGCTGGCCAACGTGTCCCACCTGCCCATAAAAGGGAGTGCAGAGACGGCTCACCAGACTGATTCCTGGGATGGCAGGACTGTCTTATGAAGAAAGACTGGATAGACTTGGTTTATACTCTCTAGAATTTAGGAGATTGAGAGGGGATCTTATAGGAACTTATAAAATTCTTAAGGGGTTGGACAGGCTAGATGCAGGAAGATTGTTCCCGATGTTGGGAACGTCCAGGACAAGGGGTCACAGCTGAAGGATAAGGGGGAAATCCTTTAAAACCGAGATGAGAAGAACTTTTTTCACACAGTGGTGAATCTCTGGAACTCTCTGCCACAGAGGGTAGTTGAGGCCAGTTCATTGGCTATATTTAAGAGGGAGTTAGATGTGGCCCTTGTGGCTAAGGGGATCAGAGAGTATGGAGAGAAGGCAGGTACGGAATACTGAGTTGGATGATCAGCCATGATCATATTGAATGACGGTGCAGGCTCGAAGGGCCGAATGGCCTACTCCTGCACCTAATTTCTATGTTTCTATGTCCATATCACTCCCTATCCATGTACCTGTCTAACTGCTTTTTAAATGTTGGGTTTGCCCCTTCCTCAACTACCTCCTCTGGCAGCTTGTTCCGTGTACCCACCACCCTTTGTGTGGAAAAAGTTACCCCTCAGATTCCTATTAAATCTTTTCTCCTTCATCCTGTACCTATACCACAGGTGAGACCACACCTGGAGTATTGCGTACAGTTTTGGTCTCCTAATCGGAGGAAATACATTCTTGCCATAGAGGGAGTACAGAGAAGGTTCACCAGACTGATTCCTGGGATGGCAGGACTTTCGTATGAAGAAAGACTGGATAGACTCGGCTTGTACTAGCTAGCTAGTATTTAGAAGATTGAGGGGGGAGTTTTATAGAAACTTACAAAATTCTTAAGGGGTTGGACAGGCTAGATGCAGGAAGATTATTCCCGATGTTGGGGAAGTCTAGAACTAGGGGTCACAGTTTAAGGATAAGAGGGAAGTCTTTTAGGACCGAGATGAGAAAATCATTTTTCACACAGAGTGGTGAATCTGTGGAATTCTCTGCCACAGAAGGTAGTTGAGGCCAGTTCATTGGCTATATTTAAGAGCGAGTAAGATGTGGCCCTTGTGGCTAAAGGGATCCGGGGGTATGGAGAGAAGGCAGGTACAGGATACCGAGTTGGATGATCAGCCATGATCATATTGAATGGCGGTGCAGGCTCGAAGGGCCGAATGGCCTTCTCCTGCACCTATTTTCTACGTTTCTATACCGTCTAGTTCTTGATTCGCCTTCTCTGGGCAAGAGATTCTGTTCATCTACCCAATCTATTCAGCTCATGATTTTATACGCCTCTATAAGATCACCCTTCATCCTCCTGCACTCCAAGGAATATAGTCCCAGCCTACTCAACCTCTCCCTATAGCTCACATTTAATCATTTAAAAATAAATAGGATAGGTATATGGACGGGAAATGAATGGAGGGTTCAGGTAGGTGGGACTAGGATAAAATAAGTGTTCGGCATGGACTAGAAGGGCCGAGATGGCCTGTTTCCGTGCTGTAATTGTTATATGGTTAAATGGTTGTCTACAACCTCGCTCCGGCAGCTCCTGCAATGGCGCTGGTGCCAAACTGTAACGGCCCTGCTGTTCCTTTGGATTGATCAGCGACGTGGAGAGGGGGGACGTGGTGCATGGGCAACAGCCTGTCCTCCATATGACATCGGCCAGGCTTGCATCCGACCAGGATGCATCACCCATGGTCAGTCATGACCAAGAGGGGCCTACTACTATTATTAGTACAGCGCTGAAACAGGCCCTTCGGCCCTCTGACCAGCGATCCCTGCACCTAGGAGCAATTTAGATTTATACCAAGCCAATTTACCTACAAACATGTCTGTCTTTGGAGTGTGGGAGGAACCTAAAGTTCTCAGAGAAAACCCACGCAGTCACGGGAAGAACGTACAAACTCCATATAGACGGCACTTGTAGTCGGGATCGAACCTGCGTCTCTTGCACTGAAAGCGCTTTAAGACAGCAACGCCACCGGGCCGCAAGTATGGGTTTGTCGGTTAATTGGCCTCTAAATTGCCGTTGTGTGTAGGGAGTGAATGGAAAATTGAAATAACTTTGAATAGTGATCGATAGTCGTCGAGGATTTGATGAGCCGAAAGGACTGTTTCAAGCAATTCATCAGTCTGAAGAAAGGTTCTGGTCCCTTTTGTCACCTGGCATTTCCTTCTGCAGACGCTGCTTGACCTCCGGTTCTGCAGTACTTTAATTTTTGATCAAGATTCCATCATCTGCAGTATCTTGTCTCTGAAATTGAAAGCTATCCTCTAGTGAGCTCTAGAAACCAACAACATCAATGCAATGTGTCGGAAGGAACTGCAGATGCTGGTTTAAACTGAAGAAAGACACAAAGCTGGAGAACTCAGTGGACAGGCAGCATCTCTGGAGAGGAAGAATGGATGACGTTTCAGGTGAAGACCCTTCAGTCTAAAGGTCCTGTGCCACTGTGGGGACCTAAACTTCTCCTCCCCCCCCCCCCCCCCCCACTTTCCTCCCGGACTTACCGTAATGCCCCTGTCCCACTTAGGAAACCTGAACGGAAACCTCTGGAGACTTTGTGCCCCACCCAAGTCTCCCGGATTTCCCGGAGGGTTTTGTCAGTCTCCCTACCTGCTTCCACTACCTGCAACCACCTGCAACTTCCGGGAACCACACGGAAACCTTGGGTGGGGCGCAAAGTCTCCAGAGGTCTCCGTTCAGGTTTCCTAAGTGGGACTGGCATAACTGTGCCAGCCGTCTTTTAACTTCCTGTTCATCGCGGGTGTGAATTTCAGACAGCGCTCCCCCGCTTTCCCTGGCCCCCGTCTTTGCGGTGTGTGTGTGTGCGGTCGGTCGATCCAGCTCGCGGTTTCAACGCCGACGGTCGAGGTTTTTCAGGCGAGTGCCCTCGAGCTTGAAGGTCGAAGACAGTCACTGAAAAGTCGCGTTAGTGGGACAGGCCCTTTACATAATTCAGTACTTGAACATTAGACTGTTAGCATTTACTTTTTTTAAGTCTTGGCTCCTAAACATTTGTCAACTCATTTTCCTGGCAAATACTTCAGTTCATTTGTAACACACCAAGGTTGATCAGGAAGTTTTATAATCAAATAAATGTGTGTGGTTTGTGATTTAAACATGATTGTTATCTATTTGGCTAAGATTTATGCCTTATAAACCTTCAAATGTTTTATCCTTGTCAGTTATTGCCTAACTAAATTTCTCATTTTGGTCAGTGTTTCGACTTTATAAAGAAATATATAAACCACAATCAATGAAAAATATAATTCACATCAGTAATGAACAATATCCAATTGTCATAAAATAATCCAGGTTAGGAGGGCGAGGTCAGGCTACTGCTGAAAGCACAGGACACCGCTTTCAGGTCAGGCGATGCTCGAGCCTACAGTTCATCCAGGGCTAACCTGAAGAGGGGCATCAAGAAGGCCAAGCACTGCCATAAGCTCAGGATTGAGGAGCAAATCAACAACAACTCCGACCCCCGACGCATGTGGCAAGGCATCCAGGCCATCACGGACTACAGACCCTCCAACATCACCCCCACATCCAGTGACGCCTCCTTCCTTGAGGAGCTTAATCACTTCTATGGCCGCTTCGACAGGGACAATCTAGAGACAGCCATCAAGGCTGTGCTACCTGCCGATCACCAACCCCTCACACTCACCCCCTACGACGTGTACGTGGCACTGAGTAGGACTAATGCACGTAAGGCTGCTGGCCCTGACGGCATCCCCGGGCGCGTGCTCAGGGCCTGTGCTGCGCAGCTGACAGACGTCTGGACTGACATCTTCAACCTGTCACTTGCCCAAGCAGTTGTCCCCACTTGCCTTAAAACCACCTCCATCGTGCCAGTGCCAAAACACTCCACTGCGGCAAGCCTCAACGACTTCCGCCCAGTTGCACTTACCCCCAACATCACCAAGTGCTTCGAGAGGCTGGTCCTGGCACACCTCAAAAGCTGCCTACCCCCCACACTGGATCCCTATCAGTTTGCCTACCGCAAGAACAGGAGTACAGAGGATGCCATCTCAACGGCACTTCACTCCGCCCTTTCCCACCTCGACAACAGAGACACTTACGTAAGAATGCTGTTCATCGATTACAGCTCAGCATTCAACACCATTATACCATCAAAACTGATCACCAAACTCGGTAACCTGGGCATCGACCCCTCCCTCTGCAACTGGATACTGGACTTTCTAACCAACAGACCCCAGTCTGTGAGGTTAGACAAGCACACCTCTTCAACCCTCACCCTGAACACCGGCGTTCCACAGGGCTGTGTGCTGAGCCCCCTCCTCTACTCCCTCTTCACCTATGACTGCACACCTGTACATAGTACTAACACCATCATCAAGTATGCATGTGATACAACGGTGATTGGCCTCATCAGCAACAATGATGAGCTGGCCTACAGGGAGGAGGTCCAGCACTTAGCAGCATGGTGCGCTGACAACAACCTGGCCCTTAACTCCAAGAAGACCAAGGAGCTCGTAGACTTCAGGAAGTCCAGAGGCGGCACGCACACCCCCATCCACATTAACGGGACGGAGGTGGAACGTGTTTCTAGCTTCAGGTTCCCGGGAATCAACATCTCCGATGACCTCTCTTGGACCCATAATACCTCTACTCTGATCAAGAAGGCTCATCAGCGTCTCTTCTTCCTGAGGAGACTGAAGAAGGTTCATCTGTCTCCTCAGATCCTGGTGAACTTCTACCGCTGCACCATCGAGAGCATCCTTACCAACTACATCACAGTATGGTATGGCAACTGCTCTGTCTCCGACCGGAAGGCATTGCAGAGGGTGGTGAAAATTGCCCAACGCATCACCGGTTCCTCGCTCCCCTCCATTGAGTCTGTCCAAAGCAAGCGCTGTCTGCGGAGGGGGCTCAGCATCGCCAAGGACTGCTCTCACCCCAACCATGGACTGTTTACCCTCCTACCATCCGGGAGGCGCTACAGGTCTCTCCGTTGCCGAACCAGCAGGTCGAGGAACAGCTTCTTTCCGGCGGCTGTCACTCTACTAAACAACGTACCTCGGTGACTGCCAATCACCCCCCGGACACTTATTATTATTTATTCAAATCGTTTGCTATGTTGCTCTTCAAGGGAGATGCTAAATGCATTTCGTTGTCTCTGTACTGTACACTGACAATGCCAATTAAAATTGAATCTGAATCTGAATCTTTTGGCAACATCCTTCATTGAAAAATGATAGCCGTAGCACAGGCATTTTGACTCGAACCCTTTCACCTTTATTCCATTGTATCAATTTCTGAAGGACAGTGAATGATTTTCTTCTATCCATTGCTGTGTTTTGCAGCTTTAATTTGATCTTTTCTGGACTTTTTGTCCAAATTGACTGCTGTGTCCACATTAACTGACAGGATAAGGGGGAAATCCTTTAAAACTGAGATGAGAAGAAACATTTTTCACACAGAGTGGTGAATCTCTGGAACTCTCTGCCGCAGAGGGTAGTCGAGGCTAGTTCATTGGCTATATTTAAGAGGGAGTTAGATGTGGCCCTTGTGGCTAAGGGGATCAGAGGGTATGGAGAGAAGGCAGGTACGGGATACTGAGTTGGATGATCAGCCATGATCATATTGAATGGCGGTGCTGGCTTGAAGGGCCGAATGGCCTACTCCTGCACCTAATTTCTATGTTTCTATCTCCGTTTCAATAAATTATGAATTCTAGCTAAACATCGCAGTTTATTTGGTTTCTCCAGACCGTCACTCTGGGCTCACTTTAACCTCATGGTTGTGCTTTGCCGGTCAATGCCTCCAAATGTGTTTAGAGAATGATGCATGGTGGCGCAGCAGGAGAGTTGCTGTCTTGCAGCGCCTGAGACCCGGGTTCGATCCCGACTACGGGCGGTGTCCGTTTGGAGTCTTACGTTCTCCCTGTGACCTGCGTGGGTTTTTTTTTTTTCCGGGATCTCTCGTTTCCTCCCACACTCCAAAAACGGACAGGTTTGTAGGTTAATGGACTTTGTATAAATGTAAAATTCTCCCTAGTGTGTGTAGGATAGTGTTAATGTGCCTGGGTCGGTGCGGACTTGGTGGGCCAAAGTGCCTGTTTCCGCGCTGTATCTCTAAAAAAAAATAAAGCAAAAGTAGAAGATTAAGGCACTGAAGTACTTGAACATAATACGTACGTTATTCAACATGCAATCAGTAATTATTTGGAGGTGGCCGGTAAAACGTATGGATCTTGGGCTTGTGAAATAGTACTGTGAGGTACAATGGCAAGTTGGTTGAAGCACTTTCCCAGAATTGTTCCAAGCATGAAGCATTTCAAGCATTCGGTTAAGATTCCAACTTTGGTGTTTATCAATTCTTCTTGTAGATCCTGTGCTATTGATATCGAATGTAACTTGTCACGAACTGCTTGGCTAAATAGAACAGAGAGCAGTATAGCACGTGAAGCCCTTTGGCTAACAAAATCTGTGCTGAACATGAGGCCAAGACCTACACGTATCTGCCTGTACATAATCCATATCTCTGCATTCCTGACACATCCATGGACAGGACCTGCATAGTGACTGGTAAGCCTCTGGGTAGTGTTGTAGAGCAGAGGGATCTAGGGTGCAAGGTTCCTTAAACGTCGAGTCGCAGCTAGATAAGGCGGTCAAAGGCTTTTGGCACTTTGGCCTTCATCAGTCGGAGTATTGAGTAAAGAGGTTGGGAGGTCATGTTGCAGTTGTATAATGTTGGTGAGACCACATTTAGAGTACTGTGTTCAGTTCTGGGCACCATGTTATAGGAAATATATTGTCAAGCTTAAGTGTTCAGAAAAGATTAAAGAGGATGTTGCCAAGACTAGAAGGTGTGAGCTATAGGGAGAGGTTGAGTAGGCTAGGTCTCTATTCCTTGGAGCGCAGGAGGACGAGGGGTGATCTTATAGCCATAGAGGGAGTGCAGAGACTGTTCACCAGACTGATTCCTGGGATGTCAGGACTGTCTTGTGAAGAAAGACTGGATAGACTTGGTTTATACTCTCTAGAATTTAGGAGATTGAGAGGGGATCTTATAGAAACTTACAAAATTCTTAAGGGGTTGGACAGGCTAGATGCAGGAAGATTGTTCCCGATGTTAGGGAAGTCCAGGACAAGGGGTCACAGCTTAAGGATAAGGGGGAAATCCTTTAAAACTGAGATGAGAAGAACTTTTTTCACACAGAGTGGTGAATCTCTGGAACTCTCTGCCACAGAGGGTAGTTGAGGCCAGTTCATTGGCTATATTTAAGAGGGAGTTAGATGTGGCCCTTGTGGCTAAGGGGATCAGGGGGTATGGAGAGAAGGCAGGTACGGGTTACTGAGTTGGATGATCAGCCATGATCATATTGAATGGCGGTGCAGGCTCGAAGGGCCGAATGGCCTACTCCTGCACCTATTTTCTATGTTTCTATAGAGGCGTATAAGATCATGAGAGGAATAGATCGGGTAGATGCACAGTCTGTTGCTCAGAGTAGTGGAATCGAGGACCAGAGGATATAGGTTTAAGTTGAAGGGGAAAAGATTTAATAGGAATCCGAGGGGTAACTTTTTCACACACGTGGGTGTATGAAACAAGCAGCCAGAGGAGTTAGTTGAGGCTGGGACTGTCCCATCGTTAAAGAAACAGTTAGACAGGTACATGGATAGGACTGTTTTGAAAGGTTATGGATAAAGTGCAGGCAAGTGGGACTAGTGCAGCTGGGACATTGTTGGCCGGTGTGGACGAGGTGTGCTGAAGGGCCTGTTTCCACAGTGTATCACTCTATGACTCTGTGACTATCTATTGTATCTGCCACAACCCCCTCCCCTGGCAACACATTCCATGCACTCATCACCCTCTTAAAAAATAAACTTATGCCGCTCATCGACCTTAATCTTTGCCGCTCTCACCTTAAAGCTATGCCCGCTAGTATTTGTCACGTGGAGCTCTGGTGCGGAGAGCTTCCAACGCGGGCGGCGCTGAACAACAACGAGGAGTCCTGGGGCGCCTTGTAGATGGTCTCCAGCAGCTGTCTCCACCCAGTGCGGCCTACGGACCTTGGAAGCCGCAGACTCCGGTAGGAGGGGGCCGACTCTGGTGTCCACGCCGCTGAGGACGTCCCGCAGCCCCGACGTCGGACTGGTATCATCCCGGCGAGCGGTCCTGGACATCGGGCCGCCCATAGCTGCAACTGCGGAGGGCTTGGGGAGACCCTGACCACGGGGAACAGTGGAGGAAAGAGACTGACTTTGGTGCCTTCCCACACAGTGGGGAACTTTGATTCTGCTGTGTGGGGATGTTTTGTGTTAAATTCTATAGTGTGTTGAGTCCTGTTTATTTTTATTGTATGGCTGTATGGGAATTCATTTCACTGTGCCATCTGGCACACGTGACAATTAAATTTATCTTGTATCTTGTATCTTGTATTTGATATTTGGTTTTGTCACCATTTTTGAACTGCCACCACTTACTCAGTCTATAATTCTCAACAGTAGCTGCTCAGTGTATTGTTTCTGTCTTAGAATGATGGAATTGTGGAGATGCAATATTGTATCGGGGCCTTTAGGCTGCTAAATCCGCGTTGATCAGTAAGCGTTCATTTTTACACTAACCCTCTCTATCCTCCTCTCATTCCCATTAATTCATCAAACCCTGGGTTCGTCGTCTAATCCGCACATTCAAGGCAAATGACAGTCACCTGCGCAGAAGGAATGTGCAGACCAGCTCTCCGAGGTCTTCACGAAAATCTTCAACCTGTCCCTGTCCAAATCCATCATCCCACCGTGCCTGAAGTCTGCCACAATCATCCCACTACCAAAAAAGCCTGTTATCAGCGGCCTTAACGACTACCGACCGGTCGCTCTCACACCAGTCATCATGAAGTGTTTCGAGAGGCTGGTCCAGCAGCACATCAAAGCCAGCCTCCCGCCCACCTTCGATCCACACCAGTTTGCCTACAGAGCAAATAGGTCCACTGAGGATGCCATCGCCACTGCTCTTCACACTGCACTGACCCACCGCGAACACCAGGGGGAGCTATGTGAGGATGCTTTTCATTGACTTTAGCTCCGCTTTCAATACTATCATCCCCAGCAGACTGGTCACCAAACTCATGGATTTAGGACTCTCCCAACCCATCTGCCTCTGGATCAAGGACTTTCTGTCTAACCGCCCCCAGACCGTCAGATTGGGCCATCACCTCTCCACCCCCATCACACTCAGCACCGGCTCCCCACAGGGCTGTGTGTTGAGCCCCCTCCTCTACGCCCTCTACACCCACGATTGTGCCCCCGCCCACTCCACCAACACCATCGTCAAGTTTGCGGACGACACGACTGTGGTTGGACGTATCTCAGGAGGAGATGAGACAGCCTACAGGGAGGAAGCCCAAAGACTGGCAGTGTGGTGTTCAGACAACAACCTCATTCTAAACACCACAAAAACAAAGGAAATTATCATAGACTTCCGTAAGAACAGTGCAGCCTCCAAACCCCTATTCATCAATGGGGACTGTGTGGAAAGGGTCTCAGACTTCAGATTCCTGGGCACACAAATTACGGAGGATCACTCCTGGACTACAAACACCACCACAGCAGTCAAGAAGGCCCAGCAGCGACTCTACTTTCTGAGGATCCTCAGGAAAAACAACCTGGAGGAGAAGCTGCTGGTGTCCTTCTACCGCTGCTCCATCGAGAGTGTGCTGGCGTACTGTATAACCACATGGTATGCCAGCTGCTCTGCAGCGGACAGGAGAGCCCTTCAAAGGGTCATCAACACCGCACAAAAAATCACTGGCTGCCCACTGCCCTCCCTGAAGGACATCTTCAGCTCTCGCTGCCTTGGCAGGGCAGCCAACACCCTGAAGGACCCTTCCCACCCTGGACACAACCTGTTCCACCTGCTGCCCTCTGGCAGACGGTACAGGTCTTTCAAAACTCGCACAAACAGACTCGGAGACAGCTTCTACCCCATAGCCATACGTGAACTTAACAATGCAAAATAAGAAATAACACTCACATTCAACTGAATGGTTCTACCTCGGCTGCTATTGTTATTTATCTGTAATTTTTTTTAATATGTATATATTTTTACCCTTTTCTTATATATATAAAATTGCTCTTGTGAATCGCACCGTGGGATTGACTTTTAAATTTTGTTGTACCATGTGCAATGACAATAGAGATTCATTCATTCAGTTATGGGTTGTGGGAGGAACTTGGATCAACGGGGAAATCCACACTGTCGCAAGGGAAAATGTGCAAACTTGACACAGACAACGCCCAAGGGCAGGATTGAACCGGAGTTATTGAAGCTGTGACCAACTTGTTCCACTAGCCGTGCCGCCCTAACGTATTTTAAGAACATTCAAATCTTGTGCAGAATTTGGCTGGCATTTCCCACGTGCTTGTACTTGCTGCTGTTAAATCAGTGTATCACAACTGTACTTATCAATTCTGCTGTTGTCCCAAAATCCCACTGTCATGGCCAATGCGGTCGACTGGCAGATCGATCTTCTAGCTTGACTGGAAACTCACTTTTTTTTCTCGCCAGGTCTGATTTTTCTTATCTTTATTTTTATTGCAAGTTTGCCACACAAGGCGGTGGAGGCTAAAGGGCCTGTCCCACTTGCATGCGTTTGGCGCGACCAAACGGAAGCGGAATTCACGCAAAGTTCGCGCTAAATATGCGTGTGACGTCATTTACGTCATACTCACCAATCAATTGGGCAGGAGGCAGGCCGACTGAATTTGGGCATCACATGGTGTCGGGTGGTTACATCATCGCGTAACGCCACGCCGGGCGGTGACGTCATTGGCATACGCCGTCAAGACGCTGCCTACGACTGCAATGCGTGAAATATTCAGACAGTGCAAGATTTTTGGAGCCCTGCGCGATGTCGGGACCAGCCCCGCACAACGCCATACGCCTCTGCGATTCAGATTCAGATTCAATTTTAATTGTCATTGTCAGTGTACAGTACAGAGACAACGAAATGCATTTAGCATCTCCATTGAAGAGCGACATAGCAAACGATTTGAATAAATAATAATAAGTGTCCGGGGGGAGGGGGGGTGATTGGCAGTCACCGAGGTACGTCGTTGAGTAGAGTGACAGCCGCCGGAAAGAAGCTGTTCCTCGACCTGCTGGTTCGGCAACGTAGAGACCTGTAGCGTCTCCCGGATGGTAGGAGGATGGTTGGGGTGAGAGCAGTCCTTGGCGATGCTGAGCGCCCTCCGCAGACAACGCTTGCTTTGGACAGACTCAATGGAGGGGAGCGAGGAACCGGTGATGCGTTGGGCAATTTTCACCACCCTCTGCAATGCCTTCCGGTCGGAGACAGAGCAGTTGCCATACCATACTGTGATGTAGTTGGTAAGGATGCTCTCGATGGTGCAGCGGTAGAAGTTCACCAGGATCTGAGGGGACAGATGGACCTTCTTCAGTCTCCTCAGGAAGAAGAGACGCTGATGAGCCTTCTTGTGCGATTCTAAGTGGGACTGGCCCCGCGTGGCCATATGCCTCAAGCGACCACGTTTGAACGCGCCAGACGCATGCAATCGCATGCAAGTGGGACAGAGCCTTTAGTCAGGATATTTTTAAGGCAGAGATAGATTGATTCCTGATTAGTTCAGGTGTCAGTGGTTATGAGAAGAAGGCAGTGGAATGGGGTTAGGAGGGAGCGATAGATCAGCCATGATTGAATGGTGGAGTAGGCTCAACGTGCTGTATGGTTAAATTCTACTCCTATTTCTTATGACCTTATAATATATGTGTTGGTCATTATTGCATGCATAACCAGGAATATAATAAATCACTAATGTACTAATACACCATGTGCATCTTATTTATTCTGCTCTCTCCAACTGCTGCATTGGCACAATCAGCCCACACATGCGTTCCATCATGTTCTGAGAATAATTATTTGTCCTGAAGGCTATGTTGCTCCAGAGAAGATACTCAAGGCCATTTGGCCTGTTGCTTTTGTGGTGTTTTCCAGCAGAGAAATTGTATACTTCCTGTTTGCCAACCTATTTTCTATCCATGTCAACACCCTACCCCCAATACCATGTGCTCTAATTTTAGTCACCAGCCTCCTGTGCGGGTCCTTACCAAAGGCTTTCTGAATGTCTAGATACACTACATCCACTGGCATCCCCTTCATCCATTTTACTTGTCACATCTTCAAAAAATTCCAGAATGTTGGCTTGGACAAATCCATGTTGACTTGGACTAATCCTTTTGCTGCTATCTAAATACCCCATTATTACCTCTTTAATTGACTCCAGCATCTTTCCCACCACTGAAGTCGGGTTAACTGGTCTGTAATTCTCGGTTTTCTCTCTCGTTCCTTTCTTGAAAAGTGGGATAACATTAGCTACCCGGCAATCGAGTAAATAGCCTTTTCCTAGGACTTGGGAATTAGAGGGGAAAGCTTTACATATATGAAATCTCCAGTGAAAGTTGTTGAGGCAGGAACAGTACTATTTAAAAGATGTTTGACCAGGTAAATGAACAGAAGGTACATTAATAGGACATGTATAGAGGTAAATGCATCTAACTTCAGCAAATGAGACTAGTGTTTGTGGCCATCTTGTTCTGACATGGATGAGTTGGGCTGAAAGGCCTATTTCAGTGCTGTATAACTGGTCTCTGGCATTGAGATACTCTTGTTTTGCACAAGAACACAAAAGAAAATAGATGGAGGAGTGAACAAACCTGCACAACCGTTCAATATGGTCATTACTGATGTGATGCATGGATTATTTCCTCATCTATGCTGGACATCATTTTTTAATTTGCAGTCTTTAAAAAATTACCACCTCCTTTAAATTGGGAAACTACAGATTCACCTTCCACTGCAGTAGTGAAATAGTAATGCCTCTTGGTTTAAAATGATTGTGCCTTTCCTTGCGAGTATATCCCTTTGTTTGCGACTCTCTCATGAGTGAAACTATTTCAGCATCTATTCTGCCATGCCCCTTAGGATATTTACAACTTTGAAGAAGATTGCTCTTCATTCTTAACTTTAATTACTACCATCCAACTACTCCAGCTGTTTCTGACAGAACAATAGTCCCATCCCGGGAATTGGTCGAGCTCCCAGCTAGCCCTTAAGGCACATGTCACACAAACTTCCTGTAATATTTAGACCCACGAATGCTAGTGCGTACAAATGTTTCAAAGTGCTGGTCGGTGCGTCAGGCAGCAGCTCCAGAGACCATGGCCTGGTGACATATTTAATAACTCCCAACACCATTCAAGGACCCAAGCAGTCGTTCCAGGAGCGACAGAGGTTCACCTGCATCTCCTCCAACCTCATCTATTGCATCTGCTGCTCTAGATGTCAGCTGATCTACATCATTACAAATTGGAGGAACAGCACCTCGTATTCCGCTTGGGCAGTCTGCATTCTAGTGGCATAAACATTGAATTCTCCCAATTCCTGTCTCCTCCCCTTCCTAGCTCTCCCTCCTCCTTTTTCCTTTCTTCTCCCCCCCCCCCCCCCCCCCCCTCCTCCTCCATCAAAAGAAGGGTTTTGGCCCGAAACGTTAC
Organism: Leucoraja erinaceus; assembly: GCF_028641065.1. NCBI lineage: Eukaryota > Metazoa > Chordata > Chondrichthyes > Rajiformes > Rajidae > Leucoraja > Leucoraja erinaceus. The sequence continues at coordinate 7,870,850 of NC_073378.1, forward strand.
CTATTTCCTTCGCTCCATAGATGCTGCTGTACCTGCTGAGTTTCTCCAGCATTTTTATCTCCCTTCGATTTCCCAGCATCTGCAGTTCCTTCTTAAACACTCCTGCTACTGATTGTAGTGGTAGAGAAGAAAGGTGGGAATGGGATAAACCTGGCAAGTGAAAGGTGGTGGGAGGTCCATGATGGAACGACAAAGGGCTGTGAGATAAAGAGATAACGAGAGAAGAGGCTTAATGTGAAGTCAGAGAAAAGAATATAGGTGAGAGGAGATGGGGGAAAAGGTGCTTGTTGGTTAGTTACCTATAAATGGAGAATTCAATGATCATACTATTGGGTTGTAACCTACTTAAGTGGAACATGAAGTGCTGTCCAGCTTGCATATGGCTTCACTCAGGCAGTGGCGATGGCCCAGGTCTGTATTTGAAGGGAAGTTAAAATGGTTTGCAACCAGGATATCCAGCAGGCCTTGGTGAATTGAATACATCTCTCCGATGTGCAGGAGGCCACATCAGTAGCACCGACTGCAGTAGATGGAGTTAAGGGGCTGTCCCACTGCACGAGCTAATTCAAGAGATCTCCCGAGTTTAAAAAAAAAAAAAAAAAAAAAAAAAAAAAAAAATCAATCTCGTGGTAAGCACGTAGAATGAACGTAGTGGGTACGTCGGAGCTCGGGGACGTCTCTTAGCGGCTCGTAACGCTAACAGCAGGTACTCGGGAAACTCGTTAAGCTCGTGAAGATTTTTCAACATGTTGAAAAATGCCCACGAGAGCCCCGAGTACCTACGAGCGGCTATTACCGTAATTCTCCGAGTTCGAATCAGGGGGAACTCGGGAGAAGTCTTGATTTAGCTCGTACAGTGGGACAGCCCCATTAGAGGAGGAGCATGTGAACCTCGGTCTCACCTGCAAGGGCTGCAGTGTTCCCTGGATAGAAGTGAGGGAATGGGTGTAGAGTGTTGCATTTCATGCAGCTGCAGAGGAGAATAGTTGGGGAGGGGGTGGTTTGGGTGGCAGGAGATGAGTGAACTGGTATGTAATGCTTCTTGAGATTGCTTAATTTAATTATGCTTTCAAATATTGGTCTATAAAGTTTATTGTACTACTGCAGAATGTTAAACTGTTTTATAGTGGGCTTGTAGTCTGAACCTCTTTGCTTCAATAACGTTACCATAAATTGTATTGCCAGTCGGGGCCAATTTTTTTTTTTTTTTTTTTTAATTGTTTACTGCTTTGGGCTATTGTGTGCACATTAATGAAACATCACTGTTTCCTCTGTCCAACCCTTGGCTTACTTTCCCTTGACTTTCTGCAAAGACGAGTAGATAAATTATGCTGATGGCCCAGGTTTATCCCTCGACAAGTGAAGGGTCTGTCCCACTTTCCAGAGTTATTCACCAATTCTCCTGAGTTATTCACGAATTCTCCCGAGTTTTCAAACTCGCAGAATGTTCATAAGGAGGCCGTAGGAGTCCGTGGATACATCTAGCGGCTCGTAATGCCAGCCGTAGGTACTCGGGACTTTTTTTACTCGTGGACATTGTTTATCAGGCTGGAGAAAACGTCGCAACTTACCTGATGCCCCGAGTACCTACGGCTGGCATAACGAGCCGCTACGATATATCCACGAACACCTACGGACTCGTTACGGACATTCTGCGAGTTTGGAAACTCGGGAGAATTCTTGAATAACTCGGAAAAGTGGGACAGGCCCTTTAATTGGTCGTTTGCAAATCTCTGTATGTTGTAGGAAGGAACTACAGATACTGGTTTACACAGAGATAGACACAAAATGCTGGAGTAACTCAGCGGGGCAGGCTGTTCTGTGTATGTTAGTTAACATGGTTCCTTGTAAAGGGCCGGTCCCACCAGCATGCGCCTGCATGCGGCAAGCGCGACCAAACCAGAAGCGGGAGCCGCGCGGAGGTTGAGTGAGTGACACGGCGTCGATGCGGCTGCGGGCCGGTAGGCTGTTGCCGAGTGGAATTTTTAAACTGTCAGTTTTTCGGAGCCCATCGGGACCAGCTCTGCACAGCTCCATACGGCTCCGGCGAGTGAAGTGGGACTGGTCCCGCGAGGCCGTATGGCTCAAGCGACCACGTTAGGTTGCGCTTGCCGCATGCAGTCACATCTGGTGGATCCGGCCCTTTAGGTTGCGCTTGTCGCATGTTCATGGGACAGGCCCTTAATACTGATTACATTTCAATGATTCTTTGCTCTGCAATGCAATGAGATAATGAAAAATATTAACTTAACACATGTCTCTTTCATTGGTGATACAATATTTCAATTAATGCATTTATGTACTCGATTTCTCTGAGCCTTTATAACCATATAACTATATAACAATTACAGCACGGAAACAGGCCATCTGGACCCTTCTAGTCCGTGCCGAACACGTATTCTCCCCTAGTCCCATATACCTGCACTCAGACCATAACCCTCCATTCCTTTCTCGTCCATATAACTATCCAATTTATTTTTAAATGATATAAACGAACCTGCCTCCACCACCTTCACTGGAAGCTCATTCCACACAGCCACCACTCTCTGAGTAAAGAAGTTCCCCCCTCATGTTACCCCTGAACTTCTGTCCCTTAATTCTCAAGTCATGTCCCCTTGTTTGCATCTTCCCTCGTCTCAGTGGAAAAAGCTTATCCACGTCAACTCTGTCTATCCCTCTCATCATTTTAAAGACCTCTATCAAGTCCCCCCCTTAACCTTCTGCGCTTCAAAGAATAAAGCCCTAACTTGTTCAACCGTTCTCTGTAACTTAGTTGCTGAAACCCAGGCAACATTCTAGTAAATCTCCTCTGTACTCTCTCTATTTTGTTGACATCCTTCCTATAATTAGGCGATCAAAATTGTACACCATACTCCAGAATTGGCCTCACCAATGCCTTGTACAATTTTAACATTACATCCCAACTTCTATACTCAATGCTCTGATTTATAAAGGCCAGCACACCAAAAGCTTTCTTTACCACACTATCTACATGAGATTCCACTTTCAGGGAACTGTGCACAGTTATTCCCAGATCCCTCTGTTCACCTGCATTCTTCAATTCCCTACCATTTACCATGTACGTCCTATTTTGATTTGTCCTGCCAAGATGTAGCACCTCACACTTATCAGCATTAAACTCCCATCTGCCATCTTTCAGTCCACTCTTCCAACTGGCATAAATCTCTCTGTAGACTTTGAAAATCTACTTTATTATCCACAACCCCTCCTATCTTAGTATCATCTGCATACTTACTAACCCAATTTACCACACCATCATCCAGATCGTTGATGTACATGACAAACAACAGTGGACCCAACACAGATCCCTGTGGCACCCCACTAGTCACTGGCCTCCAACCTGACAAACAACCATCCACCATTATTCTCTGGCATCTCCCATTCAGCCACTGTTGAATCCATCTTGCTACTCCTCCATTAATCCCCAACCATTGAACCTTCTTAACCAACCTTCCGTGAGGAACCTTGTCAAAGGCCTTACTGAAGTCCATATATACAACATCCACTGCTTTACCCTCATCAATTTCCTGAGTAACCTCTTCAAAAAATTCAAGAAGATTACTCAAACATGACCTTCCAGGCACAAATCCATGTTGACTGTTCCTAATCAGACCCTGTTTATCTAGATGCTTATATATATTATCTCTAAGTATCCTTTCCATTAATTTGCCCACCACTGACGTCAAACTAACAGGTCTATAATTACTAGGTTTACTATTGGACCCCTTTTTAAACAATGGAACAACATGCGCAGTACGCCAATCCTCTGGCACTATTCCCATTTCTAATGACATTTGAAATATTCCTGTCATAGCCCCTGCTATTTCTACACTAACTTCCCTCAATGTCCTAGGGAATATCCTGTCCGGACCTGGAGATTTATCCACTTTTATATTTCTCAAAAGTGTCAATACTTCCTCTTCTTTGAACCTCATAGTGTCCATAGCTACTCTGCTTGTTTCCCTTACCTCACATAATTCAATATCCTTCTCCTTGGTGAATACCAAAGAAAATAAATTGTTCAATATCTCCCCATCTCTTTTGGCTCTACAGATAGCTGTCCAATCTGACTCTCTAATGGACCAATTTTATCCCTCGTTATCCTTTTGCTATTAATATAGCTGTAGAAACCCTTTGGATTTACTTTCACCTTACTTGCCAAAGCAACCTCATATCTTCTTTTAGCTTTTCTAATTTCTTTCTTGAGATTCTTTTTAGATTCTTTGTACTCCTCAAGCACCTCATTTACTCCATGCTGCCTATAATTATTGTAGATCTCTCTTTTTTCCGAACTTACTGAAGTGTCCAATTTCCCTTAAACCATGGCTTTTTCCTATTTTTACTATTTCCTTTCAACCGAACAGGGAAATAAAGATTCTGTACTCTTAAAATTTTACCTTTAAATGTATTCCATTTCTCTTCCACCTCTTTCCCATAAAACAAAATGTCCCAATTTACTCCTTTTAAATCCTTTCGCATCTCCTCAAAGTTAGCCTTTCTCCAATCAAAAATCTCAACCCTAGGTCCAGTTCTGCCCCTCTCCATAATTATATTGAAACTAATGGTATTGTGATCACTGGTCCTGAACTGTTCCCCAACGCATACCTCTGCCACCTGACCTGTCTCATTTCCTAACAGGAGGTCCAGCACCGCCCCTTCTCTAGTAGGTACTTCTATGTTTTGCATGGTACTAGGAGGCAGATTAGTCTTTCTCATGGTACTAGGAGGCAGATTAGTGAGGAAGACTTTTTTAGTTTTGAGATGCAGTGCGGAAACAGGCCCTTCGGCTCATTAAGTTCGCACCGACCAGTGATCCCCATATTCTCGCATTATCCTACACACGAGGGATGATTTACAAACTTTACCAAAGCCAATTAACCTACAAACCTGCATGTCTTTGGGGTGTGGAAGGAAATCGGAGCACCCAGGGAAAACCCATGTGGTTACAGAGAGAATGTACCCACAACACCTCTAGTCATGATTGAACCCGGGTGTCGAAGCGCTGTCAGGTAGAAACTACCGCTGCACCACCCCTTAAATTAACATGCAATAAAATATGATTTTTAGCTGATAATTTAATTTGTTAGGGTGTGAGTCTACTAGAGCTTGGTGAAGGAAATGGTATTAGAGGCAAAAGGCCTTAAAGTTAAAATGCCTCCCCAGAGGCTTATTCCATATTCTCACCACCCTCTGTGTGTAAGGACAGACTTGCAAAAGTGCTTGAAGGGTTCTTGGACTGGAGGAAGTTGGGGATATTAAAGCTAGGATATATTTGATCAGAATGCAAGTATTTTAATTTGGTTGAACTGGTTGTCGCAGTAAATTGGAAAATGGAGTGATGGCTGAATGCAGTGGAGTTTCAATGCAGGTTACAGTCCCTTAGATGAGCTGATGTTGAAGGGTAGAGTGGACTTGCAGGAAGATTATTAGTAAACAGTTTAAAAATGTCACGTGTTTTCCTTTTCTGTTGCATAACACATTGTAATCCCTTTGATTGCCAGATTGCAATATTTCATTTCCAAGCAAATGCAATGATCTTGCTATCAATATTTTATGAGCGTTTAAAAATAAATTGACTTTGCAACATATCACGGTCCTTTCAATCACCTGACTTTTGCACAGTGTAATTTTCTGACACAATTTGAAGCCTGTCATAAACCCCAGACAATGCTGCAAATGCAAGAATGCATTGGCATCTGTAAAAGATGAAATCAGTTATGATTAAATTAGTATTCCTGGTAGATTTATTCTTTGCATGACAAAAGCATGCTTGCCAAAAAAAACATACACTATGCTTCTGGAATAACTCTTGCAAGTGTTATTTCCTGCGCTCTCTCTTGTGCTCTTGCGCTCGCTAACACCATCTCTGTTTCTGTCTGCATGCCTCGTCCCCCATCACCTACACGTCATAAAAGAATTACCCTGGGCATACTGGTCATGGCCATGGCCATGGAAACCAGCGCTATGGCCCAAATACATGACGTCGACTAACATATCCCATCCACACTATTCCCACCTGCCTTTGTTTGGCCCATATCCCTCGAAACCTGTCCTATCCATAAATGCTTAAGAAGGAACTGTAGATGCTGGAAAATCGAAGGTAGACAAAAATGCTGGAGAAACTCAGTGGGTGAGGCAGCATCTATGGGGCGAAGGAAATGGGCAACGTTTCGGGACGAAACGTTGCCTATTTCCTTCGCTCCATAGATGCTGCCTCACCCACTGAGTTTCTCCAGCATTTTTGTCTACTATCCATAAATGCAATGGGTTTATACATTCACTCGAGGTCAAATATACTTGTTGATTTCTGTTGAGGGGGATGAGGTCACATCATTCATCCATTTCCTTAGCCTTGTTGATTTATTTTATAATGTTTGGACTCATTCCAATCTTAATTCCACATATATGTCTGCATGAATATGCACTTACAATCTTTTGAGATTAACAGCAATCTCAAAGGGGTTGACTGTTGCAGTGATAATGTTTTATTTACATCTGCCTTTATCCAGTGACATTAGTTCCCATCTTAATCAATTGCATTTTCCAATTTACTGCGACAACCAGTGGATAATAATAGTTAAATGCCTGCATCTTTCCCCCGTGGTTACAGTGTTCAAATCTTCAGATCTTTTGTCTAGTTCTGCCCCCACTTTTTGTAATCAGCGATTTCCAGATAACAATCTGATGTGGTGATAAACTTTCAATTTTAGTATCCTTCATTTTCTACCTTTGTTTGTTTGGACTTCATGACCTCGTACTTTACTGAATCAATCAAGGCCAAATGGTTCTTGTGTGTTGCAATTATCTATGAATCATTGAGGTACTATCTGCTGACTGGATGTGGAGTGGGGATTCAAGGATGAAAGTAAACTGACAACTGGCATGTTAGTTTCCTCTTCACTAACTGTAACCTAACGAAGCTACTGGCAAAGCTACAGCACATGGGGAATTGGTGCTTATTATGACGATGTTGTGGCATGTTCCTTTAAATGTTTTACTTGTAAAATGATCAGAGCAAGTTCTCCTGGATATTTTAGATAGTGTACATCGCATATAAAAGTGAAGGAACTTGTCTCTATGGTTGGGCTATCGTTTCGCCGAACACCTCCGCTCAGTCCGCAATAACCAACCTGACCTCCCGGTGGCTCAGCACTTCAACTCCCCCCTCCCATTCCCAATCCGACCTCTCTGTCCTGGGTCCCCTCCATTGCCAGAGTGAGCAACACTGGAAATTGGAGGAACAGCACCTCGTATTCCACCTGGGTTGCTTGCGTCCTGATGGCATTAACGTTGAATTCTCCCAATTTTGCTAGCCCTTGCTGTCTCCTCCCCTTCCTTAACCCTCGAGCTGTCTCCTCCCACCCTCCTATCCGCCCGCCCTCGGGCTCCTCCTCCTCCTCCCCTTTTCCTTCCCCTCTCCCCCCCCCCCCCCCCCCCCCCCCCCCCACACCCCCCATCAGTCTGAAGAAGGGTTTTGGGCCCGAAACGTCGCCTATTTCCTTCGCTCCATAGATGCTGCTGCACCCGCTGAGTTTCTCCAGCAATTTTGTGTACCTTCGATCTTCCAGCATCTGCAGTTCCTTCTTGAGAACTTGTCTCTAAACTCTTTCTGTGGGTAGTCCTGTGCACTATTTTAAAAGTCGCAGTGATTTTCCCCTGTACATCTCTCTGAGAAAGGGTCTCGACCTGAAACGTCACCTATTCCTTTTCTCCAGAGATGCTGTGTGACCCGCTGAGTTACTCCAGCATTTTGTATCTATCCCTGTTACATAGTGTGTGTATTGCTGCATACAAGTCCATATTTTCCTGTCCGCCATAGTAAATAGTCCATGTGATCTTGCTGCACTGGATGTGTTTCTTTTGAAATAAAGAACCACAGTATGAAGTAAGACTGGATAGACTCGGCTTGTACTCACTAGAATTTAGAAGATTGAGGGGGGATCTTATAGAAACTTACAAAATTCTTTAGGGGTTGGACAGGCTAGATGCAGGAAGATTGTTCCCGATGTTGGGGGAGTCCAGAACAAGGGGTCACAGTTTAAGGATAAGGGGGAAATCTTTTAGGACCGAGATGAGAAAAACAAAAGTGGTGAATCTGTGGAACTCTCCGCCACAGAAGGTAGTTGAGGCCAGTTCATTGGCTATATTTAAGAGGGAGTTAGATGTGACCCTTGTGGCTAAAGGAATCGGGAGGGGGGGGGGGGGGGGGGGTATGGAGAGAAGGCAGGTACAGGATACTGAGTTGGATGATCAGCCATGATCATATTGAATGGCGACGCAGGCTCGGAGGGCCGAATGGCCTACGCCTGCACATATTTTCTATGTTTCTATGTAAAATCTCCAAGTTTGCGGATGATACAATGTTGGGTGTCAGTGTGAGCCTCGAGGGGAGGGGGTTGGGGGGGGGGGAGGTCTATGATGCTGCAGGGTGACTTAGATAGGTTGGGTGAGTGGGCAGATGCATGGGAGATGCAGTACAATGTGGATATATGTGAGGTTACCCACTTTGATGGCAGGGACAAGACAGCAGATCATTATCTGAATGGTGTCCAATTAGGAGAAGGGGAGGTGCAATGAGATCTGAGTGTCATTGTACATCAGTCACTGAAAGTAAGCATGCAGGTACAGCAGGCATTGAAGAAGACAAATGGCATGTTGGCCTTCATTGTGAGAGGATTTGAGTTTAGGAGCAAGGAGATCTTGCTGCAGTTGTACAGGGCCCTGGTGAGACCACACCTGGTGTATTGTGTGCAGTTTTGGTCTCCTGATTGGAGGAAGGACATTCTTGTTATTGAGGGAGTGCAGCATAGGTTCACCATGTTAATTCTCAGGATGGTGGGACAGACATATGATGAAAGAATGGGTCGACTGTGCTTGCATTCACTGTAATTTAGGATGAGAGGGTATGTTACAGAAATTCTTAAGGGATTAGATAGACTAGATGCAGGATAAATGTTCCCAATGTTGGGAGAGTCCACAACCAGGGGTCACAGTTTAAGGTTAAGGGGTAGGCCATTTAGGACTGAGATGAGGAAAAATGTTTTCACCCAGAGGGTTGTGAATCTGTGGAATTCTCTGCCATAAAAGGCAATGGAGGCCAATTCACTGAATGTTTTCAGGAATTAGATTTGGCTCTTGGGGCTAAAGGAATCGAGGGATATGGGGAACAAAGCATGAATGGGGTACTAGTTTCGGGTGATCAGCCATGATCATATTGAATGGCGGTGCTGGTTCGAAGGGCCGAATGGCCTACTCCTGCACCTATTGTCTATGTTTCCACAGTTCTTCTACTTTGGACACGGAGACAGAGCAAGCTGTATTAAACAATTGCTGCTATTTATTTATAAAATAAGGGTGCTGAACAAAATAAAGGCCACGAATGTTGATCTATTATGACACAATTCCTTCCATAAAAGCTCTTTCCTTGAGCTAATCTTTCTTTATTTTCCTTTATTTTCTCTGCCCACGTGCCGTGATCTGATGTGGTGTTATACGTTGCGCAGGTTCGATCAGCTGAAGCTTGGACACCTTTGGTCCATTGAAATATCTGATCTGAGGTTATGGTTTCCCCATGATGTTCTTGGCAATTCTATCTGCAACAGATAGGTTGTCTCAAACTTGCCAACTTTCCCAATTGAGTTAGTTACTTACTCTGTACGGGTTGTGAGTACCAGTTTTCTTTCCCCAGAGCTGTCTCATTCAGTCTCTCGAATTCATTAAGGACTTTGCACTAGCAATGTGGTCATTAATTAATTATTTTGTTTATTGTATATTATCTCTTTGTATTGCTTACAGGCCTATTATGCTGCTGCAAGTAAGAGTTTCATGGTCGGTGTATGTGACAATAAAACGTCCATGATTCAGTTTCAGATGAAGTGGCAACATCCAAAGTGATAAATGACCAATATAACCATCGATCTTTCTTCTCCTTGTTGCTTCTCCAAAGGATCGCCATGCAGTTCTCTCAATACTCCTCTAACATGACCATGTGGGTTAGGATTGTCAAACGTTAGCTATTTATTGGTGATTTTAAAGTTTCTTGAACTATACGCTTTCATCTTTCAATTCTGTTTTCTCTGTTAAGTCCTCGCTTCCATTTATACCATGTTTTCTTCTTGACACAATGCCAGCATCTGCATGTCCAGCAGTGGCTCTGCTTTCCAATGGCCAAGGCTATGACTTGTCCCGCACTGCTAGACTGCAAATGTGTAAGTTCAAATTCGCTTAACTTCAGTCTTGATGAATGAAAGTCATCACATTGATAGCTCATCAATTGCACTCCTTTTGGTATGATCTTGATTAATGTTCCTGAATACTACCTCTGGCTGATTCAGAAGTTACACTTCCATTTGATCTCCAGCTGAGTTTCAATCCATTCAATAGACAACAGGTGCAGGAGTAGGCCATTCGGCCCTTTGAGCCAGCACCATCATTCAATGAGATCATGGCTGATCATTCATATCCTCTCCATCACCAGCTTGGCCTGCCTCCAATAACAGTCAGCAAACAAACAATCTATTTTGGAGCTATCTAAAATCTTATCTTGAGTCTGAAGAAGGGTCTTGACCTGAAACATCGCCTATTCCTTTTGTCTAGAGGTGCTGCCTGACCCACTAAGTTATTTCCGCATTGTGTGTCTATCTTCTGCGTAAACCAACACCTGCAGTTTCAGTTTAGTTTATTGTCACGTGTACTGAGGTGAAGTGAAAAGCTTTTGTTGCGTGCTATCCTGTCAGCAGAAAGACAAGACATGATTTCAGTCAAACCATTAGTGTTTAGATTTATGGTAAAAGAATAACGTTTAGTGCAAGGTTAAAGGGGCTGTCCCACTTGGGCAACCTAATTGGCGAGTTTAGGAGAGTTTGAAAAAATGTTATGTTGAAGACCTCCTTCAACTATGTTGAAGACTAGCTTCGACTAGCTACGACTAACTTTGGGAAAATTGGACACCGAATAATGGAGAGTGAAGACGACCTCCTTCGACTATGATGAAGACTATCTATATGACTTCCTTCGACTACCCCCGATTACCTACGACTAACATACCTACTTCGACTAAACCTACGAGTAAAAAATATATAGATTTTTACCATGGCAACCTTTTTTTACTCAGGGCATTTTTCGACATGTTGAAAAATACGGCGCGACCTAGCTGAGGCCTTGAGTACACGGAGACCACTCTCGAGCATGAAGGAGAGTTAGAAAGACCTCCTATGATCTTGTGTCGACCATGCTGCGAGTATGAGTCGAGGGCAAACACGGCAGAACTCGCGGATTAGGTTGCCCAAGTGGGACAGGCCCTTAAGCCAGCAAATTCCGATCAAGGATAGTCGAGGGTCGCCAATGAGGTAGATCGTAGTTTAGCACTGCTATCTGATTGTTGGTAGGATGATTCAGTTACCTGATAACAGCTGGGAAGAAACTGTCCCTGAATCTGGAGCTGTGCGTTTTCACACTTTTGCACCTTTTGCATGATGGGAGAGGGGAGAATGTGTTCCTCCTTAGTCATTAGATGTATCTAATGTCGTTTTGCTCCCCTGATTTCTCACCACAGCCTTTTGCTTCATCCAATTCATTCTTGAATGATATTGTGCATCCAAGGAACTTAAAGAAAAATAAACCATATCACACAATTCACTGCTTTGTTCTGGTAAGGACTTTAAAACTTTTTTTCCAGCTCTTGAATTCTATAACATTGTTCACTTTTCTTCATTCTAACAAAATGATCCATTTTGAGCACCTCTCCTCTTAACCTACTGCTTTAAAGGACACGACCCCATTTTTTCCTGATAGAGGCAGTTTCTTAGTGGCAGAGTCTGCTGTGGCCTATTGTGTCTACACTGACATCAAATATCTCTCCATTCTAATCCTATTTATCAGCTTGGATCCATTGGCTATTATGTCTTAAAATTTCGATCCCTTTTAAATCTTGTGAATCTTTGCCTCCGTCACTCTCTCATCTCTGGTATCATTCCTTGACATCCTATCCAAATCCTTGATATTATTCTTTGCAATGTTTTACCGAAAGCTGATCACTGTACTCCAGCTGAGGCTAATCACTTAGGAAAGTATTATCACCAATTCTCCTGTTTTGTACTCTATGTTGCTATTACTAAAGTCACGGAGCAGGCAGTATTTTAAAAAATAACTTTTTTGGCTGATTGAGACATAGAGAGTGGAAAGAGGCCCTTCAGCCCACTGAATCTGCTCCGCCCAGCGATCGTTCCATTCACTCAACACTTTCATATGCATAAGGGACAATTTTACATTTTGTTTCACTGAAGCAAATTAACCTGGAAACCTTCATGTCTCTGCCGCATGTCCCCTGATCATAATCATCCATGCCTCCAATTTTGTTTGTCTTCAGTGCTAATCAAACTTTGAATTCAGATCTATACTTTTTGCCCCCATAAGCCTTGTGCAACTCTTGCAACCCCCTTTGTAGTATCAACCAGACCAGTTAAACATTTAAACAGCAATTAAGTTTGTGAGATCTTTTCAACTTGAATGTGAGTTATGATTGCATTGACAATGTTTAATGAGAAGTGTAATCTACTTGCAGGTCAATAATTATAGCTCTGCTAAAATGTTACTTTAAAATGATTAACAATCTAAAGTGCAAATCCCAACCATGAATTGCATATTAACAGGTTGTAAGTGTGCCCTTTGTTTCTTGAATATACGCAGCAAGCCTGCCAGCATTTGTGGAGAGCAGCAGTGTTCATATTTTGCCTCAATAAGTGTTCTAATCTGCTGAGTATTTTCAGAGCTTTCGCTCTAATCAAATTTCCAGCATCGGCAATATTTTGCCTTGGGGTTCACTGTTAGTGTAGCTGGTGTTCTGTCGTACAAAAACATCTGGAACTAAATCAATTGGTCTTCCAATGATGGACATATTAGCTATATGTCTATAAGAAACATAGAAACATAGAAAATAGGTGCAGGAGTAGGCCATTCGGCCCTTCGAGCCTGCACCGCCATTAAATATGACCATGGCTGATCACCCAACTCGGTATCCTGTACCTGCCTTCTCTCCATACCACCTGATCCCTTTAGCCACAAGGGCCACATCTACCCCCCACTTAAATAATAGCCAATGAACGGGCCTCAACTACCTTCTGTGGCAGTGAATTCCAGAGATTCACCACTCTCTGTGTGAAAAATGATTTTCTCATCTCGGTCCTAAAAGACTTCCCCCTTTTCCTTAAACTGTAACCCTTGTTCTGGACTTCCCCAACATTGGGAACAATCTTCCTGCATCTAGCCTGTCCAACCCCTTAATTAGCATCCAGAGAACCAGCCTTCTCTGCCTCAGAGGGCGGTGGAGGCAGGTTCTCTGGATGCTTTCAAGAGAGCTAGATAAGGCTCTTAAAAATGGCAGTCAGGGGATACGGGGAGAAGGCAGGAACGGGGTACTTATTGGGGATGATCAGCCATGATCACATTGAATGGCGTTGCTGGCTCGAAGGGCCGAATGGCCTACTCTTGCACCGATTGTCTATTGTCTATAATGCTTACGCCCAAATATTATCTTGCGTAAAACGGTGAGGGCAGGGTTCAGAAACCCCATGTACTTGCAACATGGTCCGTGCTTCTGCCATGCTTCTGCCAGTCTTGTTACACTGTGAAACCCTATTTACTCCTGCTAGGGACTTGATACTCTATGACACCACATGTACATGCACCATGAAACCCCATGTACCACTCACTGATGGCCACATCTAACTCCCTCTTCAATATAGCCAATGAACTGGCCTCCACTACCTTCTGTGGCAGAGAATTCCAGATATTCACCACTCTCTGTGTAAAAAATGTTTTTCTCATTTCAGTCCTAGAAGATTTCCCTCTTATCCTTAAACTGTGACCCCTTGTTCTGGACTTCCCCAACATTGGGAACAATCTTCCTGCATCTAGCCTGTCCAACCCTTTACATCCTGGCCATCCAGGGAAGCAAATCCTCGTAATGTTTTGTGAAATACTTGCATGCATGTATATAGTGGCAATAAGGAATCGCATAAAATATAATTAAAAGCTTTAGTGCACAGAATCAGGGATTGATTCCACTGCCCTGATGTCAGCAGCAACATCGACTCTAAGTTCATGTACTCTCTGATTCACCACTCTCTGTGTGAAAAATGTTTTTCTCATCTCGGTCCTAAAAGATTTCCCCCTTATCCTTAAACTGTGACCCCTTGTTCTGGACTTCCTGAACATCGGGAACAATCTTGATGCATCTAGCCTGTCCAACCCCTTAAGAATTTTGTAAGTTTCTATAAAATCCCCCCTCAATCTTCTAAATTCTAGCGAGTACAAGCCGAGTTTTCCAGTCTTTCTTCATATGAAAGTCCTGACATCCCAGGAATCAGTCTGGTGAACCTTCTCTTTACTCCCTCTTGTCTGATGAAGCTAAGGGTTTATTCTTCACAATTTTGCTTAATTTTTTCAAGCATGTCAATAGACAGTGGGTGCAGGGGTAGGCCGTTGGGCCCTTCGAGCCAGCACCCACCACCAGTCACCGTGATCGTGGCTGATCATCCACAGTCCCATTGCTGTATTCATGAGCATCCCCATTTTCCCAATGACCCTCAATCCCCAGGTGCTGCTTCCCTTATCTGCTGCGTCCCACCAAATGGAATCTGAGGTATAAGCTGCTGCCGGATGTTTATTAGAAATAAACATTCCACAGCTGTGGCACTCTTGAGTAAGATAGGATTTTAGCGTCCAAGTCAGAACATTTTGGGATCGGTTTTTCGGTGGAATTGAGGGCGGAACTTCAGTGCTGCACCCGAGTATGACCTGTCAACCACTACAATAATAATAATAATAACTTTATTTATAAAGCACTTTAAACAACTGCAGTTGCCACAAATTGCTGTACATGAGAACTCATGGACAAGAAGATTACAAATCATTAAAAACCGTAAAACAAAGGACTATAAAACAGTAAAAATTAAAAGACATTAAAAGCACTAAAAACAGGAGCAATGTCTCAGCCAGTGTCGAAAGCCAGAGAATAAAAATTAGTTTTTAGGGTGGATTTGAAGATGGACAGTGAGGGGCCAATGGGCCTGTCTGATGCGCAGGTTGTTCCAGAGTGCCGGAGCAGCAACAGAAAAGGCTCTATCCCCTCTGAGCTTCCGCTTAGACCTTGGACAACTTCTTTTGTGCATTTTATACTAGGCTACTTCAACAAATAGTTCACGAGGGGGTTGCCAAAGTTGCACCTGTTGTTCTGTCTTTTTGGATGAGATGTTAAATTAAGGCCCCGTTTACTACCTGAGAGATGAGGCATATGGCAGGGCCCTGTGCATAGTAGAGCTGATGCACTTTACAAGTATCCCAGACGTTATCTGTGAAGAAGGGTCTGAATAATAATACAGTGGGGAAACGAGGGCCCTTCAGCTCAACTTGCCCACACGGGCCAACATGTCCCAGCTGCAGGTACACAAAAATGCTTGAGAAACTCAGCGGGTGCAGCAGCATCTATGGAGCGAAGGAAATAGGCAACGTTTAGGGCTGAAACCCTTCTGACTGGTGGGGCGGGGGGGGGCAAGGAGGAGGAGGAGGAGGCTGAGGGAGGGGAGGAGACAGCAAGGGCTAACAAAATTGGGAGAATTCAATGTTCATGCCCCCAGGATGCAGACTCCCCAAGCGGAATATGAGGTGCTGTTCCTCCAATTTTCAGTGTTGCTCACTCTGGCCATGGAGGAGACCCAGGACAGAGAGGTCGGATACGGAGTGGGAGAGGGAGTTGAAGTGCTGAGCCACAGGGAGATCAGGTTGGTTATTGCGGACCGAGCTGAGGTGTTGGGCGAAACGATCGCCAAGCCTACGCTTGGTCTCACCGATGTAGATCAGCTGACACCTAGAACAGCGGATGCAATAGATGAGGTTGGAGGAGATGCAGGTGAACATCTGTTGCACCTGGAAGGACTGCTTGGGTCCTTGAACGGAGTCGAGGGGGGAGGTAAAGGGACAAGTGTAGCATCTCTTGCTGCACGTGTCCCACTTGGCTGTGTTTGGTCCATATCCTTCCAAGCCTGTCCAATCCCTCAACCTGTCTAATTGTTTCTTAAACGTTGGAATAATCCCAGCCTCAACTCCCTTCTCTGGCAGCCTGTTCCATACACCCACCACCCCTTGTGAATTACCCTATTTGGTCATTAAAAGTTGCTGCTTGAGGGAACATACTGTGCATGTGCTACCCAAAATCACAGTGGTGTCGTTTCAAAAGCATATCGGGAGAAAAGAGATTGAGTTGATCCCTGGGTTATAAAAGCAACTATCTAAATCATCCTGTAGGTGGTCAATTGTTGAAACTTGCAACAGATCTGATCTTGGCCATGTTCATGGTGTACTCACAACCAGTAAGAATATGCCTCATTGAGAAAATCTCACACTGCATACCTGAATGGGTATATGGGTTTATTTCTTAACTGGTAGTTTGTATACATCAATTACTATTAGTGTGTGTTCTAATGCTTTGTGAATCTCATAAATGGCATAAGAGCACATTCCCTCACTGTTGGGTGCTCAACCACATGTAGTATTTTGGTACAAGTAGCCAATGCATGTTTAATCGCAGACTAGTGCTGACAGTCTCGCAATATGCTTGTAGCACTGCAGCTTCCTTCTTCACCTCTGGGTTCTCTGACAATCAAAATTGCATAACTTTGTCTATTTATTTCACAATTTAAAATTTTTTTTTTTTTTAAAGCTGAACTTTGTAATTCAATGATAAAGGAATGTTTTAATCAATAGGGGCAGCCCAGTGGTGCAACGGTGGAGTTGCTGCCTTACAGCGACAGAGTCCTGGTTTCGAAACAGATCATGGGTGCTGTCTGCACGGAGTTTGTACATTCTCCCCGTGACCATGGGGAATTTTCTCTGGGTCCTTCGGTTTCCTCCTCCCATGCTACAGACATGCAGATTTGTAGGTTAATTGGCTTTGGTAAAATTGTCAATTGGCCCCAGTATTTAGGATAGTGCACATGAACTGGGTGACTGCTGGTCGGTGTGGTCTCAATGGGCCGAAGGGCCTGTTTCCAGACTGTATCATTAAACTAAGAGGGGGAGAGGGTGGGGTGGTTGAATAATTATCTTGTTACATAGAAACATAGAAAATAGGTGTAGGAGGAGGCCATTTGGCCCTTCGAGCCAGTACCACTGTGATCATTGCTGATTGTCCCC
This sequence comes from Leucoraja erinaceus, assembly GCF_028641065.1. Lineage (NCBI taxonomy): Eukaryota > Metazoa > Chordata > Chondrichthyes > Rajiformes > Rajidae > Leucoraja > Leucoraja erinaceus. Next base: position 7,888,061 of record NC_073378.1, read on the forward strand.
TATCAATAACCCGTGCCTGCCTTCTCCCCATATCCCTTGACTCCACTAGCCCCTAGAGCTCTATCTAACTCTCTCTTAAATCCATCCAGTGACCTGGCCTCCACAGCCCTCTGTGGCAGGGAATTCCATAAATTCACAACTCTGGGTGAAAAAGTTTTTTTTTTTCTCACCTCAGTCTTAAATGACCTCCCCTTTATTCTAAGAGGGTTGTTTTGTTGTAATGGGAATATAGTCACTTGTGCAATTAAATGGACAGTCCGAGTCCTCCAATCTGGTCAACAAAGACTTGTGGTGCCCAACTTGCTCTTCCATCTATTTCAAAGTCTAGATATTTGGGGTATGGGATGGGACAGGATTTGAAATTGGTGCACGGTCTGTTTTAGAACAAAGGTACAAGTGTACTGCACAGGAACAGGCCCTTCTGCCCACAATGTCTGTGCCAAACCTCCAGCATCATGCCTGGTAGCGTGTTCTGAGTTTAACAAAAGCTTGTCCCTCGCATATCCTTTCAAATGTAGGGTTTATAAATTAGAGTGGAGAATGGGGGTACAATAACTTCACGATTACCCCAGCAGTGGGGCCCACAATCAAGCTTCCATCCATTAAATCTATCCTTCCAATTGGGTATTGCAAATTAGCCAATGTTGACATTGGGAACCTTAGATGAACTCAAAGCAGGAATAACTCAGCGGGTCCCGGAGAAATGGAATGAGTGGTTAGAGTTCAGCCACGAAATGCATAGGATTTGCTATGTGTTGATCGGGACTGGGAGCGCTGGGCTGGCGAGAGATATCCCAGCGGGGGAGGTCACTGCCTCATTGAGGAACCGAGCCGGGCAGCGGGACCCCAGGTGATGTGGCATTCCACTGCCGCTGGCTTCAGGGAATGAATTGCCACGGCTCTGATCTTGATCTTGATCCGACAAACGTTCTTGAACAGGCTCTGTGTGGAGACACAGGGAACTACAGATGCTGGAAACTTGAGCAAAGTCTGAAGAAGGGTTTCGGCCCGAAACGTCGCCCATTTCCTTCGCTCCATAGATGCTGCTGCACCCGCTGAGTTTCTCCAGCATTTTCTGTGTACCTTCGATCTTCCAGCATCTGCACAGTTCCTTCTTGAACACATGCTGGAATAGCTCGGCGGGTCGGGCAGGGTCGGTGCTGGAGGCGACATTTCGGGACTGGGTCTGTCTGAAGAAAGGTCCCGGTCAGAATCCCTGACTGTCCCACCCCCTCCATAGATACTACCTGGCCCGCTCAGTCCTCTGAGCACTTTGTGGAATGATTTTGACAGTGATAGCCACTTGAGAGGTATGAAGTGCATTCTTTTCTGGCAGATTGAGGATGACACAACACTTTTTTTTTCCTTTCTTGGAAAGATTTCACTGTGCTACTTGTGTTGCAGCGAGACTTCGCTCCCCTGCCAAGGCGCTGGCAGGTAGGGAGTACAGTAATCCAGTCCCAGGTGAGACTGGCCCCACCCCCTCTTAATTGACCTGTTTTTTTTTTATAAATAGAGCGGCCGGGAGTTTAATTTGACTTAATGATTGTACCTGTCCCAGCCGCGACCTGCACGCCAGCAGCGACATGGGCAGCGTGTGTCGGACATCAAGTGCTCCTTGGATCCTTGTTCTCCTCGCCCAGGCTTGGCTGCTCTGCTGCCCGGTGGAAGGGTTCACCAGCTGGCTCCAGCAGAGAGCTGGACCCCGCTCTGTCACTGTTGAGCCCCACACCAGCCCAGCACTAGGCAACTCCAACTCCAGCAGCCCAGCACCAGGCAACTCCAGCAGCGGCGGCTATCAGATTGTCTCCTTCGATTGGGACCATGTCCAAGACCCTTATATCATCGCAGTCTGGATCTTGGTGGCCGGCGTGGCTAAAGTTGGTAAGCGATGTAATTAGGATGTTTCGCTGGCACTCTTTCTCGCCAGCCGCTTCGTTTTGGGGTTAGCTTTGCTAGTGCAACCTACTTTTGCATTGCATGTCCTAGAAACAAAAGCTGTGTGGATTAATCGCCTCGAAGATGAACGCTGGCACAATAATGGGACAGCTTGATTGAAGGTTGATATTTTTAGTTACATATATATTCAAGGTTCTGCTTGTCGGTTTCTACGGCCATGTAAAAGGTGAGATGCTTTAATGGATCACATTGTTAAACGGACATTACAAATGGTTTGACAGCCTTACTGAGCCACTAATATAGTCTGTGTCTTGGTAGTGAAGATTGTTGCAATTTTGATCAGCTATTTTTTTTTTTAAGCAGTAGTTGTAGAAGTGGGCTGTCAGTTGAAAGACTCTTCAGGACCCTCTGCTTGCACTGACTCTGGTATAATCTCTCTCTCAACCCCGTTTCCCACAGAACTTTAGCTGAGATCAACCACGAAAATTAACTAGAGGACCAAGTGCTGAAGTACTCGGTGGGCAAGGCAGCATCTCTGGAGGACATGGATAGACAAGTGTCCTGACTCGACACAAAGCTTATCTTCCACAGCTGCTGCCTGACCCACTGAATTTCTCCAAAATGTGTCTTGTGCACATTTGCAGTCCCTGGTTTCCAGAGAAGTTCTTAAGTCATAGGAGCAGAATTAGGCCATTTGGCTGATCAAGTCGCCTCTCATGGATGAGCTATCTTTCCATCTCAACCCAATTCTCCTGCCTTCTCATAACCTTTGACAACCAGTTATCAATGCCATTAAATGACTCAACCTATTAATAAGGGAAGGCTAATCTTCCAAAACTACGCTGCAGGCAATGATATAATTCTGCAGTGTTTGCTCCGTCGGAAATGCAAAGAGTTTTCTCACACAGAGGACAGTTTAATATGTTGCTTCACCTCTAATTATTGACCAGGGCATGGAGGGCAAGGGTTTGATGTGATGTTGTAACATAGAAACATAGAAAATAAGTGCAGGAGTAGGCCATTTGGTGTTTTGAGCCAGCATCGCCATTCAATATGATCAGACGAATCATAGAAACATAGAAAATAGGTGCAGGAGGAGGCTATTCGGCCCTTCTAGCCAGCACCGCCATTCATTGTGATCATGGCTGATTATCCCCTATCAATAACCCGTGCCTGCCTTCTCCCCATATCCCTTGACTCCACTAGCCCGTAGAGCTCTATCTAACTCTCTTAAATCCATCCAGTGACTTGGCCTCCACTGCCCTCTGTGGCAGGGAATTCCATAAATTCACAACTCTCTGGGTGAAAATTTTTTTTTCTCACCTCAGTCTTAATGAGCTCCCCTTTATTCTAAGACTGTGGCCCCTGGTTCTGGACTCAGCCAACATTGGGAACATTTTTCCTGCATCTAGCTTGTCCAGTCCTTTTATAATTTTATATGTTTGTAGAAGATTCCCCCTCGTCCTTCTAAACTCCAGTGAATACAAGCCTAGTCTTTTCAATCTTTCCTCATGTGACAGTCCCGCCATCCCAGGGATCAATCTCGTGAACCTACGCTGCACTGCTTCAATCACAAGGATGTCCTTTCTCAAATTAGGAGACCAAAACTGTACACGATACTCCAGATGTGGTCTCACCAGAGCCCTATACAACTGCAGAAGAAAGTCTTTACTCCTATAACTGAAATCCTCATCTAAAATCTAATCATCTAAAATCAGTACCCCATTCCTGCTTTTTCCCCATTCCCTAGATTCCTTTAGCCCTAAGAACTAAATGCATATAACTCTATCTTGAAAACATCCAGTCAATTGGCCTCCACTGTCTTCTGTGGCAGAGAATTCCACAGATTCACAACTCTCTGGTTGAAAAGGTTTTTCCTCATCTCAGTCCTAAACGGCCAACCCCTTATTCTTTAAGACCCCTGGTTCTGGACTCCCCCAGCATCGGGAACATTTTTTCTGCACCTAGCCTGTCCAATCCTTTAACAATTTTATGTTTCTATCAGATCAATTCTTAAGTAACTTTCTTTCCATTCATGTCAACTACCACCCCTCTCTACAGTTTTGCCAGTGTATCAACTATTATATTGGCGATGTTCCTGTACCCATGTGGAATTGTACAATTCTATCAGTACATTTGCTATCTGTCTTTATCCTGCTATCATCTTCATGAGTTCACCTCTTGCGTTCAGTCCTCATTCTGGATTATTTGCATTGTCGACTCTGAGCAAAGGAAAGCTACAAAATCCATGACCAGTCCAGCCTCCCACAATGATTTTGACCAAATTTCTTGCTAATTCTCTCTAACCCTTGCCACGTGTTAATGACTCTCCTCCATGATCCCATTCCCTCCATCTCTTGCCTTTTCTCCAATGGTTACATTATTTTTACACAGATGCCTCTCAAATGCCCCTCTTCATCATGAACTGTGGCTTCTGTTCTTCCATGGTGGTCGGAGCTCTTGCCTACATCCCGTCTATTTACCACACCTCTGCTCTCACTCCCTCTTCTGGACAGGGCAAGGATAGAACTCCTCGATCTCGCTTTACACCCGACCAACCGTTGCATTCAACTGATAATTTCACAATTTCAAGGGTGCGTTTGTTTCATGACTCTGTGGTCCACTGTTCCATCCCCCTGAGACTCGTGTCATGTGCCATTTCACAATGCAACCACAGTGGTTGCACATATCCTTAGACTACATCTCTTTGAGCCATCCAGCGACACAAGCAGTCTTTCTGTTCAAAGCAGTAATCCCCTTGCACTTCTACAAAACTAGCCTACTAGGGTCTGGTTTTCACAAGATGATCTCCTCTGAATTGGGGAAACCAAACACAAATTGGGCGGTTAGGAGGTAGTGGTTAGGAGGTTTAATCTACATTTGATGAGAGAGAAAGGTAAATGGGAGGTGTCAGTGTTGCAGTTAAATAAATGGGACTATGGGGGCCATGAGGGAGGAGCTGGCCAAAGTTGACTGGAAAGAGACCCTAGTAGGGATGACAGTGGAACAACAATGGCAGGTATTTCTGGGAATAATACAGAAGGTGCAGGATCAGTTTATTCCAAAGATGGACCACAGCTATTTACAATATAGATCAATGATTTAGATGAAGGGATTCAAAGTAACATTAGCAAATTTGCAGATGACACAAAGATGGGCGGCAATGTGAACTACGAGGAGGATGCTATGAGAATGCAGGGTACCTTGGACAGGTTGGGTGAGTGGGCAGAGCATGGCAGATGCAGTTTAATGGGGATAAATGTGAGGTTATCCACTTTGGTAGCAAAGAGGAAGAAAGATTCCAAGGGGAGTAAGGGGTGACCGTGGCTGACAAGGGACGTCAGGGACAGTATAAAAATAAACGAGAAGTACAATGTAGCAAAGATGAGTGGGAAGCAAGAGGATTGGGTAATGTTTAAAGAACAACAGAAGATAACTAACATGGCAATATGGGGAGAAAATATGAGGTACGAAGGAAAGCTAGCCAATAATATAAAGGAAGACAGTAAAAGCTTCTTTAGGTATGTGAAGAGGAAAAAATTAGTTAAGACCAAAGTTGGACCCTTGGAGACTGAAAGGTGAATTTATTATGGGGAACAAGGGAATGGCAGGTTAGTTGAACAGGTACTTTGGGTCCATCTTCATTGAAGGGGCTGTCCCACTTGGGCGACCTAATCCGCGAGTTCTGGCGAGTTTGCCCCCGACTCATACTCGCAGCATGGTCGACACAAGGTCATAGGAGGTCTTCGTAACTCTCCTTCATGCTCAAGAGTGGTCTCCGCGTACTCGTGGCCTCAGCTAGATCGCGGCATTTTTTTCAATATGGTAAAAAAGGTCGCCATGGAAAAAATAGATACTTTTTTTACTTGTAGGTTTAGTCGTAGTAGGTCGGCATGTTAGTCGAAGGTAGTCGTCGATAGTCTTCATCAGAGTCGAAGGAGATCGAAGGAGGTTGTCTTCACTCTCCACTATTCGGTGTCCAATTTTCCCCAAAGTTAGTCATAGCTAGTCGAAGGAGGCCTTATACATAATCAAAGGAGGTCTTCAACATGTCATTTCTTTTGAACTTTTCTTAACTCGCCAATTAGGTCGCCCAAGTGGGACAGCCCCTTAAGGAGGACACAAACAATCTTCCTGATGTACTAGTGGCCAAAGGATCTGGGGTGACGGAGGAACTGAAGGAAATCCACATTAGGCAGGAAATGGGGTTGGGTAGACTGATGGGACTGAAGGCTGATAAATCCCCAGTGCCTGATGGTCTGCATCCCAGGGTACTTAAGAAATTGGCTCTAGAAATCATGGATGCATTGGTGATCATTTTCCAATGTTCTATAGATTCAGGATCAGTTCCTGTGGAATGGAGGGTCGCTAATGTTATCCCACTATTTAAGGAAGGCAAGCGAGAGAAAACAGGGAATTATAGACCAGTTAGCCTGACATTGGTGGATGGAGAAGATGCTGGAGTCAACTATAAAAGATGAAATAGCGGCACATTTGGATAGCAGTAACAGGATCGGTCCGAGTCGGCATTGATTTACGAAAGGGAAATCATGCTTGACTAATCTTCTGGAATTTTTTGAGGATGTAACTAGGAAAATTGACAAGGGAGAGCCAGTGGATGTAGTGTACCTGGACTTTCAGAAAGCATTTGCTAAGGTCCCACATAGGAGATTAGTGAGCAAAATTAGGGTGTAGAGTGCTGACATGGATAGAAAATTGGTTGGCAGACAGGAAACAGTAGGGATAAACGGGTCCCTTTCAGAATGGCAGGCAGTGACTAGTGGGGTACCACAAGGCTTGGTGCTGGGACTGCAGCAATTTACAATATATCAATGATTTAGATGAAGGGATTCAAAGTAACATTAGCAAATTGGCAGATGACACAAAGCTGGGTGGCAGTGTGAACTGTGAAGAGGATGCTATGAGAATGCAGGGTGACGGACAGGTTGGGTGAGTGGGCAGATGCATGGCAGGTGCAGTTTAATGTGGATAAATGTGAGGTGATCCACTTTGGTGGCAAAAAAACAGGAAGGGAGATTATGTAAATGGTCTCCAGTTGGGAAAAGGGGAAGCGCAATGGAATCTGGAGGTCCTTGTTCATCAGTTAATGAAAGTAAGCATGCAGGTACAGTAGGCAGTGAAGAAAGCAAGTGGCATGTTGGCCTTCATAACAAGAGGAGTTCAGTATTAGAGCAAAGAGGTCCTTCTGCAGTTGTATAGGGCGCTAGTGAGTCCACATCTGGAGTATTGTGTGCAGGTTTGGTCCCCTAATTTGTGGAAGACCATTATTGCTATTGAGGGAGTGCAGCGTAGGCTTACAAGGTTAATTCCCGAGATAGCAGGACTGTCAAATGCTGAGAGAATGGAGCAGCTGGGCTTGTACCCTCTGGAGTTTAGAAGGATGAGAGGGATCTTATTGAAACATATAGAATTATTAAGGGTTTGGACACGCTAGAGGCAGGAAACATGTTCCCGATGTTAGGGGAGTCCAAAACCAGGGGTCACAGTTTAAGATTAAGGGGTAAGCCATTTAGAACGGAGATAAGGAAACACTTTTTCACACAGTTGCGAGTCTGTGGAATTCTCTGCTTCAGAGGGCGGTGGAGTCCGGTTCTCTGGATACTTTCAAGAGAGCTGGATAGGGCTCTTAAAGATAGTGGAGTCAGAGGATATGGGGCGAAGGCAGGAACGGGGTATTGATACTGGATGATCAGCCATGATCACATTGAATGGCGGTGTTGGCTCGAAGGGCTGAATGGCCTACTCCTGCACCTATTGTCTATTGTCTGGTGATTGCTTTGTGGAGCCCGTGCGTTCAGTCCACAGGAGCAGCTCTAAGCTTCCTGTTGTGTGCCTCTAACTCGCCTTCTCCCACAATGATTGATCTGCCTGTGGCCTCCTGTACTGTTGCAACCAGATGAAATGCAAGCTTGAGGAACGGTACCTTATCTTCCTTCTGGATTCTTTGCTGCCTTGTGGATATCATCACATTTTATATTTTGTGAAAATGTGCTTTTTGTCTATATCGGTACGAGCTTTATCATCTGGAGGTCATCCACTCATGATCTTGGCTCGGGTATTTTTATTCCGTTAACTATCGTACCTTGCTATTTGCGATATGAATCGCGCCTACATTTCCTTCTGACTTGTTCCACGATTTTGTTTTTTCCATCTCTTCCCCATCCTCTTTGCAACTTAAAGCCAACTTGTTTTCTCTTTTGATGGACACAAGATGGAGACTCGGTCTGACTGGGAAAGTGGCTGAAGAAGGGTTTCAACTTGAAACATCAACTCCATTACCACAGAGATACTGCCTGACCTGAGTTGCTCTTGCTTTTGTGTCCATCCTCAGTGTAAACCAGCATTTGAAGTTCCTTCCGACACATGTGTAAGAAGGAACTGCAGATGCTGGTTTAAACCGAAGATAGACACACAAATCTGGAGTAACTCAGCGGGACAGGCAGCATATGGAAAGAAGGAATGGGTGAAGTTTTGGGTCGAGACCCTTGTTCAGACTTTCAGTCTATCTTCCGACACGTTTTCTCTCTTTCCTACTTCTGATGAACGGTGACACACAAGACTGCAGATGGCGGAATCTTGTGCATAAAACAAACTGCTGGAGGACTTAGCGGTTCTGGCAGCCACTCTGGAGGGAATGGACCAACTATGGTTTGGGTGTGGATCCTTCTGATGGTGGTAGAAAGAAATGAGGGGAAGGGGTGGGGCAAGAATTGGCAAGTGATGGGTTGATACATCCGGGTAAGGAGGGGTTGATTGACTGATCAGTCAGGTGGGAGAAGAGAAGGATAGAGATGGTAACCAAGGCTGGAGGTGATGAGTGGAGGATAAAAAAGGGGCAAATGGTGGAATCTGATAAGAAAAGGTGGGGACGACATCTGGAACTAGATTGTAAAAAGACATTAACAGGGATTAGGAGGAGAAAAAAAATGTGGGATCCAGAGCAGGAAGGAGGTGGGGATGAGTGCAGAGGGAAAGAACCGTGTGGTGGGAAAGTGGAAGGAAAGATGCGGAAGGGAGCGGGGAAAAGGCGAGTAGATGAGGAGAGGGCAGTTGGGACAATTTCATGTTTGCACCATTGCTACCCAAGTGGATTGGAGATCTGTTCTTGCAATGCAGGAGACTGCAGCCAGATGGGTCAGATTGGGAAAAGGAAATGGAATTTAAGTGGGAGATCCACCTAGTCCTGCTGGATGGAGTGCAAGTGTTTGCCAAAGTGGTCGTCTAGTCAACATTTACTCTCCAATGTAAGAGGAAGGTGACATTAAGAGCACCAAATGCGATAGAGGAGGTTGCAGGATATGCACGTATACGCCTGTCACACCCGCAAGGGCTTTGTGAGGTGGTGCAGGGACGTGTGTTGGACATCCAGTTGTTGCAGGGGAGAGTGCCTTGGGTGGAGTCGTTGGGGAGGGATAAGTGAACTGTTCAGTATTGGGGCCCCATCTCTGTGGAAGAAACACAAAAAAGCTGGAGAAACTCAGCGGGTGCAGCAGCATCTATGGAGTGAAGGAAATAGGCAATGTTTCGGGCCGAAACCCTTCTTCAGACCCCGTTTCTGTGGAAGGATCTGCTAGAGGATGTTTACGAGAATGATCTGGGGATGATTGGGTTAACGGGCGATGAGCGTTTGTCGGCACTGGGGTTGTACTCGCTCGAGTTTGGAAGGCTGAAGGGAGACCTCATTGAGAATTATCGAATAGTGAAAGGCCTGGATAGGGTGGATGTGAAAATGATGTTTCCACTAATCGGAGAGTCTAGGACCAGGGAACATAGCCTGAGAATAAAAAGGGTGTATCCCGAGAGGATTTGAGGAGGGACTCCTTTAGTCCGAGGGTGGAGAATCTGCAAAATCCATTGCCATAGGTGGCTGTGCTGGCCGTCAATGGATATTTTTATGGGGGAGATTGACAGATGGATTAGTAATATCCCTGTCCCAATGTATGAGTTCATTCCAAGAGCTCTCCCGAGTTTAAAAAAAAAATCAAACTTGTGGTAAGCGCGGAGAATGAACGTGGCGGGTACGTGGGAGCTCGGGGACGTCTCTTAGCAGCTCGTATCGCTAACGGCAAGTACCCGGGAAGACTCGCTAACGGCAGTTAAGCTCGGGATGACTCGTGAAGAATTTTCAACATGTTGAAAAATGTCCACGAGAGCCCCGGGTACCGACGAGTGGCCGTTACCGTAAATCTCCAAGTTCGAATCAGGGAAAACTCGGGAGAACTCTTGGAATGAACTCGTACCGTGGGACACTGGTTTAAGGGTGTCAGGGGGTTGTTGGGATTGGCGTTGAGAGGGAAAGATAGAGCAACCATGATTGAATAGCAGCATAAACTTGATGGGCTGAATGGCTTAATTCTGCTCCTGTGGTTTATGAGCTTAAGAACTCGAGTCATGGAGGGAATGGTCTCTCTGGAAAGGAGAAAGCGCAGGGGAGGGGAAGATGTACTAGGTGTCCCTTTCGTATTGAAGCTGGCAGAAGTGGTCGAGAATGATGTGTTCAATGTGGAGGCTGGTGGAGAGGAAGGTCGGGGTCCAGGGAACTCTGACCCTGTTTTGTCTGGGTGGGTGGTGGGGGAGGGAGGGAAACTGGACAGTGGGTGAAATGGAAAGAACTTGTGTGTGGGGGGGTAAAATTTGAGTTGGGTGAGGGGAGTGGAAAGGTCAAAATGGTCGATGTCATGTCAGCACTAGGAAATGAAAAGATCGAGAGAGTGTAGAAGGCCGGTGACCACTGGTTGGTGTGGTCTCTGGCTGAAGGGCCTGTTTCTGTGCTATATCTCTAAACTAAACTAATCTGGCTGCACTTCAGAACCACGTCGTTGAACATTGGCCGTTTGGTTGGCGGTGGGGGTGAATACAATATGACACGATAGAACGTTATTCATCCCAGGAGGGAAATTGATCTGCCAACAATCATAAAAACACAACAATTCACATGAAGTTCAAGTGACGAGTGGGAAATCCAGGATTGGGGATGTTCAAAGATTGGGGAGGGGGAAGGGGAGTCTGTCTACCCTGCGACGCAGGGGGGGAGGAGTTGTACAGATTGATAGCCACGGGGAAGAAGAATCTCCTGTAGGGTTCTGCGCTGCATCCTGGTGGAACCGCTCTGATGAATCTGCCCATTCACAGATCCAGGGAGCTGGCTGTTGGGATCACCTGATCTTCCTGTGAGGGTACATGGTACCAGAGTGTGGTGACATTTTGCAAGCAGCAGAACGGGTCAAGATCAAATCCAGTCTCTTTGTACTGCAGTTAAACGAAACAATGCAAATCGGTGCTGCAGCAAACGAGCTGCGTGTCCAATTAACTGGGGTGACCACTCTCTCATTTTGCTCCTGTGTTCTGGAAGAAGGGGCAGGACCCTGAGAACTGTGAACGCTAGGTTCAACAGCAGCTTCATCCCAGCAGCTCTTGAACACTACATACCGCCAAACTCTGCAACTATGGACCTCTCGGGGCAGCACGGTGGCACAGCGTTGGAGCTGCTGCCTTGTAGTGCCAGAGACCTGGGTTCCATCCTGACTACAAATGCTGTCTGTACGGGTTTTCTCCGTGATCTGCATGGGTTTCTCTCCGGGATCTCCGGCTTCCTCCCACACTCCAAAGGTACAGGTTTGTAGGTTAATTGACCTTGGTAAAATTGTAAATTATCCCTAGTGCGTGTCGGGTAATTGTTAGCGGGGATCGCTGGTCGGTGTGGACTCTGTGGGTCGAAGGGGCTTTCTCTGCGCTGTATCACTAGACTAAATTAAACTAAACTTTGGTTGCACTACATGTTTTTTTCTGCATGAGTTTTATGTTTATTAATTGAAGCTTTTTATGAAAGATTTAATTTTATCTGGGTGCATTACATTCACTGGCCTGTTAGGCTCCTGCAAGTAAAAATGTCATTGTTCTGTTGTGGGTATGTATGACAATTAAATCCTGTGTGTGTGGAGGGGGGGGGGGGGGGGGGGGGGAGTGGGAGTGGCTGTGAGTGTGTGTGTGTGAGATGGAGGGTGCGTGTGTGTGTGTGTCTCTCTCTCGTTCTCTCTCTCTGTGTTGCCGGGAAGGGAGCCCATGGGATGGGACCATTTTAATGGGATGGGACCATGTTTGGGCTCAAAATTGTTGGGAGTGAGAGAGAAATGGCACAGTGCCCTCTTTGTGACCAGGAACTGAATAAATACTGGTGGCTCTTAATCAGTAAATTCCTGAGCAGGTGTGGAGTCTTAGTCCATTAGTTTCCATTGGATTTCAAATTAATGTGCGAGTCAAAATTGGTTCAGGTTTAACAAAATAGAAGATTGGGTCAAGTAATTTTTTTTTTTTTGTGAAATCCAATATCTTCAGCAATGAAAGCTTGAATCACAATCTGCACTTTGTAGGATTTGATTTTTTTTTTTTTTTTTTTTTTTTTGCTCGAGTGTGTGACTATTTCCAGCCTGGACTTGACCACCTCTTGATTTTTTTTTTTTAAGATAGACATAATGCTGGAGTAAAGGGCCTGTCCCACTTGGCGATAATTTTCGGCGATAGCCGGCATCGTTGACTGATGTATCGGGTCACTGAAAAATTCACGGCATGACGTGGCGTGATGGCGTATGACCCGCGGTGTTTTTTTTTCAAGTGTTGCAACTCTTTTGTTGCCGCTAGTATTTGAAATGTTCAAAATCTTTTGGTGACTCTGATATGACGCTGATATTCCACAGATTCACCACTCGGTGTGTAAAACATGAGGTTCTTCTGCAGTTGTATAGGGCTCTGGTAAGACCACATCTGGAGTATTGTGTACAGTTTTGGTCTCCTAATTTGAGGAAGGACATCCTTGTGATTGAGGCAGTGCAGCGTAGGTTCACGAGATTGATCCCTGGGATGGCGGGACTGTCGTATGAGGAAAGATTGAAAAGACTAGGCTTGTATTCACTGGAGTTTAGAAGGATGAGAGGGTGGATCTTATTGAAACATATAAAATTATAAAAGGACTGGACACGCTAGATGCAGGAAAAAGGTTCCCAATGTTGGGCGAGTCCAGAACCAGGGGCCACAGTCTTAGAATGAAGGGGAGACCATTTAAGACTGAGGTGAGAAAAACATTTTCACCCAGAGAGTTGTGAATTTGTGCAACTCCCTGCCACAGAGGGCAGTGGAGGCCAAATCATTGGATGGATTTAAGAGAGAGTTAGATAAAGCTCTAGGGGCTAGTGGAGTCGAGGGATATGGGGAGAAGTCGGGCACAGGTTATTGATTTGGGGCGATCAGCCATGATCACAATGAATGGCGGTGCTGGCTCGAAGGGCCAAATGGCCTCTTCCTGCACCTATTTTCTATGTTTCTATGACGCCAGCAGTCGCCGAAAAAATCGGCAAATTGGACAGGCCCTTAACTCAGTGGGACAGGCAGCATCTCTGGAGAGAAAGAATGGGTGATGTTTTGGGTTGAGGCCCATCTTCAGACTGAGTCAGTGGAGAGATATGGAACAATGAACAATGAACATGTAAGGTGTTGAAAGGACAGATGAAAGCAGCCAATGAAGAAGGAAATGTATAATAGTTCATTGTTGGATGAGGGGAGTGAGACAATGAAGCAAACACAGTAAAATTAATCAGGAGGACAGTGAAACAGGTAGGAGAACTAGGGTGGGGGAGGGTATGAGAGAGGGAAATCGAGGGTTACTTGATTTATTGATCTGTCCTGAATATACTGAGCAACGTGACAGCCCATGCCAAAGATTTTCCACTCGCTACATGAGGATATTTCTTATACCAGTCCTGAAAGATTGACCCTTCATTTGAAACATCCCTGGATCCAGTGAAGATACCAACTGTGTCTCCCCTGTCAGGCCCCATGAAGGACAGTGTGGAAATGGGATGGGATGTGGAGAGTGTGTGGCAAATGGGAGGTCCGTTAGGTTTAGGTGGACTGAGCGGAGGTGTTCGGTGAAACGATCGCCGAGCCTGCGCTTGGTCTCGCCGAGATAAAAGTCCGCACCTGGAACAGCGGATACAGTAGATGAGGTTGGAGGGGGTGCAACTGAACCTCTGCCTCGCCTGAAAAGACTGTCGCTGTCCTTGGACAGAGTCGAAGGGGGGAGGTATAGGGACAGGTGTTGCATCTCCTGCGGTTGCAGGGGAAATTAACTGGGGAGGGGGTGGTTTGGGTGGGAAGGGACAAGTTGACCAGGGAGTTGCTGAGGAAACCGTCTCGGCTGAAAGGAGTGGTGATGGGAAGATGTGGCCAGTGGTGGGATCCCGTTGGAGCTGGCAAAAATGTTGGAGGATTATGTGCTGTATTTGACAACTGATGGGCCTTGGAAGGTGAGCCACCACTCTCTGAGTGAGGGGGACCCTTTCCTGTCCCTAATTCTGAAGTCATGTCCTGGGGGGGGGGGACCTCTATCAGGGGGGAATAAAGCCCTAACTTGTTCAACCTTTCTCTGTAACTTAGTTGCTGAAACCCAGGCAACATTCTAAAAAGAGTGGAGCTGTGGGATATCGAGGAGACCCTAGTGACGGTCTCATCTATGATAGGGGAACCCCCATTCTGTAACTGAGGCAGGTGGTGGTTGGGGCAGGTACTATCACAATGTTTCGGACATATTTGGACAGGTACATGAACAGTACAGGGTTAGAGGGATATGGGGTAGGTGCAGGCAGGTGGGACTAGTGTTGATGGGACATGTTGGCTGGTGGGGTCAACTTGGACTGAATGGACAGTTTCCATGCTATAAGACTCTTGACTCTCTGACCCGCTGAGTTGCACCTTTTATTCAAGATTCCAGCATCTGCAGTTGCTTGCATCTATACGGTTATTATCACGTGCACTGAGGTGAATGATGTGGACCGCGATCTTGGGTTTCATTAGACACTGACCTTACCGTGCGCTGTCGCGAGTCTCTGGGACACTTTTTGATCTGAAAATTTTCTATTCCTTCAATTTTTTTCTTCATAAATTTCTAGAAAAGGAATCTTAAGTATCTTTCATGTACTCTTCATTCGATACGTTAAGCTGGAAACCATGAGATTCAAAAATGTTTTGTTTATCCAAACTTTGGAAGAAAGTCAAGATATACTTGTTTGCGCGCTGGCACCACGCATTTTTTATTGTTTTTTCATGCAAGTTTGTTATTTCATGGCACAAATAAGGCGGATGTCCTTTGCATTGTGAATGGACCAAGGTGAGAGGCGATGAGGATTGTTGGCTTAATATTGTAAATGGTAAACAAATACATGATGGATCAATGCAATTTTTTTTAACACTGATTCCTTCCGGTGATCCCTGCTCTGCGGAAGTTGGTATTCATAAGTAATAGCAGAATTAGGCCATTCAGCCCATCATGTCTACTCTGCCCTTCAATCATGGATGATCAATCTCTCCCCCAACCCCATTCTCCTGCCAATCCCCCATAACTCTTGACACCATACTAATCACAAATCTATCAATCTGCCTTGAATATCCGTTGGCTCGGCTTTCACAGCCTTCTGTGGCAATGAATTCCACAAATTCACCACCCTCTAGGTAAATAAATTCCTTTTAATTTCCTGCCTAAAGGTATGTCCTGTTATTGTGAAGCTATGGCCTCGGGTCCTAGACTCTCCCATGAGTAGAAACATCCTCTCCACCTTCACTTTATCTAGGCATTTCACTATTTGGTACGTTTCAATGAGGTGACCTCTCATCCCAGTGCTGTCAAACGCTCATTGCACATTAACCAAATAATTCCTGGGATCATTCTCATATACCTCCTCGGACCCTCCCGTCCTTTCTTGGGTAGGGCCCGAAATTGCTCACAATACTCCAAATGCACTGACCATTGCCTTATAAAGCCTCGGTATTACGTACCTGCTTTCATAGTCTAGTCCTCTCGAAATAAATGCTAGCATTGCATTGGCCTTACTACCGATTCGCTCGTCTTGTCTGAGAAGCTGGGTGTTGCAGATATGACGTTTCAGGTCAAGGACATTCATACTCGGGTACCGACCTGAAATGTTGCCTATCCATGTCTTCCAAAGATGTGTCTTGACCCAACTGAGTTAAGGGCCTGTCCCACGAGCATGCGACTCCATGCGGCAAGCGCGACCTGACGTGGTCGCTTGAGCCGTACGACCTCGCAGGGCCAGTCCTACTTCAATCGCCAGAGCCGTATTGAGTTGTGCGGAGCTGGTCCCGACATCGCACGGGTCTCCGAAAAACTGACCGTGTTCAATAATTCCGCTAGGCAACGGCCTGCCGGCCCGCAGCCGCCTCGACGGGCGTGTGCAGCATCTCGACGCAGTACGCAGCGTGTTGACGCCGTACGTTACGCGTGAGCTTCCCGCAGACTTCACTCGAACTTCACATCACTCACTCTACCTCTGCGCGACCCCCGCTTCCGGTTTGGTCGCGCTCGCCGCATGCGGTCGCATGCTCGTGGGACCGGCCCTGTACGGGGATCACTCTACCTCCGCGCGGCCCCCCGCTTACGTTTTGGTCGCGCTTGTCACATGCAGGTCGCATGCTCATGGGACAGGCCCTTTACTCCAGCACTGTGTGTTGTTCACAAGATTCCAGCATCTGCAGTTCATTGTGACTGACCCTTGACCTGGTGCTGTCATAAATGCGGATTTGATTTGGCCTCCATTTTACTTTGATCACTGGTTTCCATAGCACCTGAAACTCCCTTTCATCCAAACACATTTTATCCAAGCAGATTTCCTGATTCTGGCACAGTAAATCCTGAGTTTGCAAAAATAAATTATGGAAGTAATTACATTTCATCACCTCTTAAAGGGTTATACCTTTACAACTCGAGAGCATAGATTACATTCTCAGTACGAACCATAGTTTCCTCATAACATAGTTCCAATTTACACAATTGTTCCTCATAACATGGATTAGCAGATTAATGCACATAAATACATGAATGTTTTGGTCTCTACCTTGGTCCTTTGGTCCTCAGTTTTGGTCTCCAAATCTGAGGAAGGACATTATTGCCATAGAGGGAGTGCAGAGACGGTTCACCAGACTGATTCCTGGGATGTCAGGACTGTCTTATGAAGAAAGACTGGATAGACTTGGTTTCTACTCTCTAGAATTTAGAAGATTGAGAGGATATCTTATAGAAACTTACAAAATTCTTAAGGGGTTGGACAGGCTAGATGCAGGAAGATTGTTCCCGATGTCCTGACATCCCAGGAATCAGTCTGGTGAGGCAACTGGTCTGTTGCCACACCACTCTGCCACCCCAGCTCTTTAGTAACTTTAAAAAAAAAGTCAACTTATCAAATGCATTTTGGAAACTCTGGAGCCTGCCAAATGTGTGCTGGTTGAACATATTTCCACCAAGGTTTTAGTATCTGAGGTGCCCTTTTTAATGTTTTATTGCCTCTCTTCTGTTGGCCCGGGAGTCCCGAAACGAGGTGGAGAAGGTGCTGAAATACCAAATGTTTCGTAATTAGCAAGATGCATGGTCCTTGTTTAGTGTTCATTGTTTTTGTTCATTGTCTTTGAAAGGTTACATAGCTGGGAGTTATTGATGAGAGCAAAATAAAACATTTCTCCTGAACAAATCATTAATGTATCTGGTTATTGATTTGAGTGTTACTTTCTTCAGCACACCCTTTCATATCAAATCTAAATCGAGTATCGAAATGGGCTATTCTCCACAAAAGGATTTCTTATTGTTTTGCATTGAACAAACAGAATCATTGGCCAAGCATAGTTGATGCACTCTGGACAATGAGGCAGTGGCTTGATGCCACATTGATTTGCTGAAGAGAGGAAAGAACTAAATGGAATCTTGTAAGGTGTGATGCTATAACATTTCACGAATAGGCCAACGTTTTGTACATTAAGAAGAAATCTAACCACTCGTGCCCATAATGATCGCAAGGTTTTTACACCCATGGCGATCTGTCATAGCAGATTCAGGTGACGTGCAGTTTCTAATCATTGGTTGCAACTTTTGAAGAGTTAGAATTCTAAGGCTTGACATCGGGATAATTGCGTACAGTTTTGGTCTCCTAATCTGAGGGAAGACATTCTTGCCATAGAGGGAGTACGGAAAAGGTTCACCAGACTGATTCCTGGGATGTCAGGACTATCATATGAAGAAAGACTGGATAGACTCGGTTTGTACTCGCTAGAATTTAGAAGATTGGAATTCTTAAGGGGTTGGACAGGCTAGATACAGGAAGATTGTTCCAGATGTTGGGGAAGTCCAGAACAAGGGGTCACAGTTTAAGGATAAGAGGGAAGTCCTTTAGGGCCGAGATGAGAAAAACATTTTTTACACAGAGAGTGGTGAATCTGTGTAATTGTCTGCCACAGAAGGTAGTTGAGGCCAGTTCATTGGCTATATTTAAGAGGGAGTTAGATGTGGCCCTTGTGTCTAAAGGGATCAGGGGGTATGGGATATTGATTTGGATGATCAGCCATGATCATATTGCAGGCTCGAAGGGCCGAATGGCCTACTACTGCACCTATGTTTCTATGTCTTAATTGTTTTAGGGTTCGCAAGACATTGAAAATCTAAGTGTAAAATAAAAAATTACAGTTGGTAGCAACATTCCTTCATGTCCTTTACTTTCCTTAATGCTATTGTTATTGTTAAAGTTATTGGCATGGTTCAGAGTTAAGAGAGGTTTAAGGGACACATTGTGTAGGATTCAATTTAATTTCTCCTTTCTGCAGATGAGCATGATTCCACTTCACTTCCCCAAGAGCTCCACTAATATTCAGTCACAGATCTCACTTGATGAATGCCATGAGACAAATACAACTCTACGGTTATTTTTTTAATTATTTTGCCTTTCGTATTTCTTTCCGGGCTCCTACTGGTGAGGCATAAATCCAATAGGTTCCAACAAGTTTTTCTTCATGGCAGATGAATTTAGATCCAGAGGGCTTGGGTTTAAGGTGAGGACTAAGTAGTTTAGAGGAGGTCAGAAGAAGACATTTTTGCTCATGAAGGATAGTTAAAGCCCTGTCCCACGGTACGAGTTCATTCCAAGAGCTCTCCCGAGTTTAAAAAAAAAAAAAAAAATCAAACTCGTGGTAAGCACACGGAGGATGAGCTTAGCGGGTACGTCGGAGCTCGGGGACATCTCTTAGCGGCTTATACCGCTAACGGCAGGAACTCGGGAAGACTCGCTAATGGCAGGTAAGCACGGGAAGACTCATGAAGATTTTTCAACATGTTGAAAAACGTCCACGAGAGCCCCGAGTACCGATGAGTAGCCATTACCGTAAATCTCCGAGTTCGAATCAGGGCGAACTCAGGAGAGCTCTGGGAACTCGTACCGTGGGACAGGGCTTTTACAACCTGAAATGTTGCTTGAAAAGCTCATGGAGATGGCTACACTTGCAACATTTGAGAAGGACCTTGGCAAGCATTTAGATGCTAGTGCATTGTAGGTTTTGAACCATGTGTTGGTAAATTGGATTTGTATTGATAGATACTTGAAGGCCGGCATAGACATGATGGGCCGAAGTGCCTGTTGTGAGTTTTACAATTCTCGTTAAGGATGAACAAAAGTCATTTGGGCCTATTAAAATACGTTGTCTCCAATAACTGTACTCTGGAATAATTTGAATAATGCCTTGTGTATAATAACCAGAAAATACGTGACATGGAAAGTGTGCAAAGAAAACAGGACTAATTGAATCATTAAGAAAAATGATTCCATTAAGGTATTTTTATAGCCTTCAGAAAGAGATCTTTTGCTCCTACTCTTGCACCCATTATGTTTGGTATGATTAGCATGCCCATTAATTATTTTGTTTCAAATGCACTTATGGTCTCTTTATATTTGGTTATCTGGTTACCTTGCATGTTGCTGAGTGCTGGCCAAATTCAAGATTGCAATATGATACACAAGTTATCATCAGATCTTACAAAGTATGTGCTATGTTACAGTCGAGGGTGAACATGTTCTCCTCCTCTGTCACCTGATATCATAATCCTTTGCTGGGCATTGGGGATTGTGCTGCTGACTTACAGTGCCAGAGAATGGATTCTGTAAAAAATAAAAGGAAAACTGGTCTGAAGAAGGGTCTCGACCCAAAACCTCACCCATTCCTTCTCTCCAGAGATGCTGCTTGTCCTGCTGAGTTACTCCAGCTTTTTATGTCAATCTTCAAAAGAAAACCAGGAATTGCTCGGAGTATGTGCATGTGGTTTGCAAGTTCTTTCCGTGACTTGTGTAGGAAGGAACTACAGAAGATGGTTTTTTCCATAGACAGATATACACACAATGCTGGAGTAACTCAGCCAGACAGGCAGCAACTCTGGAGAGATGGAATAGCTGATGCTTTGGATGGAGACCCTTCAGTCTGAAGAAGGGACTTGACCCGAAATGTCACCCATTCCTTCTCCCCAGAGATGCTGCCTGTCCTACTGAGTTACTCCAGCATTTTGACTATCTTCCTGTGACCCGAAGGGTTTACCCCAAGTGCTCAGATTCCCTCTCGTGTTCCACAAGTGTGTGGATTAATGGATGAACTGAAATCAGCAAATTACATCTACTGTTGACACAAAAGACTGCAGACGATGGCACACTGAACAAAAATCAGTGACAAACAACCAAAAATTTGTGATTAGAACGGCTGTCATGGGTTATGGGGAGAAGGCAGGAAAATGGGATTGGGAGGCAGAGATCAGCCATGATTGAATGGTGGAGTGGACTCGATGGGCTGAATGGCCTAATGCTACTCCTATAACTTATGAACTTGTTGGGTAATAAGAGAAACTGGGAAGTTGATTAGTATGTGCGAGGGAATAGGTTGTAAGGAAGTGGATGAGCGAATGAAAGAATTAAGAGGATGGATCTGATGGCTGATAATAATAATAATAATAATAATAATTTTATTTATAGAGCACTTTAAAAACAATCATAGCTGCAACAAAGTGCTGTACATCACTAATCATTGACAAAAAAGTTAATACACACCAAAAATAACAATCAAAAGAAATAGTAGGAAAAGACATGTAAAATAAAGAAACATCAAAAACACCACAACCAGAAGCAAAGCCTCAGGCACGGTCAAAAGCCAGGGAGTACAAATGCGTTTTAACACTGGATTTGAAGATGGACAGTGGGGGGGCCTGTCTGATGTGCAGCGGCAGGGTGTTCCAGAGTGCCGGAGCAGCAACAGAGAAGGCTCTACATGATGGTCCCCACATGCCTCAAAACTTCCACGATAATCCCCATAGCGAAGAAACCAGTGGTTGCCTGCCTAAATGACTACCGCCCTGTCGCCCTGACCCCAATAATAATGAAGTGTTTTGAACGCCTGGTGAAACCCCACATCACTGCCAGCCTCCCCTCATCGTTAGACCCCCTACAGTTTGCCTATCGCCCCAACCGCTCTACAGAGGATGCCATCTCCACCACGCTGCACACAGTAATCGCGCATCTGGAACACAAGAACACATACGCCAGAATCCTGTACATTGACTTCAGCTCAGCGTTTAATACCATCATCCCACAGAGACTTGTGGAGAAACTAACCCTGCTGGGCCTCAACACCACCCTGTGTCACTGGATCTTGGACTTTCTGACAGAGAGACCGCAGTCAGTCCGTGTTGGCAAGAACACTTCAGGCTCGATCACGCTGAGCACCGGCTCCCCTCAAGGCTGTGTGCTCAGCCCGCTGTTGTTCACACTGCTCACACATGACTGTGCTGCCAGATTCAGGGACAATAAAATCATAAAGTTCGCGGACGACACTACAGTGGTGGGACTCATCAGTGGAGATGACGAAACAAGGTACAGGGAGGAAGTAGAACAACTGGTGGACTGGTGCGGCAAAAATAACCTGGAATTGAATGTCGACAAAACTAAGGAGATGGTTGTCGACTTCAGGAGGGCGCAGCCAGAGCATACACCGCTCAACATCAGTGGCACTGCAGTGGAGAGCATAAAGTTCCTCGGTGTGCAGATAACGGACAACCTCACCTGGTCCAGGAACACCACTGGGACCGTCAAACGGGCCTATCAGCGACTGCACTTCCTGAGGAAACTAAAACAGGCCTCACTCCCCACCAACATCCTCAGGACTTTCTACAGGGGCACGGTGGAGTCTGTACTCACGTACTGCATCAATACGTGGTACTGCACCTGCAACTGCTCGGACAGGAAGGCTCTGCAGAGGGTAGTGAGGGGAGCAGAGAGGATTATTGGCGTCTCCCTACCCTCGGTACAAGAACTGTTCCAGAGCCGCTGTCTGAAGAAAGCACAGAGAATTGCCAAGGACAAACTGCACCCCCTCCACACACACCTGGATCTCTTGCCATCAGGCAAGAGATATCGAAGCATCAAAGCCCGGACTACGAGGCTGCTAAACAGCTTCCTACCACAGGCTGTGAGGCTGCTAAACAGTCACTCTGCACTCACAGTCACTTGACTTGACTCTGCGGCTGGCACGGACACTTTAATAACTGGCCACTGGCCACTTAAATCAGCGGCCCCGGACATTTTTTTATGATTGGTTTACTGTATTTTAACATTTTTTTTTTTTTACCTGATTTTAACTATTTATTCTGTTCCATCAGGGACTGGATTGTTTTTTTAGTGTTATTATGTGAGAAGTGTTTTAAATTTCATGTGTGAGGCTCCGCTATTCACTGGGAAACGTCTTTTCATTTTGCACTGTAACAACTGTTGCTTGCAAGATGACAATAAAGGTTGATTGATTGATTGGATTGATTGAAAGGCCACCTGGCGTTGTGATGAAATGGGTGAAATGACAGAACATGAGGGTACAGAGTTCAGCTGTAGCAAAGGCAAGATTTGATTAGGGATTAAGTTCTCTATTCAGAGAAGTAGCTATGGGAGGGATAGCCTTGGGAGGTTTGCTAGCTGCTGTTTTGGGTGTAGATTGCATTAATTGATCATTAAGGGATTGGGACTACTAGTCTAGGTGGTCTTTTAGAGATGAGCTGCAAAACAATTCTTTGATTTTGCACATCTGTAAATCTGCATTTGAACATGATTTATTTAATCACATTTCTATGGCTTAAGTCTATTTCTTGTGGAAACTATGTTTCCAATTTAATGGATTATGCCAAATTTTTTCGAAGCATAGATTTATTTTGAAATTATAATTGGATATTGCAGTCATTTAGATTTACACTTACTATCTCTGATGTAAACTATAAAACCTAGAAACCGAGTCAACTTGATAACAACAAGCTCCCATCTGTAAAACAAAAATAGAACTACAGGGTAATTTTTCAGCAGCTTACAGGTAAACATTGTCTGATTACAATTATTTACTTATCTAAATTGATAGCTGCCTTTTTTTTTTAATGGCTGTTGACTCCTGTAAAGATGGGAGAGGTTACCACACAAAGGGATGTCAAGGGCAGCTGGGTGAGGTTAAAATCAGACATGATGAATAATGGAGATATTCATACTTGGGATTAAAGTTGGCAAAATGTTTAGCCCATCAGCCTAACAATGGGGAGGTTTGATTCATTATATGTAACACAAAAGATTATATTCGGGTTTGTTTATTCTCTATGTGAGTGAGGTTTGCAAAGTGACATGGTCACCCATTCTCTCTTTCCCGGAAAACCTATTGATGGGTCTTCTTGAACTGACGCAATGCTCGTGACAATGGGATGGGTGGTGAATCTGTGGAATTCATTGCCACAGATGGCTGTGGAGGCCAATTCGATAGATTTTTTTTTTAAGGTGTAGACTTGATGGGCCGAATGGCCCAATTCTGCTCCAACATTGTATGAACTTGGGGATAGAGTATTCCATTAGTGACCTTGCACTTCAAGCACAACAGTTGTGACATTTCTGGGCAGGGTATATTAACTTGTCTATGTTATCATACTATGTTTGCGAACTATCATACTCGCGTACTGCATAAATACGTGGTACTCCAACTGTAACTGCTCAGACAGGAAGGCTCTGCAGAGGGTAGTGAGGGGAGCAGAGAGGATCATTGGCGTCTCCCTACCCTCGGTACAAGAACTGTTCCAGAGCCGCTGTCTGAAAAAAGCTCAGAGAATTGCTAAGGACAGACTGCCTCCCCCCTCCCCCCCTCCACACATACACCTGGATCTCCTGCCATCAGGCAAGAGATACCGTAGCATCAAAGCCCGGCTACCAGACTGCTAAACAGCTTCCTGCCACAGGCTGTGAGGCTGCTAAACATTCACTCTGTACTCGCAGTCACCTGATTCTGCGGCTTTGCACTGACATTTTAATAACTCTGGCACTGGCCACTTAAATCAGCTGCCCTGGACAACTTATGACTGTTTTTACTGTATTTTAATGTTGCTGCTTTTACCTGCACTTTTTAACTATTTGTACTGTTTCATCAGGGACTGGATTATTTTTATTGTTTTTATTTTTGTGTGAAATGTTTACGTTTTATGTGCAATGCTCCGGTATTCCCTGGGAACGTCTTCTCATTTTGCACTGTACAATTGTTGCTTTGCAAGATGACAATAAAGGTTGATTGATGTTTGCATATTCTGTTGTGCTGCAGCAAGGAAGAATCTCATTGCTCTATCTGGGATTCATGACAATAAAACACTCTTGACCCTTGCAGGCACAGTTGTGCTTGTTACGCCTTGTTGAGTGAGCCAAACTGGATGATTCTTGATGTTAATTTGGTGCTGTCCTCTGAAGAATAAGACTATTTGCTCAGAATGTTTGCAATTGCTTTTTGCCGTTCTTCATAATTGCACAGTGGGTCCCACTGCAGCTCAGGGTGGACTTTTCATATAACTTTGATCGCGTGATAACCATAGTTAGATTTCTTCTTGCCACCGCTCTGAAGTGGCAGATGGAAATTTAGCTTGATGGCTGTGGAAGGTGTTAACATTTTAGTGCAACGTAAGGAATGTCTCGGGAAAACAATCAAAGAGCAGGAATTTCAGGTTATAATGTACACAAAATAAAGTGGGGTCTAAAATAGTTTAGTTTCACAACAGAAAGAAGAC
This sequence comes from Leucoraja erinaceus, assembly GCF_028641065.1. NCBI lineage: Eukaryota > Metazoa > Chordata > Chondrichthyes > Rajiformes > Rajidae > Leucoraja > Leucoraja erinaceus. The sequence goes on from NC_073378.1 coordinate 7,912,905, forward strand.
ACTTCTCAGTCATATTAACTTTGTAATGCATTTACATGATCAACATGCAAGGTGAAGGGGGTATAGTGTTTAAGTTGTATCTTTGCATTCTCTCAATTTTATTGCCTGTTTCTGGTCATGAGAAAATCCAAGGCCACCCATAATTGTTCATTATACCTGTACCATGCTCATCCATGTGACAAACTTAAACTTGAACAGGCGGAGATTGGCAGACCTATGATTAATAAAGGTGTCGAGGGTTTGGGGGAGATGGCAGGAGAATGGGTTTGATAGGGAAAGATAGATCAGCCATGATTGAATTACAGTCGACTTGATAGACCGAATGGACTAATTCCCCTCCCATAACTTGAACTTACTAAAAAGAGAAAATTATACGATCATGGCAGAAAAGGAAATTGTTATCGACAGCACTGAATGTCAGAAATGTACTGGAGATCCCCGCATTATGTGTGAGTTTTTACATGACCCTTCCACCCATAAACTACCACCTTGATTGCCGGAGTCAAAGACTTCGTTCAGTGAGGTTGAAAAAGACCATGCGCAGTGACAGATGCTGTTCCCTGTGATTTTCTTGAAGTTATTGCACAGTGAAGACCATGTCCTTTGAGCATCTGGAACCCTCTGCAATTTGGGGAGCAACTCTTAAGTTTCTGCCATTGAGGATGAACCCTGGTGATGACTTTTCCAGTGGCTGCCATAACTTTACTCTCCCAGGCCAATGCAACATGATGGACCCTGTGTAGTTTGCATTACTTTCTTAAAGGCGGCAAATAAATGCAGATTTTTGTCAGGACAATATTCTGTAGTTGTCACAAACTTACAAAATTCTTAAGGGGTTGGACAGGCTAGATGCAGGAAGATTGTTCCCGATGTTGGGGAAGTCCAGGACAAGGGGTCACAGCTTAAGGATAAGGGGAAAATCCTTTAAAACCGAGATGAGAAGAACTTTTTTCACACAGATAGTGGTGAATCTCTGGAACTCTCTGCCACAGAGGGTAGTTGAGGCCAGTTCATTGGCTATATTTAAGAGGGAGTTAGATGTGGCCCTTGTGGCTAAGGGGATCAGGGGGTATGGAGAGATGGCAGGTACGGGATACTGAGTTGGATGATCAGCCATGATCATATTGAATGGCGGTGCAGGCTCGAAGGGCCGAATGGCCTACTCCTGCACCTAATTTCTATGTTTCTATGTTTCTATGTAAGTTTGTACAAAATCATTCAGCGGCCCTTCTTCAGACTATAATTATTCAATATTGTTTTAAATGTACGAAATGTAAACATTTTAACAATATAAATCTAATGCTTAGATGGTAAACGGTGTTAAATAAAATTCATGAACTGCTCAATTTTGAATTAAATATCAATGTGTAAAACTTGGTGCTGCAGGAGGAGTCAAAGATCAATAAAGTTGATCCAAGGCAGGGTGGGGAAACTCAAACTGAAATGGAGAATTCCCACAGGTGATGATCAATCCTTAATATTTACATCGGGCTTTCTTCCAGATCATTGGATTATCCCGATGTTCCTTTGATCTCTCGAGATCCTCCGGGTGTATGCATTTGTTGTATTTTTATCAAGTTCTTCTTCTCGTGGTCTAGGACATTCTGAAGTGCGATGAAGAACATTTTGAAATGTATTTACTTTTGTAGCGTAAGAGATGTGGCGGCGAATTGTGTTCACAGCAAGTTCCTGCCAACAGCACTGTGGAAAATTATTGAGGAATTGGTATGGTGGCGGTAGAGCTATTGCTTTGCACCGGCGACAGAGACCCTGGATCGATCCTGACTATGGGTGCTTGTCCGCACGGAGTTTGCACGTTCTCCCCGTGACCTGCTTGGTTGTTCTCAGAGATCTTTTCTTTCTCAGAAATCTCCCACACTCCAAAGGCGTACAGGTTTGTAGGTGAGTTGGCTTGGTATAAAATGTAAAATTGTCCCTTGTTTGTGTAGGATAGTGTTAGTGTGTGGAGATCGCTGGTCGGTGTGGGCTGGGTAGGCCTAAGGGCCTGTTTCTACGCCAAATCTCCAAGCTAACCTGACCTGAAATAAATTGGGTACACTGAGATGTGTTGAAGGATAAACATGAGCCAGTATACCTGGGTTCAACATTTCTTTTAAAGGATGTCATTGCTGAAACAACAGTCTCCTTTGAGTTGCACTTTTATTACCTGTTTAGAATTTGTGCTCCAGGCTTTGAAACGAGTCTGCCAGTCAGATAATTAATTACATGCGCTCTGATGCAATGAAATTACATTGTAAATATTTACTCGCTCTTGTTTCCATATCACTTGATCAGATTAATCTGTCCCAATTTATCAGCCTAATCTACTATTGATTTGGGATTAATGACAAAAGCAAAGTTCATGGCGTCCTTACTATATAGTGTTTGATCACTCTGTTTTCGATCTTGAATTTAATCCTGTAATCTTTTCCTGCATTATAGACATCCTTATTGATAGAAGTTTACATTCTGTGTTTGAAATGGAATCTCTCTCATAAAAGTAATGCACCCAAGTTATCTACATGCAAAACCCCACAAATTGCAACGAGATAGCTAGTGAATCTGTTTTGCTTTGTGTGACAGTCATATAAACACAGAAACAGGCCCATGTCGACCAAGTTTTATGTGGGCTGATCCCATCTGCTTACGTGTGGCCAATATAGACAATAGGTGCAGGAGTAGGCCATTTGGCCCTTCGAGCCAGCACCGCCATTCAATGTGATCATGGCTGATCATCCTCAATCAGTACCCCGTTCCTGCCTTCTCCCCATATCCCTTGAAACATTTCCTCTCATTTAGATCAATTCAATGTCACAGATGCAGCCTGTATTTGTATTATATTTTTCTTTTAACATTTTCTGTAGCTTTTCTTTACATTTTCAATATGGTGAAGTGATCAGAGATTGTTCTCTCTCTCCTTGATGTGGGGCTACTTAAAATCTTGGGCAAAGACTAAATAGGTTAATTTTAATTTTTCATTGAGTTTGTCCCATCTGTTAATTTTGGGAGATGAGATACATTTCCTGGAACAATGGGCTGCATTTCAATCTTCTATGATCTTTGTGTTAATGTTTATTGTTCAAATTCTTCAATTTGAAATTTTTGAATTTGCCAGCTTTGTCGCCCCTTCGACTTTTAAGTTTTAATGCATATATAATGAAAAATAATGTTTGCTGTTCTTTTGTCAATGGAAATATGTACCCAACTTAGACCTGAAACAGAACTGCAATAGAATTGTTTTTGGCTTGGCCAAACAGGTCTCGTGTCTTTTCTGCACCTTGTTTAATCAACAGAGTCTTAAAAGGCATAATTAAAAGAAGTTTTCCTTCAATCAATTTCTACAAACCATTCTTTGCTGTGACATTTAAAGATTATGTTATTAGCAGAGTGTTGGATTGGACAGGACAAAAGCTTTTTATTTGGATCATTTGTTCCTTGCGACACTTGCTGTATAAATATTTACCCTAGCGATGCTCAGATTTTAAGCTTAGAAGTTTACAAAGTGCTTAACTCCGTAGCCACTCTCACCTTTGGAAGGATCTATGTTCAGCTCCCACTCCAGAGACTCGAACACAGTGCAATATCGATGGAAAGCTTCACTCGGCCTCCGAATTCTGATTGAGAATTTTAACTTAGACCTCAACTTGTCTGGCAAGAGGAGGAGAAAGATCATAGAAACATAGAAACATAGAAAATAGGTGCAGGAGTAGGCCATTTGGCCCTTCGAGCCTGCACCGCCATTCAATATGATCATGGCTGATCATCCAACTTAGTAGCCTGTACCTGCCTTCTCTCCATACCCCCTGATCCCTTTAGCCACAAGGGCCACATCTAACTCCCTCTTAAATATAGCCAATGAACTGGGCCTCAACTACCTTCTGTGGCAGAGAATTCCAGAGATTCACCACTCTCTGTGTGTGAAAAATGTTTTTCTCATCTCGGTCCTAAAAGATTTCCCCCTTATCCTTAAACTGTGACCCCTTGTCCTGGACTTCCCCAACATCGGGAACAATCTTCCTGCATCTAGCCTGTCCAACCCCTTAAGAATTTTGTACGTTTCTATAAGATCCCCCCTCAATCTTCTAAATTCTAGCGAGTACAAGCCGAGTCTATCCAGTCTTTCTTCACATGAAAGTCCTGACATCCCAGGAATCAGTCTGGTGAGCCTTCTCTGTACTCCCTCTACGGCAAGAATGTCTTTCCTCAGATTAGGAGACCATAAGCGACTGCTTCTGAGAATAGAGTTAATCTAGATTTTCCAGTCGATATCCCTAAAATATATGTGTAAGAAGGAACTGCAGATGCTAGTTTAAACCGAAGATAGTGACAAAATACTGAGTAACTCAGCGGGACAGGCAGCATCTCTGGAGAGAAGGTATGGGTGATGTTTCGGGTCAAGACCCTTCATTCTGAAGAAGGGCCGAGACCCAAAACGTCACCCATTCCTTTTCTCCAGAGATGCTGCCTGTCCTGCCGAGTTACTCCAGCTTTTGGTGTCTATCCCTAAAATATATCCCTGAAGAAACGTCCATACCAGAAAACCATCTATCAATGTTCTCCAGGTTTGCTGCCTGGGTTATGACCTAATGGTTAGCTATGAGCTGATGCAATCCTCTGGTGGTTGAAGTTGGGAGCTGCTGGTATTGTTTGTATGGAGTGCCTGTCAAAGGTTCAGAAGAAGAATGCTCTCCGGATGAAACCAGTATGCATGATTTGAAGGGAACTTCAAATTGCCAGAGATAGTGGATCTAGCCTTTCTATTTTGTCTCTGATCATCCTGGCTGGCACAGCGGTAGAGTTGCTGCCTTACAGTGCCAGAGACCTGGGTTCCATCCTGATGACGGGTGCTGTCTGTACCGAGCTTGTATGTGCTTACTGTGACCTGCGTGGGTTTCCCCCAGGAGCTCCGGTTTCCTCCCACACTCAAGGCGTTTGGATTTGCAGTTTAATTGGCTTGGTGAAATTTGTAAATTGTCCCTAGTGTGTATAGAATAGCGTTGATGTGCGGGGATCGCTGGTCGGCATTGACTCTGGTGCAACTCCAGAGCAAATAAAATCATGAGAGACCCCTTCCACCCCTACAACGGACTGTTCCAGCTGCTATGGTCAGGCAAACACCTCCGTTGCCATGCGGTGAGAACGGAGAGGTTGAGAAGGAGTTTCTTCCCAGAGGCAATTCGGACTGTAAACGCCTATCTCACCAGGGACTAACTCTACTGAACGTTTTTTCCTTCCATTATTTATTATGTAAAAGAATATGTGTGTTATGATTGTGTTTATAATTTGTTTGGTTGTTTGTCTTTTGCACAAAAGTCCGCGAGCATTGCCACTTTCATTTCACTGCACATCTCGTATGTGTATGTGACAAATAAACTTGACTTGACTCTGTGGGGTTAAGTGCCCATTTCCTCGCTGCATCTCTATTACATGACACATGGATACCAGACAAGTATTATAGTGACAGGGAGCATGAGGAGAAACATGTTTTCACAATTTAAAAGTCCGCCTGTTTTATTTTTTGTGCTGATGATCCTATGGTCAAATCAGGACAACATGTTGGCACAGCTGGTATTGCTGCTGTCTCGTGGCGATAGAGACCCGGGTTCGATCCTGACCTTGGGTGCTGTCTGTGTGGAGTTTGCACATTCTCCTTGTGACTGCGGCATTCTTTCGGGTGCTCCAAAGGCAGGTGGGTCGGTAGGACAATTTGCCGCTATAAATTGCCCCTTGTGTGTCAGCGAGTGGCAGAATCTGGGGTAAAGCTGAATGTATTTGGGAAGAATCAAGTTGGATTAGATTGGTGTAGTATATTAGTGTAAATGGGTGGTTTATGGTCAGAATGGATATGATCGGCCAAGGGACCTGTTTCCATGGCGTATCTCTCTGACTAGAATCAGTAATAACCCATATAGAACTCCCTTGCTCATCACGTACCCATGCTCTTTACCTTAAACATATTCAACGGCTCTGGTTTCACTGCTCATTGAGGAAAAGAGTTCTATAGACTTGTGACCGTCTGAGGGAAAAAAAAACTTCACAGTCTTATTAGAAACATAGAAACATAGAAATTAGGTGCAGGAGTAGGCCATTCGGCCCTTCGAGCCTGCACCGCCATTCAATATGATCATGGCTGATCATCCAACTCAGTATCCCGTACCTGCCTTCTCTCCATACCCCCTGATCCCCTTAGCCACAAGGGCCACATCTAACTCCCTCTTAAATATAGCCAATGAACTGGCCTCAACTACCCTCTGTGGCAGAGAGTTCCAGAGATTCACCACTCTCTGCGTGAAAAAAGTTCTTCTCATCTTGGTTTTAAAGGATTTCCCCTTTATCCTTATTGCTGAGCAATTAATTTTAATATGAGGAAAGACTGGGCTTGTATACACTGGAATTTATAAGGATGAGAAGGCATCTTATAGAAACATATATAAAATTATAAAAGGACTGGACAAGCTAGATGCAGGGCTAGTGGCCTCCTGCATCTATTTTCTATGTACCCAATGTTGAGGGAGTCCAGAACCAGGGGCAACTGTCTAACAACAAAGAGGAAGCCATTTAAAACTGAGGTGAGAAACTTTTTCACCCAGAGTTGTGAATTTATGGAATTCTCTGCCACAGAAGGCAGTGGAAGCCAATTCACTGGATGAATTTAAAAGAGTTAGAGCTCTAGGGGCTAGTGGAATCAAGGGATATGGGGGGAGAAAGCAGGCATGGGTAACTGATTGTGGATGATCAGCCATGATCACAATGAATAGCGGTGCAGGTTTGAGGGGCCAAATGGCCTACTCCTGCATCTATTTTCTATGTTTCTAATACTAATTCAAATTTCTTTGAGTGCATTTTTTTTTTTTACCACAATTTCTCTTGCTCATCGATAGTCTCTGATGATCAATTAACCCGTTAACACTCAGTACAAATAGGATCCAAGCATGGATTGGCATTGGCAAAAAAAATGTGATATTGGGCTTGTGCAGTGGGATTGTGCAAAAATATGTGCATCGGAGTAGGGTGAAAATTTGTTTTGGCAATGTCTTCATCGTGGCTAATGTATCTTTCAAAGAACATTGCAGTACAACAGCATAGCAGTAATGGCTTCATCGTCTGTACCTAAAGAACGATTTATTGCAGACCATTCACTGGAAAAGTACTGGTATGCAATAGTAATTATAATGTAGACATTAGGAAACTAGAATGTGTCACTTTTTAATGAACTGGATACACCTCCGATCAAGGACATCCAAAAGCAATATTATTTTTGACCAGATTAAAGAATCGTGTTTATATTATCTTGGTCTAGTTTTCTTTTTGGGTGCTTTAGGTGATAGAGTGCTCGGGTTTTGAGGGTGTAGGTGTCCTATGCTGCCATTATTGATGGCGGATCTTGACAGAGGCAAGGGAGGTTTTTAATAGCTGAGTATTGCAGGATTTTTGTTTTTCTCTCTCAACCATTTTGCCTTGCTACTCTCCTCCTTTTGCCCACGCCGATGCCATCTTCAGTTGACTGCCCATTCCTTCCACAGATGCTGCACGACCCGTTAAGTTCCTCCAGTGTTTTGTTCAGAATTCCAGCGCCTGCACGTGTGTGCCGATTATCTCCTGTTCCCCCAACATCTTCATCATAGGAATAAGTGTAGGCCATTCAGCCCCTCGGGTTTATGCTCCCATTAATTAAAATCGTCGACCTTGAAGACTCAGTGCTGGAGTGAGTCTTGTGAATCGGGAAACATCCATGGAGAACATGGGTAGGTCCCATTTTGAGTCTGGTTCCTCCTTCTTGGTCTCTAGGGATGCTGCTGGACCTGCTGAGTTACTTCAGCACGCTATCTTTTGTAAACCAACATCCTTGTTTCTACACTTTCATCTTTGTTGTGACTCCATTTACCCACTCGAAGGGCCGAATGGCCTACTCCTGCACCAAATTTCTTTTATGTTTCTATGTTTCTCTTTGGCTGCAGGGTATACATTTTTTTTTATTTTTTTTTTACCAATGTCAGAGTTCAGTTTATTATTGATATCAATCCGTTTTATTTCCAGTCAATGAGTTTAATTTATTACAAGTACTATCACGTGTAGTGCGGCAAAAAGTATCTAGGTACGGCAAAAAGATTTTGTTGCGTGCTATCCACTTGGCTAAAAGGCGAATGCTACTCCCTTTATCCAGGATATCCAGTTTCTGTTTATGAAGGGCCTGTCCCACTTAAGCTATGTTTTTTAGATGACCACGGGCGAATAGGCTGTCGCCACATGGTCACCGGGGTGTCACCTGTATGGGGGGGGGGGGGTCAGTAGTAGTCTCCTCAGTTGCCCAAAGTCGTAGCGTCTTTCTGGTCGACCCTGGATTTTCAAAATGTTCATCATTTTTCAGTGATAGTCGGCGATTGGGTTTGATGCCAATGAGCGTAGCTTGACTTCATAGTCCACATAGGTGCTGTCGTAAGTTGTCGCCAGGTGTCGTGGGTTGTCGCAGGTGCTTCCATTGGCGGCTACCTACGTCAACTGGTGATGGGTGCCGGCGGCGTCAAGGGAAGTCGAGTAGCGACAGGCATTGTCTTCAGTCGTCGCGGACAGGGTCATAGCTTGTCGCGGGTGGACGTGGGTTGACTTCGGTGGTCGTAGGTGGACGTCCTAAGTTGCGACGATTGGGTCGCTGGTAGTTGGTAGCTTGTCCGACGGGGGACAAAGATGAGGCCTCTGCTGAGGACAGACCGTTCGGTATCTGAGAGGGGGAGGTTGTGGGGTGGTGAACACACGGCCAGGGTCAGCTGGCAAAGAGTAGGAGGTCCTCTCCACAATGAATATAAACCTCACCTGCATTTTAATCCCCCCCTCACCACCAAAGCCTCCGGAATCGAAACCACAGCGCCACCGATGGTAGGGTTTGTAACAACTCCCCTATGTCAAAAGTTTTATACACCGTGGTGGAGCGGGCCGAGGCCCCCCTAGATCTCGAGGCCCTAAGCTTAAACTTGTCTAGCTGAATCTGGCCCTGACTAAGGCACAGCTACAACTGTGTTGGGGCCAGGAACTAAATATACCAGGTTTTAAAAGACCGAGCAAATGCCTTACAGACGCCTGCCTTTTGATGAAGGATGAGATTTAATGACTAATCGAAGTTTCAAGGGGTATAATTAAACCATTGAAAATAAGAAGAGGCCCGAGTACATTCAAGCCTTGGCAATGGTTGTAAGGTCACCGAACGTATTAATTCAAAGAGCAAAAAGTCATGGAGCATGATTGTTGTGAGAAGGCCTACCGGGAGGAGGTGGCTGATCTGGCACTCTGGTGCCAGGATAACAGCCTCCTCTTGAACATCAAAAAAAACGAAGGAGCTGATCGTGGACTTTAGGAGGGCACATCATCCGAGGACGTACACTCCATTGAGGATAAATGGGGATCCTGTGGATAGGGTGAACTGCTTTAAATATCTGGGAGTCCACATCTCTGAGGATATGTCAAAAGTGGTGCAGGCTCAAAGGGCCGAATGGCCTGCTCCTACACCTAATTTCTATATGACATGGGCATCACACGCCTCAGCACTCGTGAGTAAGGCAAGTCAGCGCCTTTACCACCTCAGGCAATTGAGGAAATTCAGAGTGTCTCCGAGGATCCTCCAGTGCTTCTACGCAGCGGCGGTGGAAAGCATCTTGTCCGGGAACATTACCATCTGATTTGGGAATTGCTCTGCCAAGGACAAGAAGGCTCTGCAGAGAGTAGTGCGTTCGGCCGAACGCACTATGGGAACTTTACTCGCCCCCCTGCAGGAACTATACAACAGGAGGTACAACTCCAGAGCAAATAAATTCATGGAAGACCCCTTCCACCCCTGCAACGGACTGTTCCAGCTGCTACGGTCAGGCAAACGCCTCCGTTGCCATGCGGTGAGAACGGAGAGGTTGAGAAGGAGTTTCTTCCCAGAGGCCATTCGGACTGTAAACGCCTATCTCACCAGGGACTAACTCTACTGAATGTTTTTCCTTCCATTATTTATTATGTAAAGAATATGTGTGTTATGATTGTGTTTATAATTTGTTTGGTTGTTTTGTTGTTTGTCTTTTGCACAAAAGTACGCAAGCATTGCCACTTTTCATTTCACTGCACATCTCGTATGTGTATGTGACAAATAAACTTGACTTGACTTGACTTGACTTGTGGTTTTATCTCCAATGCAGATTAGAATAAGTGATGATGGATTGCTTGTAGTCAGGGTATGTAAATCCATCTTTGTTTTTAACCGAAGGTAGACACAAAATGCTGGAGTAACTCAGCGGATCAAGTAGCATCTCTGTAGAGGAATGGGCGATGTTTCGGGTTGAGGCCCTTAACTCGTGTCGGGGGTGGGGGCGGGACAAAGATAGAATGTAGTCGGAGACAGTAAGACTGGTAGGAAAACTGGGAAGGGGAAGGGGATGGAGAGAGAAAGCAAAGGCTATCTGAAGTAGTCAATGTTCATACCCCTGCTGGGGTGTACACTACCCAAGCGAAATATGAGGTGCTGTTCCTCCAATTTGCGGTGGGCCTCACTCTAACAATGGAAGAGGCCCAGGACAGAAAAGTCAGATTGGGAATAAGAGGGGGAGTTGGAGTGGAGCCACTGGGAGATCAGGTAGGTTAAGAAGGACTGAGCGGAGGTGTTCAACGAAATGATCGCCGAACCTGCGCTTGGTCTCGTCGATATAGAGAAGTTGACACCTGGAACAGCGGATGAGGTTGGAGGAGGTGCAAGTGAACCTCTGCCTCACCTGGAAAGACTGTTTGGGTCCTTGGATGGAGTCGAGGGGGAGGGACAGGTGTTGCATCTCCTGCGGTTGCAGGGGAAAGTATAGTTTTCACCTTTCTGTTCAGCCAGCATATCCTCGAGCCAGAAGTGATTTGGTATTGAGTGACGAGCTAGATTTGGGAATCGGCTGGACATTATGTGAACATTTACCTATCCCAAGTTATTCTACGATGGGATTCAAGTTTCTGTTTGGAAGGAAACAAAGACACAAGATTTAGTATGGCTTACCTTCACACGATGAGAAGGCTGTGCATGATAAAACAAGTTCCATTATTGGATAAAAGGACAGATGGTCAGTGGGAGGTGTCCTTAATAACAAGCAATGTTATACAGACCATTTTATATTAGCAAGCTGTTTGATCTAAAAAAAAACACCTAATGATTAAGGACATAAGGGACAGGGTACAACAACACAATCACACTGCTGAACTCGGAGTCCCGACGATAGATTTCTCTGGTCCCTCCGTCCCCTTTGTTTAATCATTCTGTATTTCCTGATTATTCTGTATCTTCCCTCTTTCTATTTTTTTCTGTTTTTTTTATGTACAACTACTACGGACTGACGCAACACTGCATTTCGTTGTACTGATACTTGTATTTGTGCGATGACATTAAAGTTGAATTGAATTGAATTGAAGAAGTAACACAGAGATATAAGGGGCAGCACAGTGGTGCTGCTGTAGAGTTGCTGCCTTACAGCGCCAGAGACCCAGGTTCGATCCTGACTATGGGTGCCTGTCTGTAAGCAGTTTCTACCTTCTCCCCATGACCTGTGTGGGTTTTCGCCGGGAAGCTCCAGTTTCCTTCCGTACTCCGAAGACATACGGGCTTGTAGGCTAATTGGCTTAGTATAAATGTGAATTGTCCCTAGGGTGTGTAGGTTAATATTGGTATGCGAGCATTGCTGGTCGGTTTGGACTTGGTGGGCCGAAGGGCCAGCTTCTGCTTTGGATCTCTAAACTAAAATGCTCTGATGGGAAAGGAAGACGGAAGGTACTGGAAGAACCAATGCTCAGAACCACAAAAGCGGGAACATGAAAAGGAAATTGCAAAGGAACCAATAACCGATTTCTTGTATAATTGGAAGGAAAATGCCCAGTCTGAGGTAATGTGAGCCCCTCAAACTGCTTGGAATGTTTTGAGGTATATGGGTCGAGTGTGGGCAAATGGGACTCGCTTTAGATGGGGTAACTTGGTCAGCATGGATGAGTTGGGCCGAAGAGCCTGTTTCCGTACTGTATGACTATGGCACAATGCAGAGGGTGATTTGTTGTAAATTTCAGACAAGGTGAAGAATTATTTACAATTGAAGAACAGAGTGCTCTGATGGACCTCATAAGGAAACTAATAATGAATTGGGAAATGGGGATTGGCCCCAAAATTCATACCTTCGCAATAAAAGAAATTGAGAAATAATGGCACAATGCGATAAATATTTAATATCAGATGGTTTCCATCACATGAAGTAGGTTAAAATATCAGACAAAGCTGTGCTAAAATCTTTAGAACAATTCCTATGGCATAGAAACTGCTACAGATCATGTTATGGAAGCTAAGTTGGTAATGGAAACTAGTGGAAACCCCAAGGAGAGTTTGTAGAATGCCTCCGAGATGGCTTCTTAGAGCAGCTTGCAATGGAGCCGACCAGAGAAAAGGCAATTCTGGATTTAGTGTTGTCCAATGAACCAGATATGATAAGAGAACTCGAGGTAAAGAAACCGCTTGGAGGTAGTGAAAAATGTATGGCATTCCCTGCCACAGAGGGCAGTGGAGGCCAAGTCACTGGATGGATTTAAGAGAGAGTTAGATAGAGCTCTAGGGGCTAGTGGAGTCGAGGGATATGGGAAGAAGGCAGGCACGGGTTATTGATGGGGGACGATCAGCCATGATCACAATGAATGGCGGTGCTGGCTCGAAGGACAGAAAGGCCTCCTCCTGCACCTAGTTTCTATGTTAGTGACTTAATTGATTGGATAATACAATAGCTGTTTGGGTAAATTTATGAAATTTTCTCGACACAAACTACAGATGCTCATTTACAAAAACAACAATGGCATTCGAGTAACTCAATGGGCCAGGCAGCATCTCTAGAGAACATGAACAAGTGGCATTTTGGGTTGGGACCCTTCTGAAGACTGGTCTTGACCCGAAACATCTCCTCTCCATGTTCTCCATGGAATATTTTCTGTTAATCAATGATTCTCTGTGGATTTGCTAACTGGAGGGAGGGATAAGTTATTGGGCAGTAAATCTGACATATTTATAAATGTATAGAAGCGATAATCGTCCTGGCTTCCCATGAGATTTCACCATCACAGAGACAAATCCTCGGCCACTTTCATTCACTCCATGCTGAGCCAAGAACCAGTTGAAAGCACTGGATGCAAAAAAGGGCAAAAAGACCAGATGAGTGTCTGGGTTGTAGGACTCAAAGACTTGTACTGAAGAACCGTTCTTGATTAGACTGGGCATCAAGGGTTATGGGGGGGGGGGGGGGGGGGGGGGGGGGGGGGGGGAGGCAGAGATCAACCATGATTTGCTCTGATGCCAATTGATCAGTTCACAATAGTTCACAAGATATAGGAGAAGAATTAGGCCATTCCCCACCCATCGAGTCCACTCCACCAATCGATCAACCATGATTGATTGGTGGAGTGGACTCGATGGGTGGAATGGCCTAATTCTTCTCCCATATCTTGTGAACTATTGTGAACTGATCAAATTCTTTCCTGGGACAAATAAAGTTCTATCGCATTGAACTTGTGGACTAACCCCAGATTCAGCTGTTAAAATGCTGGCAGTTACTTACCTGTTCATTGGGGAGAGAAAAAATGGTATGTCTTTATGTCTGCAAATAGTATACATCCATTTTGGGTCAATTGGGTCAATACTCATCAGTATTGAGGAGTTTATTGTCACATACTGAAGTACAGTGTGTCCTGTTATGCTGAGGCTTTGACCTATGGCCCTCTGCTCTCCCACGAGTGGAAGCCTCCTCCACATCCACTCCATCTAGGCCTTTCATCGTTCGGTAATGTAAGTGCGATCAAGCTATCTTCAGTGCCTTCAGCAACAGACTGGTTCCACCAAGAGCAGGACGGAATGTCACAGGAGGTCCTTCTTCCCTGTGGCTATCAAACTGTACAACTCCTCTTCCTGCTGTCAAGGGGTAGACTGAGACTAACTCCCCACTTCCCCCACCCACCCCCCCCTCCCCAATCTTTGCAAATCCCCAATCCTTTCCACTCGTCACTTTAATTTCATGTTTTATGTATTTTGTGTTTTTATGACTGTTGGCAGATCAATTTCCCTTCTGGGATGTATAAAGTTCAATCATATCAAGACTGCATTCAATCGCATTCATTCAATTCAATTATTATCTAAATGGTGGCCGATTGGGAAAGGGGGAGATGCAGCGAGACCTGGGTGTCATGGTACACCAGTCATTGAAGGTGCAGCAGGCAGTAAAGAAAGCGAATGGTATGTTAGCTTTCATTGCAAAAGGATTTGAGTATAGGAGCAGAGAGGTTCTAATGCAGTTGTACAGGGTCTTGGTGAAACCACACCTGGAGTATTGCGTACAGTTTTGGTCTCCAAATCTGAGGAAGGACATTATTGCCATAGAGGGAGTGCAGAGACGGTTCACCAGACTGATTCCTGGGATGTCAGGACTGTCTTATGAAGAAAGACTGGATAGACTTGGTTTATATACTCTCTAGAATTTAGAAGATTGAGAGGGGATCTTATAGAAAAACTTACAAAATTCTTAAGGGGTTGGACAGGCTAGATGCAGGAAGATTGTTCCCGATGTTAGGGAAGTCCAGGACAAGGGGTCACAGCTTAAGGATAAAGGGGAAATCCTTTAAAACCGAGATGAGAAGAACTTTTTTTTCACGCAGAGAGTGGTGAATCTCTGGAACTCTCTGCCACAGAGGGTAGTTGAGGCCAGTTCATTGGCTATATTTAAGAGGGAGTTAGATGTGGCCCTTGTGGCTAAGGGGATCAGGGGGTATGGAGAGAAGGCAGGTACGGGATACTGAGTTGGATGATCAGCCATGATCATATTGAATGGCTGTGCAGGCTCGAAGGGCCGAATGGCCTACTCCTGCACCTAATTTCTATGTTTCTAATTCAACCGAGGGGTCACACCACCTGCAGCCAAATATTGATGTGAATTCATCAACAATCCTGGGGCAGTCAACTTCTGCAGAAAGCGGCACTTCATAGAACTCCTCAACTGTGAATATGTCCTTGATGCGAGTGCCCTTGACACCATTTTGCAGCAAGCCATCAGGTCCAGCCTTCCTGCTACATCTGACTGACCAATGACACCACAATGCCTTTGTACGGTAGCTTTAAATCGTCAAGCAAGAATGTTAGACCTCGTGCAATTTAAAATGTTTATGTATCATTGCCTGTCTGACATGCTTCGTTACAGACATGCATGTCTATAATAGGACTTCTTGCAAAGCTTGGGGGTAATGTCACCCAGGGAGAGTTCTGCTCAAACATGTCTTATTAAATGGGCAAAATATGCAAATGGAGGTTTTTATACCTCAGTGATGACAAAAAACATCTTAATGGCAGTCATTAACTTTTCAGAAAGCAACACAATGTGTTCAGCTTCCGATTGAAGGTAAACTCGCCATTGTTTACTTTTCGGTGTCTTGTAACAAACTTTTGCAGAGGAATTGCAGTAATCGTTAATGCCCAAGAATAAATACTCTGCCATGTACAAAATATTGCCAGCGACAGCAAATACAAAGTTAATATTTA
Organism: Leucoraja erinaceus; assembly: GCF_028641065.1. NCBI lineage: Eukaryota > Metazoa > Chordata > Chondrichthyes > Rajiformes > Rajidae > Leucoraja > Leucoraja erinaceus. The sequence goes on from NC_073378.1 coordinate 7,928,461, forward strand.
CAAAACATAGAGCAAAGCCAACAAATCATTCACATATACGCTATCTTCTTGAATATTTCCGGCCACAATTAATGCTAAGTAGCAATTATTCTGGTTATTGTCCTGCAGTCGTGATGTCTTAGTGCCTCCTAGCACAAATGTGAAGGTGTTTGGTATGCAGGATTGCAGATAGCTGTGATAAGCGCCTGCCCAAGGCTGATAGTTCATAGCTATTCCAAGAATGTTGCTCACTCTTCCTGATCGGCCCCTTTTTATACCGGTCGCTCCCCACCCCTAACTGATATGAGGAAAGATAAAAGCCTGTTTGTATTTTATAGCACCCAGCCATGCCATGTTAAATTGCATTGTGCTTTTTAAATCCCTTTGCCATAAGGGAATGCAGTAGCAACGAGCAATAGGAGACCTGCAAAAGGTTCACTTGTAACAATATTGGCCATGAATTGCTGGAGACCTCCCTTAAGCTTGTGGCAAATAATGCCCTTTGATGTTCGGGACACCAAAGAGTGGGCGATTAGCCTATCAATGTTACCATACCTCGGGCTGTTGGTTTGGATGGATTCCTTGGTTATTTCATTTAATTTTTTTTTTCTTTTCTTTTTTTATTATTATTTTTTATTAGAAGCAAGTACAATAATGTAGTACATAAGTATCTAATACATAATGAGATAATATAGTTCAAGTACAACTTCTATTTTCAAGTTTAGCAGAATAGAACAGAAAATGAGAGAAGGCAAGATAGGAGAAAATAATTTCATAAGCCATGGTGTTACTTCGTGAGACATTAAAGAAAGCCCAAAGAAAAAGTAGAAGGGGATAGAGTAGAAAAAAGAGAAGAAATAGAAAAAGACATAGAGAGACAGAAAGGAAATACAAATAAAAAGATTGAGAGAGAGAGATACCTATCTCTTTATCCACCCTTCATCTTCAATTTTCTCAACTCTTCCAGCTTTGTCCAGGTGTAAAAGTTAACATTTTAAAGCTCTAATTTGTTTTCAATTTCTCTCCCTGGTATTAATTGAGAAAACTGACAATCCCATCGTTCCTAACTGCCTGCTTGCAGAAATCTCTTCCATTTGAGCTTGGTTTCAGTTCAGTTGAGCATTGTATGACAACCTACCAAGTCTTTCATTAGCACCTGAATAAGCTCTCATTTTGCTCCCCACTTAAGTCATTGGCATATTTAGTACACAGCAGCCTTGGGAAGCAAAGTAATTATTTTTAAAACACCTTAAAAGCTGGAATTAAAGACAATTGCACCTCTGTTTGGCTTCAGGCAAGTTAAGTGCTTAAGTCTGCTTTGTGTGTGTGTGTGTGTGTGTGTGTTAAAATGTCTGCTTATCTTGTCATGTTATAAGAAATTATGCACTGACTCAAATTAGCTATGTTTCCATATCATTGGGCTAAGTAGCAATTTACAAATCCTCCTGTATTCTTGAACATGCTTTAAAGAAGAGGCAAAAACCTTGTTGTGGCATTGTGCCTGGTAGTAATGTGAGAAAGGCTCGTTCTGACATGAATCGTTCTGTTCTGACGTCCTTTTCATACCTTTCACCTTTTGTCCTCTGTGCCTTTTCATGCCTCTAGTTTCTCTCTCCCCTCACTCTGTCTGAAGAAGGGTCTTGACCAGAAACGTCACCTTGTCCTTTTCTCCAGAGATGCTGCTCTGAGGCTTTTGAGAAGTGGTGGAGTGTGCCTGCAGTGAAAGTACTTAGCTTTGTTCATTAATTCTCTGGGCTGAACATGTCTACTCGTCTACTCAATCATGGCCGATCTATCTTTCCCTCTCAACCCCATTCTCCTGCCTTCTCTCCTTATCCCCGGACACCCTTACTAATCGAGAATCTGTCAATCTCCACCTTAAAAATATAATTGTCTTGGCCTCCACAGCCTTCAAGTCAAGTCAAGTTTATTTGTCACATACACATACGAGATGTGCAGTGAAATGAAAGTGGCAATGCTCGTGGACTTTTGTGCAAAAGACAAACAACCAAACAAACTATAAACACAATCATAACACACATATTCTTTTAAATAATAAATAATGGAAGGAAAAAATGTTCAGTAGAGTTAGTCCCTGGTGAGATAGGCGTTTACAGTCTGAATTGCCTCTGGGAAGAAACTCCTTCTCAACCTCTCCGTTCTCACCGCATGGCAATGGAGGCGTTTGCCTGACCGTAGCAGCTGGAACAGTCCGTTGCAGGGGTGGAAGGGGTCTCCCATGATTTTATTTGCTCTGGAGTTGCACCTCCTGTTGTATAGTTCCTGCAGGGGGGTGAGTGAAGTTCCCATAGTGTGTTCGGCCGAACGCACTACTCTCTGCAGAGCCTTCTTGTCCTTGGCAGAGCAATTCCCAAACCAGATGGTAATGTTCCCGGACAAGATGCTTTCCACCGCCGCTGCGTAGAAGCACTGGAGGATCCTCGGAGACACTCTGAATTTCCTCAATTGCCTGAGGTGGTAAAGGCGCTGCCTTGCCTTACTCACGAGTGCTGAGGCGTGTGATGCCCATGTCATATCCTTGGAGATGTGGACTCCCAGATATTTAAAACAGTTCACCCTATCCACAGGATCCCCATTTATCCTCAATGGAGTGTACGTCCTCGGATGATGTGCCCATGATCAGCGTTTTATTGATGTTCAAGAGGAGCCACAGCCATCAGTGGCAATATATTCCACAGATTCACCACCCTCTGACTAAAGAAATACTTCCTCATCTCCTTTCTAAAGGTACATCCTTTTATTCTGAGGCTATGTCCTCTGATCCTGGACTCTCTCATTAATGGAAACATCCTTTCCACAGCCACTCTATCCAGGCCTTTCACTAGTCGGTAGGTTTCAATGAGCTCTTTAGAAACTCCTTCTAAAAACCAGTTTAAAGTACAGGCCCAGTGCCGTCAAACGCTCATCATGCGCTGACCCAATAATTCCCAGGGTCATTCCCATAAACCACATCTGGACCCTCCAACACCTGCACATCCTTCCTCATATATGGGGGCCCCAAAACTGCTCACAATACTCCAAATGTGGTCATGTAAAGAGTCTTACATCCCTGTTTTTATATTCAGTTTGTTCAGTATTGAGTTACCAGGTCCCTGAACTTAGAGTGAAGGAAGGGGGGGTGCTATTAGTAAGTCGTGTTTTTGTTACGTGCCAGAGCAAGTGATGCTCCTGATCATCTGTGCCCTGTCTTTCTGTGTGGTGGACATTAACCATTAATGTATTCCATATAACAATTCAGCACGGAAACAGGTCAGACAATCCGTGCCGAACAAATTTTTTCCAATTAGTCCCACCTGCCTGCACTCATACCATATCCCTCCATTCCCTTCTCGTCCATATGCCTATCCAATTTATTTTTAAATGATACCAATGAACCTGCCTCCACCACGACCACTGGAAGCTCATTCCACACCGCTACCTCTCTCTGTATTTTACATATTACCCCTAAACTTCTGTCACCAATTCTGAAGTCATGTCCTCTTGTCTGAATCTTCCCTATTCTCAAAGGGAAAAGCCTGTCCACATCAACTCTGTCTATCCTCTCTCATTTTTTCCAGACCTCTATCAGGTTGACCCTGAGCTACTCTCTGCACTCCAGAGTCTAAAGACCTAACTTATTGAATCTCTGTATTAGTTGTTGAAACCCAGCGTTGTTTCTAGTAAAAATTATCTGGTTCAATGGTTCAATTATCTGGACATTATTGGTTCAATGTTTCTAGAAATTTCATCTGACTACATGTCAAAAATCCTGAATTTCCAATTTTCCCTGCTTCATATTACTGAAGCAAACCTGGTGTTGGCAGAGAAGGTGTATTCACTCCATGGAGAGAAACCTTTCTTATAATCTGCAACAGCGCGTCTTCAACTCTCTCACTAATGTATTTTTCATTAATGAAGAATCAATCACCAAGATCTGCCTCTTGTCTGCCTCCTGTCTCTCAGTCTGAAGAAGGGTCTCAACTCGAAGTGTCACCTTCTCCTTTTCTACAGAGATGCTGCCTGATCGCTGAGTTACTCTAGCATTTTGTGTCTGCCAAGATCTGAATCTCATTTTCTTCCAGCGTTGTTTGGAGTCATAGCCATATAGCATGGAAACAGGACCTTTGGCCCAACTATGCCACACCAACCAAGATGCCCCGTCTCAATTAGTCCCATCGACCTGCGTTTGGCCCATATTATACATGGACACAAAGTGCTGGATTAACTCAGCGGGTCAGGCAGCATCTCTGGAAGCAAAAGATCCAGAGATGCTCCCTGACCTGTTGAATTACTCCAGCACTTTGTGTCTATCTTGGTATTAACCAGCATCTGCAGTTCTTTGTCTCTACATTTTGGCATATTCCTCTGAACCTTCCCGATCCATGTACCTGTCCAAATGTCTTTTAAATGTTGTGATAGTGCCTGCCTCAGGTAGCTCCTCAGGTAGCTCCTTCCATGCACCCACCGCCCTTACTTGTTCCTGTCTTTGGAGCAATTGGATTACATGGTACAGGAACTAAAAGGAGGCTGTACTATTTCCCTTTGGTGAAACACACATTACACATCCGAAAAGTAACCTCTTGTATTTCCCAGGGTTGTCCAGCACTGCAGAAATCTGATGGCCCGAGGGATGCTGCAAATCATGCTACATCTGCACTCTAATATTTTAAGATGTTGGTCTATTTCAACGCAGTTATATTAAAAAAATATATATATGGGATCCACGACTAATGCTTAATCCCGACCTCTGATAAACTGATTGCGATTATTGTCGGAAGTGGCTCCCTCTCAAGAGCTGCTGTGGTTCTGTTACTGCAAATAGAATTACCTTTATTGCCCTGACCCTATTAACTTGGGATGTATTATAATTGTATTTTGTGTAATGTGCCTGGAGGTTTGCTCATTTCCTCACAAAATTAGTAATCCTAATGAGTTTTAATAAGTTTTTGAATGTTCAGGGCTTTTTTTATTAGGTTGAAGTATATCGGGCATGCACTAAGTTGTGGGCTTTTTGAGAGGTCCATGCAGAAATATATTGTGAATTGCTCCATCCATTTTTGGAATGTGCAATGTCCATTTGAAAGTCCTAATGTTACATTGATCTATAGATCAGGTAGATGCACAGAATCTCTTGCCTCTTGCTAGGAGAACCGAGGACCAGAGGACATAGGTTCAAGGTGAAGGGGAAAAACCTTTTCATATGAAGGTTGGTGTATATCTGAGGGGTAACCTTTTCATATGAAGGTTGGTGTATGTTTGGAACAAGCTGTTTGCCAGAGGAGGTAGTTGAGGCTGGGATTATCCTAACATTTAAGAAACTGTTATGGAGAGTTACATGGATAGGCCAAGTTTGGAGGGATATGGACCAAGTGCAGGCAGGTGGGACTAGTGTAGCTGGGACATTGTTGACCTGTATGGGCAGGTTGGGCAGTTAGTGCAGAATCAGGGAAAGTTACGGAACAGAAGGAAGCAATTTGACTCGGGATGATCCTCAAATTCAGGAAGCATCCCGTATTAGGACACAAAGTGCTGGAGTAACTCGGCAGGTGAGGCAGCATCTCTGGAGAACATTGATAGGTGGCGTTCTGGGTCGAGACCCTTCAGTCTGAAGAAGGGTCTCGACCCAAAAATCACCTATCGATGTTCTCCAGAGATGCTGCCTGACCTGCTGAGTTTTTATGCCTCCTGCAGTTCTTTGTTTCAAGGTTTCAAGGCCAGTTTATTGGCACATGTACCAATTAAGGTACAGTGAAATTCGAATTACCATACAGCCATACTGAAAAAAGCAAGAAGACACACAACTGTGACCAGATGGGTTTCCGTTTTGTCCTCTGGTTTTCTTCCACACCTTAAAGACATTTGAGTTGGTTGGTTAATTGGTCACAATTGCCTCTCATGGGTAGGTGTGTGTTAGTATTTGGAGGGAGTGGAGTAGAATGCGGGAAGAATAGACAATTGTTACTCTTAATGTAAACATTACATTCATGGATTAATGTAAAATTGGTGGTTGATGGTCAGGGTGTCGGGGGTTATGGGGAGAAGGCAGGAAAATGGTGTTAAGAGGGAGAGTTAGATCAGCCATGATTGAATGGTAGAGAGGACTTGATGGGCTGAATGGCCTAATTCTGCTCCTATCATATAAACCTATGAATGTATAAGGTATGGGCTTGATGGATCAATAGACCAGCTTCCATGTTGCATCGCTCTGCATAGAACTAGTTTACACAGATCTATAATTTCTCTGACTAGATCTATAATTTCTCTGACTCTAGAATGATAGCATTGTATTCGCTATCACCAAAATGACCCATTCAGGGTAATTATTTTTTTAACTTTTTAACATGTTGATTTAATCCTTGGACTATCCTTGATTGGAATTTGCTGGCTTTACCTTGCACTAAACACTATTCCCTTATCATGTATCTATACACTGTAAATGCATTGATTGGAATCATGTATTATCTTTCTGCTTACTGGTTAGCAAGCAACAAAAGCTTTTCACTGTACCTCAGTACACGTGACAATAAACTAAACGGATCAATAACTCTCTCTTCAGAGCAGCCTATTTTAGCTACCTGGAGAAATCACCTCAATTCCTTTTCAGTTGCAGTATTTCTCTGCCCACTGACCACTTGTGTATTACCAGATATAGCTCTGTGTACTGAAGATGACTCTGATTACCATCCAGCTTGGACTACATATAACCATATAACCATATAACAATTACAGCACGGAAACAGGCCATCTCGGCCCTACAAGTCCGTGCCGAACAACTTTATTTCCCTTAGTCCCACGTGCCTGCACTCATACCATAACCCTCCATTCCCTTCTCATCCATATGCCTATCCAATTTATTTTTAAATGATACCATCAAACCTGCCTCCACCACTTCCACTGGAAGCTCATTCCACACCGCTACCACTCTCTGAGTAAAGACGTTCCCCCTCATATTACCCCGAAACTTCTGTCCCTTAATTCTGAAGTCATGTCCTCTTGTTTGAATCTTCCCTATTCTCAAAGGGAAAAGCTTGTCTACATCAACTCTGTCTATCCCTCTCATCATTTTAAAGACCTCTATCAAGTCCCCCCTTAACCTTCTGCACTCCAGAGAATAAAGACCTAACTTATTCAACCTATCTCTGTCCTCGTCTTGTTTAACTCTAACCCCCTCATTCTCTCTTGCCTTCTGCTTTCACCCACATTCATTTCTCATTACTCTTCCTACCTCCTCATCCCTGTGTCTTCACCTCCACAGCACTTGACTTTCTCCCCTGCCCTCTGCCCCCATGTCTCTTGCTTCTAGAGAAGCCTTGCCTCACCTCTGTCCTTCGTCCCTGTATCTCAATTCTGCCATCGCCCCTTGTTTTGCAAGTACTCAAAGTAATATCTCAATCCAGTTCCCATTAATACAGAATTGTGTCCCCCCCTCTCGATGCAGAAATTCAATTAAGGCTTTTGCTGTAATGAGAATCCATACCTTTTGGTACATTAGACTTGGCCTGACTTCAATGTACCGCTGACTGGTTTCTGCTTCACTCTTTTTAAACACATCATCAGGTACCCCATTGCACATTTCCTAACCCACAAGGTATACCTCATCACCTGTTTAGCAAGGAACTGCAGATGCTGGAAAATCAAAGGTAGACAAAAGTGCTGGAGAAACATCAGCGGGTGCAGCAGCATCTATGGTGAGACCAAGCGCGGTGAGGCAAAGCGCAGGCTTGGTGATCACTTCACCCAACACCTCCGCTCGGTTCTCATTAACCAACCTGATCTCCTGGTGGCTCAGCACTTCAACTCCCCCTCCCATTCCGAATCTGACCTTTCTGTCCTGGGCCTCCTCCATGGCCAGAGAGAGTCCCACCACAAATTGAAGGAACAGCACCTTGTATTTTGCTTGGGTTGTTTACACCCCAGTGGTATGAACATTAACTTCTCTAACTTCAGATAGCCCTTGCTTTCTCTCTCCATCTCTCTCTCTCTCTCCCCCCCCCCCCATCCAAAACCTAGCCTAGATTTTCCCTTTGTGTCCGAAGCAACATTCCGTGATCTCAGAAATGTGTCGGAAGGAACATGCAGATGCTGGTTTACGTTGAATGTGGACACAATGCTGGAGTAACTCAGTGGGACAGGCAGCATCTCTGGATAGAAGGAATGGGTGATGTTTCAAGACCCTTTCTTCAGTTTGTTGACAGGAAACATTTTAAATTGGTAGGAGCTGTGTTCTGCCCCAAGGAATGCTGTGGGGTGACGTAATAGAAATGCATAAAATTATGGAGGATTAAAGAAATAGAGATGATTCCTCTAGAAATCCATCTCCAGGGGCTGTAACTGCTGGATAGTCATGAATAAATCAATGCATGGAAATATTTCCCCTGAAGGCCTGCAACGTGAAATGCACTTCTGCATCGAGTATTTAGGGCAAATCAGTGATTTTAAAGACAAGTGAAGTGCACTGAGGATGGTACTGGTTAGTACAGGTGTCAGAGGTTATGGGGTGAAGGCAGGAAAATGGGGTTGGGAGGGAGAGATAGATCACCCATGATTGAATGGTGGAGTAGACTTGATGGGCCGAATGGCCTAATTCTTCTCCTATCACTTATGACCTGATGATAATGAAATGCAATGCGTTGACATTGTTGGAGTAGAGTGAAATAGTCGTCCAAAAACAGGCCATTGATTATATTTGGGTTTTTTTCTGTGACTTAAATTCTGTAGCAAACTAGGAGACATTCGGTTTGCTTTAACTTATTTGTCCTTTGTTTTGGTTGAGCACCATGTGACACGACCAAAGTCGCTGCAGGGTCTATCACAATGTTTAAGGAACGTTTTGATGGGTACAAAAATGGGGCAGGTTTAGAGGGGTATGGGCCAAGCACAGACAGGTGGGGACTAATGTAGATGGGACATGTTGGCCGGTGTGGGCAAGTTAGGCCGAAGGGCCTGTTTCCATGACGCATGACTCTAGGACTCGGAGGATGAAAGTAAACCAATATACATGATCCCGTTTGGGATGTTGTGAGGACATGAAAACTGCAACAAGTGCAGGCTTTTCTTGTGGAGAGGAGGATGTCACCAGAATTAGCAGTGGGAGGAAATAAGTTCATGCTCCCTGCTTATTTAATGATCACACCGCCCACGTACAATATGTTCAACGGGTGCATTTTGCATCGGTGTGTATCAGTTCTGCGCAAAGCCATGTTTCTCTCCAGTTGCTTGAATAACTTCAATTTTATTCGATATCCCACACATATCCCACACATATGAGGGAGTTAGATGTGGCCCTTCTGGCTAAGGGGATCAGGGGGTATGGAGAGAAGGCAGGTACGGGATACTGAGTTGGATGATCAGCCATGATCATATTGAATGGCGGTGCAGGCTCGAAGGGCCGAATGGCCTACTCCTGCACCTAATTTCTATGTTTCTATGTTTCTACATGCATCTCAGTCGTGTTTTGTTTAGAAGTTGAGAGCTTTTCCTTGTCTGTTTAAGCCACTATAGCTGGATAAAACCTCAGATTTCTCAGCTGCACCTATTCTTGGATAGTTTTGTAACATCAGATTTGACTTTCTTGGTTTTTTTTTTAATGTGCTGCCTTGGTCTTTATCCATAAGTTCATAATTGATAGGAGCAGAATTAGGCCATTCAACCCATCAAGTCTACCCCGCCATTCAATCATGGCTGATCTGTCTTTCCCTCTTAACCCCATTCTCCTGCCTTCTCCCCATAACCCTTGACACTCGTACTAATCAAGAATCTATCTACCTCTGCCTTAATAATATTCATTAACTTGGCCTGCACAGCCTTCTGGGGCAATGAATTCCACAGATTTGCCATCTTCCCAAAGACATTCATTGTCATCTCCTTCCTGAAGTAACATCCTTTAATTCTGCGGCTATGACCTTTGGTCTTAGATTCTCCCACTAGTGGAAACATCCTCTCCACATCCACTCTATCCAGACTCTATAAAGATCTAAAATTTCCAGCAGATTAAATCCTTTTTCCTATCAGTGAAAGCTTTGAGCTACTTCTGTGTTGGTATGTTGGTCCAAGTACTGAATATAACCAGAGGCGCAAGGAATTGAGATGCTGGAATCTTCAGTGTAACACAAAGTGCTGTTGTTAACATTTGTGTAGCACAATATTGGGTTGTACAATATTCTGAATGAAGCATAACAGGATTCCATAAAATTGGGAAACAGTTTAATGAAGTAGAAATTATGTTTCTTCTTGAAGACCTAAACGATGGGAAGTTCTAACTGTAAGGTAGTCACTAATAAATCCATTCAGGGAAAAATTTCCTCTAAATGTCTGGACGATGGAATGTGAGGACAAATGGCAGAGTGGTTTAAAAGGGAAGCCCTGTGAATGCACAAAGCCAAATGGAACGCAATGTGTCGAAGTGTTGGGTGATGTAGAGTGAAGACATTCTTGCGCTCCAAAAACTGGCACTGATTATTTTAGTCAAACACAGCTTGTTTTTGAACTTAAATTCAATGTAATTAGTTTGAGCAAGGAGACGCTCAGTTCAATTTAACCCATCTGAAGTGATTCATTCAGGATACCGCCTTTGTGACCACTGGCCTTGCTGTGGACTTAAATAGTTCTGAAAGACTGGATAATTATTACTTGTTTGAAGAACAAGAAGATCCAGATAAATATTACATGCTGAGTTTTGTCTGTCTGTTTGGAAAATGATGAGAATGTGAATAACTTTTTTTATCGTATGATTTAAAATTAAAAAAAAAAAAAAAAAAGGTCCTGCCAAGGTAGCCTTTGTAGTTGGGGAACACCCGTTTGGGAGTGATCTTTAATAAATGTTGTCGGGCATTGATCACCTCATAAATGAGAGGAAAATGTGATGGTGGTTCTTTTTGAGTGATGAGAGTGTGAATAATTAGTTAACATAGAATTGAAAATTGTACAGTACAGGGACAGGAACTTCAGTCCGCAATGCCCATGCTGAACATAATGCCAAGTTAAATTAATCGTGTGATCCATATCCATCCATTTCCTGCATACTATTCTGTGGAAGGCTCCCGATGTTAATTTCATGATTTGCACTTGGAGCACGGAATCTGAAGGAAAAACTTAAAATTGGAATGAACACTTTGCCTTGGATTTTTGGGATCATTTTTAGTTCTTTCATCTCTTATACCAAGAAGTCATGAACTTTAAATGTCACTCAAAGTATTTGAACAAGCCAGAATATAGAACATGGAGTAGTACAGCACAGGGAACAGGCCATTCGACCCACAATTTCTGTACTGAAGATGATGCCAAGACCAACCCTTTAACTGCCTACATATAATTCCTATTCCCCCCCCCACCCCCCCAATGTCTGTATATCATTGTGCCTATCAAAACGTCTCTTGAAGGCCTCCTCCTCCTCCCACTTTCTCCCTCCCCGGCAGTACTTTTCAGGCACTCACCACCCTCTGTTTAACACAAAAAAGAATTGCTACTCGCAGCTCTATTCAACATTGCCCCTCTCATCTCAGAGCTATGCCCACTGGGAATTGATATTTCCATCCTGGGAAATTAGATTCTGACGGTCTAGCTAATCGAAGCGGGAATGGCATGGCCAATATGAGTGAATAGCCAGGCTGCCACTGGATTAGCACCAATGGAATCGCTGGGCCCAGTCACGTTCATCCAACAACTTTGATCAACTGACAACTGTTGAGTCACAAGAGTCCGAGCCATGCAGCACGGAAACAGTCCCTTCAGCCCAACTTCTCCATGCTGACCTAGATGCCTGATCTAAGCTAATCTCATTTACCCATGTTTAGCCTAAACTGTATCCCCTAAACTTTCCTTTTCCACGTATTTAAGTGTCTTTCAAAGTGTTTTTATAGCACTGGCCTCAACTACCTCCTTTCACAGCTCGCTCCATACCTCAACCACCATCTGAGTGACAAGATTGCCCTTCAGGTTTCTATTCAATCCTTCCTCTCAAACCTTAAACCTATGCTCTCTGATTTTGATTCCCCTGCCCTGGATAATATACTCTGTGCATTCACCCTATCTATTCCCCTTGTGATTTGTACATCTCTAAGATTATCCATCAGCTTTCTGCGCTCTGAGTTGGATGATCAGCCATGATCATATTGAATGGCGGTGCAGGCTCGAAGGGCCGAATGGCCTACTCCTGCACCTATTTTCTATGTTTCTAAGGAATAAAGTCTAAGCCTGACCAACCTCTCCCTATAGCCCAGTCCACAGGTTACAGCAACATCCTCATTAAGAGGTTGGGCACATGGCTGATGATCAGACTATAATGTAGCCACAAGGAACTGCAGATGCTGCAATCTTGACCAACAAAAAAAAAATGCTGGAGGAACACAGTGGGCAAGGCAGCATCTGTGGGGGAAATTGACAGAAGACGTTTTGGGTTGGGACCCTTCTTCAGAAACAATCTTTTAATATAATTTGATAAATTAATGCGTAGTTTTGTGGATTTCCAAGCTGATAATGGTCCCTCGGACATGATTAACAAAGCAGGATAAATGGTCTATATCATTGCATATAAATTGAGGTTCAGTTTCTGACATTAATGCAGTGCCTTGTAATTCAAAACCTCTTCCATGGATGCAAAGTGATTTGCTGATGTCATGATTGGTGATACATGATACATTTAATTGTCATTGGTGGCAGGTAAATGCAAGTATGTCTTTAATCCGAATATTTTGTTCCCAAGTTAATATTTTCCATTTGAAAAATTAAATGGGCTCTCTCATAAGGAAGCTTTGCAAAACATTTGCACCTTTTGATCTTTAACCAAGCCATTGTCAACATGGTTGTAATTAGAGATAAATGGCTCCAAAGATCAATTTTTATATGGGTTCATTGAAGGATATTACAGGATCCTACAGTGGGGAAATTCCATTTCCACCTTGAACTGAATTTCTGTCATGCCATCAGAATAAATCTCAAATTGAAGCCCAACTCTGTTAAAATAAAGTTAGTTTGTTTTTCGTTAAAATAAAGTTAATAAATAAAATGAAGATAAGTTTAAATGGATTTGTAGCGGCACCAAACGTGGTGAATAAAACGTGGTCAGGCAGGTTCAAACTGTAGTTTTATTCGGGTGTTGTGTGTTAGTTTGGTCCGCAAACGTAATTGTCATTGCTGCTGCAGCTGAGCGAGGTTGTTCTCTCGGGCTCAGCTACCTGTTGACTCGGCAGATCTCAAGGTGAGTTAAGCTGAAGTAGCAGGACACTCCCCCTAGCCCATGACGTCACGTGCCAGCCCTCGTAGCTACTGACGAGGGTTCGACCATAAGTGGTCTGTGTATCAGCTGATGCCACCAATTTCTGTAGTGGTCTAGCATAACGAAACACCCCAAGGAATATCAAACAAGGACGTTTTGATCATTCGCTGCACTGAATCTTGTATTTGGCACTTAATGTAAACGGACTACTTTATCCTGGGTATTTTTGAGCTGATTCAGCATTTGGTGTACATTCTCAAGGATTCCAGATGGCGGCAGCACAGAGAGTTAAGGTGACTTGCAAGATATTACCTAATACTCATTGGATATTTGATACACAAGGCAAAACATCTTACAATATACTTGGTGCCACCCTTGAAGAATCCAAACAAACCAAGTATCTTGGCATCAAATTGCAGAATGATCTGTGTTGGAATGGTCAGACTCATCATGCAACGGTGAAAGCAACAGGTGTCCTAAACGTTCTGAGGCGCAACTTTCATCATTGTTCAACTTCTGTCAAGGAGAAGCTATACTTCACCCTCGTTAGACCTCATTTGGACTACGCAGTTGCAGCATGGGACCCATACACAAATAAAAACATTTCTTCCATCGAACGTGTCCAAAGACAGGCAGCTCGATTTGTTACTAACACCTATGAGAGAGAAGCGAGTGTCACCAAACTTCTGAATTCTCTGGGGTGGAACCCTCTCCAAGACAGACGTGAAGCTCACCGTTTGACCTGTTTTTACAAAATGTTAAATGGTCAGATCGACATAGATTACAAGACCTACACTAAACCCAAACCAATTAGGAGCAGACGAGGGCATTCGATCCAATTTGTGATCCCAGCTACAAAGACAGATGTGTACAGCAATTTGTTCTTCCCCCACACAATTAAAGCATGGAATAATCTCCACCCAACTATAGTTACCCAACCAGATGCAACTAAATTTAAAGTAGCTCTTTCTTCCCAATAACCCTTTCTGGCTTAAGCCCTCCCTTCACCACCTCCAGTTTAAATTCCATTTGGAATACTTTGGAGGACCAAGAAACCAAGAATGCTGCAAAAGCTCAGTGGGCCAAACAGCATCTGTTGAGGCAAACGGTGTTAGTTGGTGTTTTGGGTGGAGACACTGCATCAGGACTGAGGAGCATAGAAAATAGGTGCATGAGTGGGCCATTCGGCCCTTCGAGCCATGGCTGATCATCCTATATCAGTACCTCATTCCTGCTTTTTCCCCATTTCCCTCGATTCCTTTAGTCCTGAAATCTATATCTAACACTCTCTTGAAAGAGATTGAGAGGGTTCAAGAGAGATTGCCAGTGTGCAGGGTGGTTGGGTAGAGGTTGGTAGGTGGCACCAGATGGAGAGGGGAAGATGGGCAGATGGAATCAGATGAGTCGAGATGGTGGGAGTGATGAACAAAGGAAGGGGAAAACTTGGTGGACACGTGAATGTGTGCGGAAGGGACACACTGGGATGTGGGTTAAATAAATTCCTTATTTATTCTGGGATTTCTTCCCTCGGAGAACTTTGGGTGCCTGTAGCAGAAATGCAACAGGGGTCTAACAAGGTGGCACCCCACCAGATGGTCAAGGACATTGAAGGATGGACAGTAAATCTGTCCTTGCCAGCAATGTGAATAAATAAAGAAATGTGATGTCCTGTGATGGTGAGAGGCACTGTAGGTTGAAAGACACTGTGTGTGGGGTGACTCTCATTCTGTCTTTTGAGTTTTTCAGATGTTGAATGAACAAATTTACTGCTTGGTCTAGCAAAGTACCATCAGTGGGAAACTGCATCTGCATTCCAGGTTCCATGCAGAGTGAAGTTATTCTTCAAGATAAATGAAAATCGTATTGAACTCCAAAAATAACTTCAGTCTTTGGAAATGCAAGATTGGAGGGAGGATGGTTTGCAAGATGGTGTTGATTTTTTTACTGAAATGAATAGAGAGGATGAGCTGCACTGATGATCCTCAGAGATGAGGATCATCTCGGAGGATCGGAGACTGAAGAAGGTCCACCTGTCTCCTCAGATCCTGGTGAACTTCTACCGCTGCACCATCGAGAGCATCCTTACCAACTGCATCACAGTATGGTATGGCAACTGTTCTGTCTCCGACCGGAAGGCATTGCAGAGGGTGGTGACAATTGCCCAACGCATCACCGGTTCCTCACTCCCCTCCATTGAGTCTGTCCAAAGCAAGCGTTATCTGCGGAGGGCGCTCAGCATCGCCAAGGACTGCTCTCACCCCAACCATGGACTGTTTACCCTCCTACCATCCGGGAGGTGCTACAGGTCTCTCCGTTGCCGAACCAGCAGGTCGAGGAACAGCTTCTTCCCGGCGGCTGTCACTCTACTCAACAACGTACCTCGGTGACTGCCAATCACCACCCCCCCCGACACTTATTATTATTTATTCAAATCATTTGCTATGTCGCTCTTCCATGGAGATGCTAAATGCATTTCGTTGTCTCTGTAGTGTACACTGACAATGACAATTAAAATTGAATCTGAATCTGAATCTGAATCTGAGATGCCGTCTGACCCTTAGGGTTGATCCAACATTGTGCTCTGTACAAGATTCTGCTCTCTACAGTAAAGGGCCTGTCCCACCAGCATGCGATTGCATGCGTCTAGCACGGCCAAACGTGGTAGCTTGAGGCGTACGGCCTCGCGAGGGGCCGGTTCCACTTCCAACCGCGGAGCCGTCTGGAGTTGTGCGGGGCTGGTCCCGACATCATACTCGCCAATCAGCTGGGCAGGAGGCGGGCCGACAAATTTGGACGTCGCACGGCGTTGGGCGGTGACGTCTTCGCGCAACGCCAAGCGCTAGGCATACGTGGTCAAGATGCTGCGTAGGGCGTCGAGGCGCTGCATACGACCTCAATGCGTCTGCGGGCCGACAGGCCGTTGTCACGCAGAATTTTTGGACAGTGTCAGTTTTTTGGAGCCCCGCGTGATGTCCAGACCAGCCCCGCACAACTCCATACAGCGCCGGCGATGGAAGTGGGACCGGCCCCGTGAGGCTGTACGGCTCAAGCGACCACGTTAGGTCGCGCTTGTCGCATGCTGGTGGGACAGGCCCTTTAGTTGTGTTGTCATTATCACCTCTGATCTGCCAGCTCAACCTTTGACAGCTTGCAGTGAAGTGTGTTTGAAGCCCAAGACCTTAAATCCAACACCATGGCTGTCATCTACCGAGCAACAGAACTTCTTTCTTTCTGTATTCACTGGAAAAATAGGCAATGGGTTGATGAAATATCACCAATTACTGCTTTTGGAAAATACACTGGCAGAATAGATGAACCAAATTCATCTCCTTCCAAAACACCATGAGAATCTGATTATGTTTAACCAATGTTTAGGGATGGTCTGCATTGCCGGATGCCAGATTCCTGAAAGAAGTACTCTGCTCTGAACTCCACCATGCCGACCAATTAACAGAGGAAGCATTCCAAGGACATTCGTAAAACATGTTTGGAAAACATTTTGCAATCTCTCCGGCTACGGGGAACAGCTGACCCAGGACCACCTGGAGTAGCATGCAGCAAACATTTGCAACATTTAGAATAAGAGGTAGGCCATTTATGACAGATTTATTGCCATAGAGGGAGTGCAGAGAAGGTTCACCAGACTGATTCCTGGGATGTCAGGACTGTCTTATGAAGAAAGACCGGATAGACTTGGTTTATACTCTCTAGAATTTAGGAGATTGAGAGGGGATCTTATAAAAACGTACAAAATTCTTAAGGGGTTGGACAGGCTAGATGCAGCAAGATTGTTCCCGATGTTGGGGAAGTCCAGGACAAGGGGTCACAGCTTAAGGATAAGGGGGAAATCCTTTAAAACTGAGATGAGAAGAACTTTTTTCACACAGAGAGTGGTGAATCTCTGGAACTCTCTGCCACAGAGGGTAGTTGAGTCCAGTTCATTGGCTATATTTAAGAGGGAGTTAGATGTGGCCCTTGTGGCTAAGGGGATCAGGGGGTATGGAGAGAAGGCAGGTACAGGATACTGAATTGGATGATCAGCCATGATCATATTGAATGGCGGTGCAGGCTCGAAGGGCCGAATGGCCTACTCCTGCACCTAATTTCTATGTTTCTATGAGGAAAAACTTTTTCACCCAGAGTTGTGAAACAGTGGAATTCTCTGCCACAGAAGGCAGTGGAGGCAAATTCACCGGATGTTTTCTAGAGAGTTCAAGAGATTAAGCTCTTGGGGCTAAAGGAGTCAAGAGATATGGGGGGGGGAGGAGGGAAAACGCAGGAACGCGGTACTGATTTTGAATGATCAGCCATGATCATATTGAATGGCGGTGCTGGCTTGAAGGGCCGAATGGTCTACTCCTGCATCTATTTTCTATGTTTCTATAACGAGAATCGAACCAGCCTACCTACGTCCCAGCTTTCCAAATCTCCTTCTGTTTCTCCTACATTTCTCTCTGCAATCATTGTAGAGCAAGTCATTCTTGACCCTGAGGGATTGCCCAAGAACAACATTGTCAGTCATGACCTACAGAATGAAATGGATTGCATAAACTGTTGGCTTAATTCCCAGCTGTTGAACTATCACTTTCATAATGAAGGGCTAATTGTAATCCCACGTGTGGTTTTTATTATATCAATACCAACCTTCTAAAGACAAGAGTGAGCTTGACTGTTTGTGTTACTGTTAGCCATTATGTTGTTTAGTGTTTCAGTACAGCACCCTGCACAATATTTTAAATTGTAACATTATAGGATTTATTTTGGCCCCATGCTTGTGTGTGGACCTGTGTGATCACAGTATTTGCAGGAAGGCAAAAGAAACCCTGAAGACATTGGAAATACTCATTAAATCGGGCAGATCTATCGCAGAGATGGGTGTTAAGGGCCTGTCCCACCAGCATGCGACTGTATGCGGTAATCGCGACCTAACGTGGTCGCTTGAGCCGTACGGCCTCGCGGGGCCGGTCCCACTTTGATCGCCGGAGCCGTATGGAGTTGTGCGGAGCTGGTACCGACATCGCGCAGGGCTTCTGGAAAACTGACAGTGTTCAAAAATTCCGCGCGGCAGCAGCCTGCCGGCCCACAGCCGCATTGAGTCCGTACACACCGCTTCGACGGGCATGCGCAGCGTCTCGACGCCGTAAGTTACGCGCGAACTTCCCGTGGACTTTGCTCGAACTTCACGTCACTCACTCGACCCCCGCGCGGCCCCCGCTTCTGGTTAGGTCGCGCTTGCCGCATGCAGTCGCATGCTCGTGGGACAGGCCCTTTAGTTATAGATCTTTGACTTCAGTTCAGCCTTAGTTTATTGCCACGTGTACAGAGGCACAGTGAAAAGCTTTTGTTGCGTTCTAACCAGTCAGTGGAGGTGCAATACATGATTACAACCTAGCCATCCACAGTGTACAGATACACAAGGGAAATAACGTTTAGTGGACGGTAAAGTCCGAGCCAAGATAGTGTGAGGGTCACCAATGAGGTAAATAGTAATTCAGGACTACTCTCTGGTTGTGGAAGGATAGTTCAGTTGCCTGGTAACAGCTGGGATGAAACTGTCCCTGATTCTGGACATGTGTATTTCACACTTCTGTACCTTTTGCCCGATGGGAGAGGGAAGAAGAGGAAGTGGCCTGGGTACAACTTGTCTGTGATTGTGCTGCTGGCCTTGCAAAGGCAGCGGGGTTGGTTAGAAACATAGACATAGAAACATAGAAAATAGGTGCAGGAGTAGGCCATTCGGCCCTTCGAGCCTGCACCGCCATTCAATATGATCATAGCTGATCATCCAACTCAGTATCCTGTACCTGCCTTCTCTCCATACCCCCTGATCCCTTTAGCCACAAGGGTCACATCCAACTCCCTCTTAAATATAGCCAATAAACTGACCTCAACTATCTTCTGTGGCAGAGAATACCAGAGATTCACCACTCTCTGTGTGAAAAATGTTTTTCTCATCTCGGTCCTAAAAGACTTCCCCCTTTTCCTTAAACTGTGACCCCTTGTCCTGGACTTCCCCAACATCGGGAACAATCTTCCTGCATCTAGCCTGTCCAACCCCTTAAGAATTTTGTAAGTTTCTATAAGATCCCCCCTCAAACTTCTAGCGAGTACAAGCCGAGTCTATCCAGTCTGTGTGATACACGGTTTGTGTGATGGTCTGGGCTGCGACCACAATTCGCGCCAATTTCTAATAGTTTTGGATGGATCTGTTCCCAAACCAAGCTCTGATGCATCCCGAAAAAAATGCTTTCTACGTCTCATCTGTAGAAGTTAGAGTTGTCGGGGACATGCCGAACTTCCTCAGCTTTTTAAGGAAGTAGAGGCCCTGGTGTGTTTTCTTGGTCGTTGCTTCAATATGGGTGGCCCAGGAGAAGTCGGTGATTCCTAGGAATTTGAAGCTTTCAACTGTCTGTACTTTGGTGCCGTCAATGAAACTGGGGTTTCTGTATCACTTTGCTTCCTGAACCAAAATATACGATTATTACATAAAACAGTACAGTGCAGCAAATGAATAGGGCCTTCAGCCCACAATGTCTGTGGCACTCACGCTTGCAAACAGACAAAACCAATGCCCCCAAGTCTATGTAGTTTAGAGCTTGTTTGGAACTTGTAATGTATAGCGAAGAAGCTGTTTCTGAACATTAAAGTTAGTTTTCAGGCTCCTCTTTCATCTTCCTGATGGCAGAGGGTGCAATGTGTGTGTGTGTGTAACCAGGGTGGTGTGGGCCTCCGATGCTGGCTGCCTATTTTGAGGCAGCGGCTCCTTGTAAATCCCTTGAGTGCTGGAGCAACAATTAGACAGATAGAAGGATTGAATTGAATTGAATTTCCTTTTATTGTCATGCAAACAAGTTTGAACAAAATTTCGTACCATGCAGTCAAACGACAGCAAAAAGTGACAGAACACACAATTAACACAATTTAACACAAACATCCATCACAGTGAATCTCCAGGTACCTCCTCACTGTGATGGAAGGCAAAAAAGTCATCTCTTCCTTGCTTCTCCCGCGGTCAGGCAGTCAAACTGCTGCGTCGAGGCTCTCAATGTTGAAGCCCCCGCCGGGCGATGGTTTATCCCGCGGCCGATTTTGAGCACCGCGAACGGGCCGATTCAAACTCCGCGATTCGGGGCGGGCGAAGCTTCTGTTGCGGGAGCTCCCGAAAATCGGTCACCAACCTGTGAGCTCCCGGTGTTACCGTCCACGGGGCTCACGGCCGAAGCCTCCGAAGCTCCGAAGTCAGGTCGCAGCCACAGCGCCACCACAGCCTCCGAAGTCAGCCAGCTCCGCACTCCGGTGAGTCCATAGGTTCTGCCACCGGAGCGCACGAGGTCGATTCCAGTTGGAGGCCGCCAGCTCCACAATGTTAGGCCTCAGCGCAGACGGAGATACAAGGAAAAGGTCACATCCCCGTTGAAGGAAGAGATTTAAAAAAGTTGCCCCCACACATACACAACATAAAATTAACTAAAACATACATCTAACAAGAGAAAAAGAAAACAAAAAGAAGAAAGACCGATGGACTGCATGCGAGCCGCAGCAACTTGGGCAGCGCCACCACTTTCTCGGATAAGGATAGTTCCAGTTCTGAGGGATGTGGGGCCAAATGCAAGCAAGTGGGACAAGTGTGGATGGGGCAAATTGATTGGCGCGGGCAAGATGGGCTGAAGGGCATCTTTCCACACTCTATGAATCTATGACTCTTTAACTTACTGAATTAGCTGTTTCTGTTGGTGTGGCAGATCCGTTCTGAAATAAACCTTGCTAGAACTCAGCGGACAAGGTCTTAGATCAACAGTAAAAGGCTCATCCAGTATTCTACCTTCTGATTTGAGTTTCTTGTATGCCTAGTTTGGAAATGAGTTGAGCCCCACCATTATGCCTTCTGTTTTCGTAGGAGAGGTCAGGTTGGCAACCTTTCAATTGAATTTGAGATGAGTGTTAGGTCTGAGAAGCCAGAAATAGGGTTACCTCAGTGCCGTCGAGAAAACATAGAAACATAGAAACATAGAAAATAGGTGCAGGTGTAGGCCATTCGGCCCTTCGAGCCTGCACCGCCATTTAATATGATCATGGCTGATCATCCAACTCAGTATCCTGTACCTGCCTTCTCTCCATACCCCCTGATCCCCTTGGCCACAAGGGCCACATCTAACTCCCTCTTAAATATAGCCAATGAACTGGCCTCAACTACCCTCTGTGGCAGAGAGTTCCAGAGATTCACCACTCTCTGTGTGAAAAAAGGATGGCTGTACTTTTCCATCCAGTGAGCAAAGATCAGAGACTTTGGAATCTTGTAAAATATTTTACTTTATAGCTTTGTCTGTCATTCATGTCAAATAATAATTTTGTATACAATATGCAACAATATTGATATCAAAATAAATCACTTTATTGGTGATTAAGGAAACAGTGCACACATAATTTGTTTTTTTCCAGCCTTAGAGTGGTTAAAGATGAAATACATAAAGGTAAATTGCCCATTTTTTTTAAAGTTCCATAAAAATTTGTAACTTAAACTTCGATTAAGTGTTTTATTCTGTATTATTTAACACAATGATGTCTTGTGTGATCCGGAGTTCAAAGCTGTCTAATCATAAATGGAGCCCACACAAATCTTTCTCATGAATTCTATATCTAATGGGCAAGTGTGTGATGAAACAGCTTGCAGGAAGTGGCAAGTCGAGTGGCATTCTGAATGCAGTGCTACACGACATCTATGGAATGTAACTGCTAGGAAAGGAAAGGGGGAGATTATTGTTTGGTGTAAAGGGTTTCTTCAGAAAATCAATGTGTACTTATTACTAATTATAGGAAGGATGTCAACAAAATAGAGAGAGTACAGAGGAGATTTACTAGAATGTTGCCTGGGTTTCAGCAACTAAGTTACAGAGAAAGGTTGAACAAGTTAGGGCTTTATTCTTTGGAGCGCAGAAGGTTAAGGGGGGACTTGATAGAGGTTTTTAAAATGATGAGAGGGATAGACAGAGTTGACGTGGAAAAGCTTTTCCCACTGAGAGTAGGGAAGATTCAAACAAGGGGACATGACATGAGAATTAAGGGACTGAAGTTTAGGGGTAACATGAGGGGGAACTTCTTTACTCAGAGAGTGGTAGCTGTGTGGAATGAGCTTCCAGTGAAGGTGGTGGAGGCAGGTTCGTTTTTATCATTTAAAAATAAATTGGATAGTTATATGGATGGGAAGGGAATGGAGGGTTATGGTCAGAGCGCAGGTATATGGGACTAGGGGAGATTATGTGTTCGGCACGGACTAGAGGGTCGAGATGGCCTGTTTCCGTGCTGTAATTGTTATATGGTTATTATGTTATATGGTACTATGCAAAAGCAATGTTCCGATATTGAATGTACTGAAATAACTAATTCTAAGACACAAAGTACTGGAGTAATTCAACAAGTCGGGCAGCATCTCTGGAGAAAAAGGATAGAAACATAGAAAATAGGTGCAGGAGGAGGCCATTCGGCACTTCGAGCCAGCACCGCCATTCATTGTGATCATGGCTGATCGTCCCCTATCAATAACCCGTGCCTGCCTTCTCCCCATATCCCTTGACTCCACTAGCCCCTAGAGCTCTATCTAACTCTCTCTTAAATCCACCCAGTGACTTGGCCTCCACTGCCCTCTGTGGCAGGGAATTCCATAAATTCACAACTCTCTGGGTGAAAAAGTATTTTCTCACCTCAGTCTTAAATTACCTCCCCTTTATTCTAAGACTGTGGCCCCTGGTTCTGGACTCGCCCAACATTGGGAACATTTTTCCTGCATCTAGCTTGTCCAGTCTTTTTATAATGTTATATGTTTCTATAAGATATCCTCTCATCCTTCTAAACTCCAGTGAATACAAGCCTAGTCGTTTCAATCTTTCCTCACATGACACTCCTGCCATCCCAGGGATCAATCTCGTAAACCTACGCTGCACTGCCTCAATCACAAGGATGTCCTTCCTCAAATTAGGAGACCAAAACTGTACACAATACTCCAGATGTGGTCTCACCAGAGCCCTATACAATTGCAGAAGAAACTCTTTACTCCTATACTGAAATCCCCTTGTTATGAAGGCCAACATTCCATTAGCTTTCTTCACTGCCTGCCGTACCTGTAAGCCAACTTTCAGTGACCGGTTTGCAAGTACGCCCAGGTCTCGCTGCACCTCCCCCTTACCTAACCTAACCCCATTAAGATAATAATCTGCCCCCTTGTTTTTGCCACCAAAGTGGATAACCTCACATTTATCTATATTATACTGCATCTGCCACGCATCTGCCGACTCACTCAACCTGTCCAGGTCACCCTGCAACCTCCTAACATCCTCTTCACAGTTCACACTGCCACCCAGCTTTGTGTCATCCGCAAACTTGCTAGTGTTGCTCCTAATCCCCTCTTCCAAATCATTAACATATATGGTAAACAGTTGCGGCCCCAACACCGAGCCTTGCGGCACTCCACTCGCCACTGCCTGCCATTCTGAAAAGGATCCGTTCACTCCTACTCTTTGCTTCCGGTCTGCCAACCAATTTTCTATCCGTGTCAACACCCTACCCCCAATACCATGTGCTCTAATTTTAGTCACCAGTCTCCCGTGCAGGACCTTATCAAAGGCTTTCTGAAAGTCTAGACACGCTACATCCACTGGCACCCCTTCATCCATTTTACTTGTCGCATCCTCAAAGGTCGGGACCTTTCTTCCGAGGTCTGAAGAAGGATCTTGACCAGAAACGTCACCCATCCGTTGTCTCCAGACATGCTGCCTGACCCGTTGAGTTACTCCAGTACTTTATGTTTGTCTTCGGTATGAACCATCCCTACACAAAAAATAACTCTCCAGCATTTTGTGTCTATAACCAATAAGTGAGACAGCTGGACTTAAAAAATGAAACATGTAGGTAGAGCAATGTGTAACGAAGATGACAATCCAGGTGTTTGGATGAATCGTGAAGGCCCAGACCATTGCAGAAAAGACAAATGATCCCGAGCAAGACAAAAAAAGGTGCATGGTTAGTTAATGCGAGTCATTGGAGATATAGAATTTCCTGAGTCTCTACGGAAAGTAGAAGCATCGGAGTGCTGCCTTAGTTTTCTCTTCATTGTGGTTGGTAATATTAACGTCAAATAACTTAGAGTTCTTGACCATTTCCACTTCTGCACCATTGATGTCAATTGGGCAGGTACACCATGCTTCCTAAAGTCGATAATGAGCTCCTGTGTCTTGCTGAGATTGAAAATGAAGTTATTATCCTAACACCATGTTACCAAATTCTCTATCACCTTCCTGTACTCTGTCTTGTTGTTGTTCGAGAAGGCTGACGGCAGACGTGTCAGTGTGGGAATGAGACGAAAAGTTGAAATGCCATGCACCAAGATTTTCTGAAGTTGATTTGTTATATGGGCATCATTAGGCCATTCAGCCCATCGAATCAAGTCTGCTGTTCAAGCATGATCGATCAATCTTTTCCTCTCAATCCTAAGGAAGCTCGACGTGGGCGGAGAAATTGAGCAAAAAAGGTAATTTCTTTTTGGGTGATGACGTGGGATGGTGTGTAAGTAGGTGAGTTTATGGTGCAGCAGGCAGTGAAGAAAGTGAATGGTATGTTAACTTTCATAGCAAAAGGATTTGAGTATAGGAGCAGGGAGGTTCTACTGCAGTTGTACAGGGTCTTGGTGAGACCACACCTGGAGTATTGCGTACAGTTTTGGTCTCCAAATCTGAGGAAGGACATTATTGCCATAGAGGGAGTGCAGAGAAGGTTCACCAGACTGATTCCTGGGATGTCAGGACTGTCTTATGAAGAAAGACTGGATAGACTTGGTTTATACTCTCTAGAATTTAGGAGATTGAGAGGGGATCTTATAGAAACTTACAAAATTCTTAAGGGGTTGGACAGGCTAGATGCAGGAAGATTGCTCCCGATGTTGGGGAAGTCCAGGACAAGGGGTCACAGCTTAAGGATAAGGGGGAAATCCTTTAAAACCGAGATGAGAAGAACTTTTTTCACACAGAGAGTGGTGAATCTCTGGAACTCTCTGCCGCAGAGGGTAGTTGAGGCCAGTTCATTGGCTATATTTAAGAGGGAGTTAGATGTGGCCCTTGTGGCTAAGGGGATCAGAGGGTATGGAGAGAAGGGAGGAACGGGATACTGAGTTGGATGATCAGCCATGATCATATTGAATGACGGTGCAGGCTCGAAGGGCCGAATGGCCTACTCCTGCACCTATTTTCTATGTTTCTATGAAATCAATAGCAAGTCTGCTTCCTGAGATGGAGACTGAGTGAATCTTGGAAAAGGATGCTCCGGTTCAGAGCTGGTCCACCTGAACAAGGTATAAGACTATCGTTCCCTGAGCATGGCAGCGCTGGTAGACATGGTGAAGTATGGCTGTAGTATGCAATGAGAATGAAGCCAATTGGGCATATGTCCCTATGGCACACTTCCCTTCATTCAGTTAAGGCAGGGGTACCCAACCATTTTCGTCCCGTTTACCCCTGGCAACTTTAATAGCACATAACAATCTTATTTCACTTATTAATGAACAACTAATAATGACCAGATAGTGATATACCAAAACCAAACACAGTCAGTCAGTTGATGGGATAAAATATGTACAAATCCAGAATCAACAAATTTATCCCCTGGGTAGACGAACTTTACCTCATGTTGGGAACCCTTGAGTTAAGGCATCAAGTACCAGAACCAGACATTATGTTACAACTGTATATGATGGTGGTCAGACCACACATTGGAGTTCTGTGTGTCATTCTGGTTGCCCAGCTAAAATGCCATTAAGCTGGAAAATGTGCAATAAAAATTGCAAGGGTGTTGCTGGTTAGTTTGAGTTTTCAGAAGAATTTGGAAGGGTTGGTGCTTCCTGTAGTCTGGTATTAAGTCAGATTTGGGCGTTTCTGTTCGTTTAGTTTCTTTTAGTTTAGAGATACAGCGCAGAAACAATGCTTCAGCCTGCAATGTTAGCGCCAACCAGCGATCTCTGAAGGGTTGGTGCTTCTGGAGCATGAGGATAAAGAATGGCATTTATATAGGTTTGTAAATTCCATGAGGGGCAGAGATGAGGGAAATGGCCACAATCTTTTCCTCCGTGTAGGCGCGTCACAAACATTTTTGCACTTTATGCGTTTTTTTAATTTATTTTAGTCTATTATTATCACGCGAGTGCTGTGTTAAACCTGCCGCAAGTAGGAATTTCATTGTTCCCTTTCTGTACATATGACAATTAAACATTCTTGACTTGAGGCTATGTCTTTAAGGGTGAGAGGGAAGATTTAAAAGAGCACACATTCATGGTGAAGAAGGGTTTCGGCCAGAAACGTTGCCTATTTCCTTCGCTCCATAGATGCTGCTGCACCCGCTGAGTTTCTCCAGCTTTTTTGTGTAACCTTCGATTCTCCAGCATCTGCAGTTCCCTCTTAAACACATTCATGGTTAATTGGGACAAGCTGTGAGCTGCCAGAGGAAGCCCTATTCTCCACTGCAGTAGGCCTTTTAAGGAAAACCACTTGGAGCTGATTGAAAAATTCCTCCAGGTGTCAACGCAACAAATTTGCATTAAAAAAGAAATAAAAAAAAAAGTCATCCACCATTATTATTTGTTGCATTCTGAATGGATTGCAGTGACAGGTCACCTCTTTTCAGAGCTCGGGGCATTTTGAGATCATTGAGACACGTGTTAATCCTGCAGAACAAATCATCTGTTCATTAAATCTCTTGATCTGAAAACGTGGGTTGCAGGTGGCAAAGATAGTGAGTGGGCTGCCAAATGTTTTGCAGTTGACGAATCTTGAAGCGGACTAATTTAGACGTGCTTCTTGAGTTGTGAATTTGGAGCAGCTGCAAGTGAGGGACTGTTATTCAAATACATGCACAGTAATTGCAATTGACTGATTAAAGTGTGCATCTTGGGCTGTAGTATGCAATGAGAATGAAGCCAATTGGGCATATGTTCCCTATAGTTAAGTAATTTTGGCAAACAGATGAGAAAGATAAATGATTGATATTGTTACAAAAAAGAATCTAAAATATCCATAATTCACTGTTTTGAAGTGTTTGTGTTTCTTTCACAACTTTACTTGTGTTATTACTGAAAAGGAGCTGATACATTTGTATGTGTCATCGCGATGCTCTGGGTCAGTTTAAGTCCTGACCTAATTATCTGAGTATTGTTCAAATGTTTTTTTGTGCACGGCAAGGTAACTAGGCTTGGAGCTCCCTCAAGTGCCAAAGTTGTAAATGTTTTTTTAGAATCTTTTTTTTTAGAAAATGACAAATTTGAATAATTTATACGTGTGAGATGCATATTTATGAAATGATGAAGCTGCCTTCATGCAACCTTAGGAATTTGCTGTGTATATTTGAAATGGGTGAGGGGATCTTTTGTTGTTGAAGTACAGGACACCTTTAAAAAAAAAAATGTAATCCACTTGATTGTGTTCAACATGGTATAAAATTAAAACATTAGAAAAATATCTTGATTATTGATTCTGTATTTTTCTTCTCCTTAGTGTTCCACCTGTCTGAAAAAATCACCACTGTGGTTCCAGAGAGTGCTCTGCTGATTGTGTTAGGTCTCCTCCTGGGAGGAATAGTCTGGGCAGCGGACCACACCGCTTCCTTCACTTTAACACCAAATGTCTTCTTCTTCTACCTCTTGCCACCGATCATATTGGATGCTGGATACTTCATGCCCAACAGACACTTCTTTGGCAATCTTGGAACGATTCTCATGTATGCCGTCATTGGGACAATCTGGAACGCTGCAACAACTGGCCTCTCCCTCTATGGCGTTTTCAAGTCTGGTATTATGGGTAAGTCAGATATTCGGGCGTTTCTGTCCGTTTAGTTTCTTTTAGTTTAGAGATGCAGCGCGGAAACAATGCTTCAGCCTGCAAAGTTTGCGGCAACCAGCGATCTCTGCCCATTAACACTATCCCACACGCACCTGGGTCAATTTACATTTATACCATGCTAATTAAACTACAAGCTTGTGCGTCTTTGGAGTGTGGGAGGAAACCAGAAATCTTGGAGAAAAACCCACGCAGGTCACTGACCGAACGTGCAAACTCCGCACAAACAGCACATAGAAACATAGAAACATAGAAATTAGGTGCAGGAGTAGGCCATTCGGCCCTTCGAACCTGCACCGCCATTCAATATGATCATGGCTGATCATCCAACTCAGTATCCCGTACCTGCCTTCTCTCCATACCCCCTGATCCCCTTAGCCACAAGGGCCACATCTAACTCCCTCTTAAATATAGCCAATGAACTGGCCTCAACTACCCTCTGTGGCAGAGAGTTCCAGAGATTCACCACTCTCTGTGTGAAAAAAGTTCTTCTCATCTCGGTTTTAAAGGATTTCCCCTTTATCCTTAAGCTGTGACCCCTTGTCCTGGACTTCCCTAACATCGGGAAACAATCTTCCTGCATCTAGCCTGTCCAACCCCTTAAGAATTTTGTAAGTTTCTATAAGATCCCCTCTCAATCTTCTAAATTCTAGAGAGTATAAACCAAGTCTATCCAGTCTTTCTTCATAAGACAGTCCTGACATCCCAGGAATCAGTCTGGTGAACCGTCTCTGCACTCCCTCTATGGCAATAATGTCCTTCCTCAGATTTGGAGACCAAAACTGTACGCAATACTCCAGGTGTGGTCTCACCAAGACCCTGTACAACTGCAGTAGAACCTCTCTGCTCCTATACTCAAATCCTTTTGCAATGAAAGCTAACATACCATTTGCTTTCTTTACTGCCTGCTGCACCTGCATGCCTACCTTCAATGACTGGTGTACCATGACACCCAGGTCTCGCTGCATCTCCCCCTTTCCCAATCGGCCACCATTTAGATAATAGTCTGCTTTCCTGTTTTTGCCACCAAAATGGATAACCTCACATTTATCCACATTATACTGCATCTGCCAAACATTTGCCCACTCACCCAGCCTATCCAAGTCACCCTGCAGTCTCCTAGCATCCTCCTCACAGCTAACACTGCCCCCCAGCTTAGTGTCATCCGCAAACTTGGAGATATTGCCTTCAATTCCCTCATCCAGATCATTAATATATATTGTAAATAGCTGGGGTCCCAGTACTGAGCCTTGGGATACCCCACTAGTCACTGCCTGCCATTGTGAAAAGGACCCGTTTACTCCTACTCTTTGCTTCCTGTTTGCCAGCCAGTTCTCTATCCACATCAATACTGAACCCCCAATGCCTTGTGCTTTAAGTTTGTATATCTCTTATGTGGGACCTTGTCGAAAGCCTTCTGGAAGTCCAGATACACCACATCCACTGGTTCTCCCCTATCAACGCTACTAGTTACATCCTCGAAAAATTCTATAAGATTCGTCAGACATGATTTACCTTTCGTAAATCCATGCTGACTTTGTCCAATGATTTCACCACTTTCCAAATGTGCTGCTATCCCATCTTTAATAACTGACTCTAGCAGTTTCCCCCACTACCGATGTTAGACTAACTGGTCTGTAATTCCCCATTTTCTCTCTCCCTCCCTTCTTAAACAGTGGGGTTACATTTGCTACCCGCCAATCTTCAGGAACTACTCCAGAATCTAAAGAGTTTTGAAAGATTATTACTAATGCATCCACTATTTCTGGAGCTACTTCCTTAAGTACTCTGGGATGCAGCCTATCTGGCCCTGGGGATTTATCGGCTTTTAATCCATTCAGTTTACCCAACACCACTTCCCGGCTAACCTGGATTTCACTCAATTCCTCCAACTCCTTTGACCCGCTGTCCCCTGCTATTTCCGGCAAATTATGTATGTCTTCCTTAGTGAAGACGGAACCAAAGTAGTTATTCAATTGGTCCACCATATCCTTGTTCCCCATGATCAACTCACCTGTTTCTGACTGCAAGGGACCTACATTTGTTTTAACTAATCTCTTTCTTTTCACATATCTATAAAAACTTTTGCAGTCAGTTTTTATGTTCCCTGCCAGTTTTCTTTCATAATCAATTTTTCCTTTCCTAATTAAGCCCTTTGTCCTCCTCTGCTGGTCTTTGAATTTCTCCCAGTCCTCCGGTATGCTGCGTTTTCTGGCACCCATGGTTGGAATCGAACCCGGGTCTCTGGCGCTGTCAGGTAGCAACGCTACTGCTGCGCCACCTGCACCAATCTATTGGTTTCTCCTAAAGCCATGGGCTGCAGAACCTGGGGGGGTGTGGCAACAGTGAGCGCGGCAAAACCAAAGATTAAAGAGCGGAGAGATAGATGGAGAGAGCGGGGTGGGGTGGGGACATATCCCCCCACTTTGTGAATTGGGGGATGGCCTGTATTATCCCCCAGTTTTTAGAGGTCGAGCAACAACAAAAAAATAATGGTGCCACCCTCCCACACCCTCCCCCCTGCTTGGTCGCTCCACCCCCTCACTGGATACCTCCGAGGCTGGTGATCAGTGATCGCACAGCCCCCCCCCACTTTCAAAAACGTTCCACGGCCCCTGAAAGGTATTGCATTGATTTAAGGATAAAGCATGGAAACAGGCACTACAGCTTGCAGAGGCCACGCTGACCATTGATCATCAGTTCGCAGTAGTTTGCTTTAAAGGGCTGTACCTTTATAACTAGAGGAACTATCACATTGGAGTTTACAAATACAGCATGGAAATTATCCCTTCAGCCCACAGAGTCCATGCCGAACATCAGTCACAGTAGTTCCATGTTATCCCACTTTTGCAACCTTTCACTCCACACTTGGGGGCAATTTAAGAGGCCAATTAAAGTATGAATTGAACCAGTGGGAACCCACGTGGTCACGTGACATAGCGTGCAAACTCCGCACAGACAGCACCAGAGATCAGGATTGAACACCGGCAGTGGTGGACTGGCCAGGGTGTCAGCTTGCCTGATGGCAAGTGTGCCCCTGATGAAGTGATAGCAAGTGATGGCAAGTGGGCACCTGTTAAATGATAGCATTGTAGTTGTGGGTGGGATCCCTTTGTCTCCTGGCAACCAATATTTTTAGAACTAGTCCACCACTGAACTGCAAAGCTGCAGCTCCTTCAGCTGAGCCACTGTATGTGGATATGCCTGGACTTTTATGGATTTTTTGTCTTTTTTTCGTGCAGATATGCATCAGTATTGTTGATTTCCTGAGCTCTCCGTGCCTGCTCAGCAAGACAAATGCAGCAGGGTACTTAATTTCCCCAATCCTGCATAACCCCCTCTCCCACACCAGCGCTGTAGTAATCTGGAATCAAATAATGGCCACTTTGAAGTGCATTGGCAGTTTCAGTAATAAAATGAATAGTTAAAGAAAACCAAATGCATTTCAAGTGCTGATCAGACGTGATCTAATTTAAAATTGGAATAAGCTCGAGGGATTGAATAGCCGATGTGGGTTCAAATGCAACAAAATTGGAATATTTGTCTCGCTTCTTCATCTTTTAGCTGTAACCTGCTGCCCTCCATAAATCAACCCTCCTGTCTCAGTGAGCATTCTTATCTGCCTGTACCCAGACAAGTACTAGGCTATTTTAAGAAGACACTGCTCAAACTTTCGTTTTTTTTTTTGAAGGGAAAAAAAATATTTAGCTTTTACCATAATTAGTCCATGTTGTTAATCTGCCCTGTAGTCAAAAGGTTGGTGGCGCCAGACATTCTTGCCTTCGATGCAAGGATAACATTCCACTACAAATAACACTGAGGAATTGCTGTAATGCCCAATATTACATCTATTACATGAAATGTAAAAAATATTTGGTGAAGAGCTATTAACGTCTCTCTAGTCTCATGACCCAGCGAATCCATCACCTGGCATAGTAAAATATTTCCTGACTGTAATCTTGGTACTTTGCATGCAATCTTCCATGTATTTTAAAAGTACTTAATTGGCTGTAGATATTTTAGGGGCCTTGAGCCGTGAAAGGCACGATACAGATACAAGTTGTTGATTTATCTAAAAATTTGTATCGTTATTTTCCACTTGTCCCATGTTTGATCTGACATTTGCAACTTAATGCTCACTATTTCCTCTGCCAGAGGTTTAGCTATGGCTCTTTGGATAATGCCACAAAATTTGTGGGCCCCACTTGTAATGCCCTCTATTGCCACCCCCACCATCCAGGATGGAGGAGAGATTCAACTGTGGATTCTGTGTCTGTCCCGTCGTTTCGCAGTCTCCATTTAGTTCAGATGCTGTTTTCACTGCTTGCCTCGCCCCTTCCCATTCCACCAACCCCTTACTTCTCGCCCCTCCCCAATCCCATCGCCCAGTCAACCAATTAACCATGCTCAAAAGGTAGTGTCCCTTTCAAACCTTGGGTATTTTGACCAACATGCGCACTCACACTGTTGAGCTGTGATGTTTGCCATTTTGTATTGAGTAAGTCAAATTTTTCTTTGAAATTTCTCAACTTTGTTCCCTTGCTCCAATGCCATTCGGCCCGACAGGCTGCTGCTCTGTTTACATCCATGGTTTTTATTGCCAGCCCATTGCAGGATGTTCTCTGTGTGCAAACCTCTGGAATAATTTCCTACATAGAACAGTGTAGCGCAGGAACAGGCCATTCGGTCCACAATGTCCGTACTGAGCATAATGCCAAGTTAGGGTCCCAGCCCGAAACGTTATATATTTCCTTCGCTCCATAGATGCTGCTACACCCGCTGAGTTCCTCCAGCACTTTTGTGTACCAAGTTAAAACTAATCTCCTCTGCCCTTAAGTGATTTGTATCTTGACCCAACACTTAATTTCTTCCTTTCCTCTTTTGAAGTCACTCTAACTTTCTTTGACCAAATTGTTCACTGTCTACTGCTTTTGAAGCACTTTGAATGATGTTATTTCACTGAAGGCATGAGGCCAACAGCAGTACATTACATTTATAATCTGCTTGTGACTGGAAGTGAGTGTTTCTACTGAATTTTATTTGTTCTGCAGGAAATCTCGATGCTGGCCTCCTGGAATTCCTTCTGTTTGGAAGTCTGATTGCTGCCGTTGACCCAGTGGCTGTATTGGCTGTGTTTGAAGAAGTTCATGTGAATGAAGTGTTGTTTATCATTGTCTTTGGAGAATCTCTTCTTAATGATGCCGTCACAGTGGTAAGTCCATTCAAGCAATGTTTAGTCCTTGATAGATTTTCCTCCAGTCCAATGGTGGAGTTCACAATTGTACTGACACCTTTTTTGACCCGTGCCATAGGATGCTAGGAGGCTGCAAGGTGACTTGGATAGGCTGCGTGAGTGGGCAAATGCATGGCAGATGCAGTATAATGTAGATAAATGTGATGTTATCCACTTTGGTGGCAAAAACAGGAAAGTGGACTATTATCTTAATGGTGGCCGATTAGGAAAAGGGGAGATGCAACGAGACCTGGGTGTCATGGTACACCAGTCATTGAAAGTAGGCATGCAGGTGCAGCAGGCAGTGAAGAAAGCGAATGGTATGTTAGCATTCATAGCAAAAGGATTTGAGTATAGGAGCAGGGAGGTTCTGCTGCAGTTGTACAGGGTCTTGGTGAGACCACACCTGGAGTATTGCGTACAGTTTTGGTCTCCAAATCTGAGGAAGCACATTATTGCCATAGAGGGAGTGCAGAGAAGGTTCACCAGACTGATTCCTGGGATGTCAGGACTGTCTTATGAAGAAAGACTGGATAGACTCGGCTTGTACGCGCTAGAATTTAGGAGATTGAGGGGGGATCTTATAGAAACGTACAAAATTCTTAAGGGGTTGGACAGGCTAGATGCACGAAGATTGTTCCCGATGTTGGGGAAGTCCAGAAAAAGGGGTCACAGTTTAAGAATAGAGGGGAAATCCTTTAGGACCGAGATGAGGAAAAAATGTTTCACACAGAGAGTGGTGAATCTCATGACTCTCAGCCATGATCATATTGAATGGTGGTGCAGGCTCGAAGGGCTGAATGGCCTACTCCTGCACCTATTTTCTATGTTTCTATGAATGGAGTAGTAGACTTGATAGGCCGAATGGCCAAAATCTACTATTCTTTATGACCTAATGACCTTAAACCTTCCCTATCCACCTTCTTGTCCAAATGTATTTTTAAAAGCCTCAACTACCTCCTCAGGCAGCTTGTTCCATATACCCACCACCCTCTTGCCCCTTGGGTTCCACTCACGTAAACCTACGCCCACTTGTTTGCGATTCCCCTATCCTGTATAAAACCCCTCATTAACCTAGTTGCAATTTTTGTCATAGTTTTTGATTTCCAGTTGTCATTCTCCATGTCCATGACATTAACATCATGTCAACTGCAGGGGTCTTGCACACTATAACATGCTGATAAAGACCAGATAATTGGAGATCTTAAAAGGTGAAGGTCTGGAAGCCATTCTCTGAAAGGCACAGCCAATTTCCACAAACCTTAAGAATATTTCTCTTTTTTTGTTGTTGTATTTTTATTAGAAGCAATGTACAGTGGTATAACCCGTGGCATAAGACATAATACATTTGTGTACAACTTCTTGTTTTACATTTAACAATAGAAAAAGTCACATAAGAAAGAAAAAGAGAGAAAAGAAGAGAGTAAGGGAAATAGTGATGTGTAACCCCCTGGAGCATCACTCCAGGAGTTAACAAGTGATAGTTTGTAGAAGGATAGAGAGAAAAAAAACACATAGAGTTGTAAAAAGAAAGAACGGAAAAACAGAAAAACAATGGGATCTACCTACTTCATATCTATCCACACCCCTCACCCAGTTCAGAAACAGTTACATTCCAGAGTTGTGTTGCACCATATTATACTTGTAATAAATCGATAAAAGGAGACCATACCTTTAAGAATTGCTCTGTTTTTCCTGCTAGGACGAATCTCATATCTTCAAGAGGTAGCGCCTCAGACATGCTTGTGATCCACATTTTAAGCGTGGGTGCATTTTTCCAAAATTTGAGTATAAGTTTTTCGCCTTAAGAATATTTCTGAGATAATTTTATCACGGGATGCTTTAGAATCATTTGGGATGCATATGTGCTGCATTGGCATAACAAATTCCACCAGCCTGGCTGTGTGGTCATTAAAAGAATCAATCAATCAATATGACCTTTAAAGAGGTTTTTAAAAATCACACAAGGTGGAGTCACACTCTCCCTACGCCAAGACCCAACGCTTCGACATTCATCATCTGTCAGTGGCACTAAATGTGTTACTGGCGATGGCTAATTGTTGTACTCTGCTTCTGAGAAGCAATTCCATTCATTTCAACAGAAGCCAATCGTAGAAGCATATTATAACAGGCAGACATCACTGCATTGTGTTTGATGCGAGCAACCAAGGGCAAATTCTTCCATCAACCCTTTCCTGTTTATATCATTCTCCCCCCACCACTCCAACTAAAGTCTCACATCTATGCAACAGTAGAGTTGCTGCCTTACAGTTACAGCAATCCAGGTTCAATCCAGACTATGGGTGCATGTCTGCACACAGTTTGTATGTTCTCCCTATGACCAAATGGTTTTTTTATCAGGGTGCTCCGGTTTCATACCAAACTCAAGGCGAACAGTGTTGTAGGTAGAAGGAAGGAACTGCAGATGCTGGTTTCAACTGAAGATGGACACAAAATGCTGGAGTCACTCAGCGGGACAGGCAGCATCTCTGAATGGAAGGAATGGGTGATGTTTCAGGTTGAGATCCTTATTCGGACTGACCCGATAAGTCACCCATTCCTCCTGTCCAGAGATGCTGCCAGTCCCGCTGTGTTGCTCCAGCATTTTGTGTCCATCTTCAGTTTTTTTAGGGTTAATTGGGTTTGTTAAGAATTCAGATTCAGATTCAATTTTAATTGTCATTACCCTCTGTGTACAGTACAGAGATTCAACGAAATGCATTTGAGCAAAAAGTTCTCCCTCTCGAAAGAGCGACATAGCAAACGATTTGAATAAAAAAAAAAACAATCTTCCTGAGTCCTGGGGGGGGGGGGGGGGGGGGGGGGGGGGGGGGGGTGGATCCCCTCTCAAGTTCACCTAGAGAGTATAAACGTCTATCCAGTTTAGTATAAGAGTCCTGACAGCCGCCGGAAAGTCTGGTGAAACCGTTCCTCGACCCCTGCAATAATGTCCTTCCTCAGATTTGGAGGAAACAGACCTGTAGCGCCTCCCGGATGTACAACTGCAGTAGGAGGGCTAATACAGTCCTTTTGTATGGGGCTGAGAGCCATTCGCTTGGCGATGCTGAGCACCTGCATGCCTTCTTTCAATGACTGGTGTACCATGACACCCAGGCCTCGCTGCATCTCCTCCTGTCCAGAGATGCTGCCAGTCCCGCTGTGTTACTCCAGCATTTTGTGTCCATCTTCAGTTTTTTTTAGGGTTAATTGGGTTTGTTAAGAATTGTAAATTGTCCCGAGTGTGCAGGACAGTGCTAACTTCCAGGGTGCACGCTGGACTGAAGTAAAGTAAAATCTTGCCAAAGAAAAAAACCTGCTTGTGAAGCTGGGGAACTGGAACTCGCTGATGTTTCTGGCACAGTACAGCATAAAAAATGCGATTTAACTGGGGCAATTGAAAGCTTTAATTAGAACATGGACAGAAGGTAAGAACATTCTGCTGATAGCATTTGTGAAGTTAAATATTCTTGGCGTCGTACAGCAGGGAAACGGGCCCTTCAGCCCAACTTGTCCGTGCCGACTGTGATACTCCATCTCCGCTCGTCCCATTTGACTGATGCGCTTTAAAAATACTTGTCCAGAGCTATTGAGGAATATTGAGAATTCTGTTAAATTATTAAAATTGCTTTGGTGTACAAAATCATGAGGAGAATGTGCAGACCCAGTTAGGGGAATCAAGAACCAGAGGACTTAGGTTTAAGGTGAGAGGGAAAAGATTTAATAGAGCAGTTGTACAGGGTCTTGGTGAGACCACACCTGGAGTATTGCGTACAGTTTTGGTCTCCTAATCTGAGGAAAGACATTCTTGCCACAGAGGGAGTGCAGAGAAGATTCACCAGACTGATTCCTGGGATGTCAGGACTTTCATATGAAGAAAGACAGGATAGACTTAGTTTGACCTCGCTAGAATTTAGAAGATTGAGAGGGGATCTTATAGAAACTTACAAAATTCTTAAGGGGTTGGACAGGCTAGATGCAGGAAGATTGTTCCCGATGTTGGGGAAGTCCAGAACAAGGAGTCACAGTTTAAGGATAGGGGGGAAATCTTTTAGGACCGAGATGAGGAAAACATTTTTCACACAGAGAGTGGTTAATCTCTGGAATTCTCTGCCACAGAAGGTAGTTGAGGCCAGTTCGTTGGCTATATTTAAGAGGGAGTTAGATGTGGCCCTTGTGGTTAAAGGGATCAGGGGGTATGGAGAGAAGGCAGGTACAGGATACTGAGTTGCATGATCAGCTATGATCTAATTGAATGGCGGTGCAGGCTCGAAGGGCTGAATGGCCTACTCCTGCACCTATATTCTATGTTTCTAAATCTGAGGGGCAACCTTTTCACACAGAGGGTGGTGGGGTTATGGAACAAGCCACCAGAGGAGGTAGTTGAGGCAATACGACATTTAGAAGATCCAGCCAGGCACATGGATAGGAAAGGTTCAGAGGGATATGGGTCAATTACATGCAGGTTGGACAGGTGGAGATGGGGCATTTTAGTTGGTATAGGCAAGTTGTGCCGAAAGGCCTGTTTGCTTGGTGTGTGACTCCACCACCAACTCTCAACAGCAGCAGTTTCTATCATATACAGGATGCTCAGCAGCATTTTGCCAAGATTTCTGTAACCACACTCTCTGAAACATGGGGTAGCAAGGGGCAGTGCAAGGGCACCAAAGGCATGAGACCACCGCCATCTTGAAGTTGCCCTCCATGCTACACACCATCTAACCTGGAAATGTGCCATCTTTCCTTCACTGGCTCTGGGCTAAAATCCCGGAACACTTTCCTCACGGCACTGTGGGTGTACGCAAACCTCACAGAAACATTCCATAGATAGAATTCCACAGATTCACCACTCTCTGTGTGAAAAATATTTTTCTCATCTCGGTCCTAAAAGATTTCCCCCTTATCCTCAAACTGTGACCCCTTGTTCTGGACTTCCCCAACATCGGGAACAATCTACCTGCATCTAGCCTGTCCAACCCCTTAAGAATTTTATAAGTTTCTATAAGATCCCCCTCAATCTTCTAAATTCTTGCGAGTACAAGCCGAGTCTTTCTTCATATGAAAGTCCTGACATCCCAGGAATCAGTCTGGTGAACCTTCTCTGTACTCCCTCTATGGCAAGAATGTCTTTCCTCAGATTAGGAGACCAAAACTGTACGCAATACTCCAGGTGTGGTCTCACCAAGACCCTGTACAACTGCAGTAGAACCTTCCTGCTCTTATACTCAAATCCTTTTGCTATGAAAGGTAAACCAAATACTATCAAACTGTACAGCTCTCCACTTTCTGTCAGTGGTTTTTTTTTTTAAAAACCTGATATTGATCATTCTTGATCATCCATCAAGCACCCATTTTCTTCTAAGTCCTTAGTTGTTCGAGCTAATAAATGGAAGTGTCCTAAGGAAATAGAGGTATCAAATGACACTTTTTATTTGTGGCATTTGGAATGTCATGCTCGCAAGTTGGCTTGGAGCAGGAAGCTTCAGTCCCCAGAGAGCTCACAAAATCCCTGTACCTTTGCAGTGCAGGCATGTGGTCAATCAATCAATCAATCAATCAATCAATCAATCAATCAATCAACCTTTATTGTCAACTTGCAAAGCAACAGTTGTACAGTGCAAAATGAGAAGTCGTTTCCCAGGGAATATTGGAGCATCGCACATGAAACTTAAAACAGTTCACACATAATAACAGTAAAAACAATCCAGTCCCTGATCTTCTTCGAGTCCGTTGCAATCTCAGATGTCGTTCTGCCAGTATCTGGCGCAGGTCACAGCTGGTCGGGTCGGTTCAGCCAGGTCCTGGGGGCTGCACTGGGGGGCGTCGTCACACTCCAGTAGGTGGGACATTGTCTGTACTGCCCCACAGCTGCATGTGTCTTCTGCCTGGCAGTTCCATGCTTTCATAAGTGCTTTGCACCTCTCCTGCTCCACTCGTAATCTGTTGAGGGTCTTCCAGGTTGGCCATGTCCCTGATGAAACAGTATAAATAGTTAAAAGCAGGTAAAAGCAGCAACATTAAAATACAGTAAAAACAATCATTAAAATGTCCAGGGCAGCTGATTTGAGTGGCCAGTGCCAGAGTTATTAAAATGTCAGTGCAAAATCACAGAATCAGGTGACTGTCAGTACAGAGTGACTGTTGAGCAGCCTCACAGCCTGTGGCAGGAAGCTGTTTAGCAGTCTTGTAGTCTGGGCTTTGATGCTACGGTATCTCTTGCCTGATGGCAGGAGATCCAGGTGTATGTGTGGAGGGGGGAGGCAGTCTGTCCTTGGCTATTCTCAGAGATTTTTTCAGACAGCGGCTCCGGAACAGTTCTTGTACCGAGGGTAGGGAGACGCTAATGATCCTCTCTGCTCCCCTCACTACCCTCTGCAGAGCCTGATCTCAATTAACAAGTGGTTTACAGGCAGCACCATTCTCTGGAATTTGCAAGCAAGTTCATTTATCCTTGCTGACAAAATCCAGGTCTTGGGAAACTAAAAATAACCCTGTTCACTACCTTTGGGGGAAA
This sequence comes from Leucoraja erinaceus, assembly GCF_028641065.1. Lineage (NCBI taxonomy): Eukaryota > Metazoa > Chordata > Chondrichthyes > Rajiformes > Rajidae > Leucoraja > Leucoraja erinaceus. The sequence continues at coordinate 7,968,267 of NC_073378.1, forward strand.
CGCAGAATAATGCAAGTGAGGAGAGAAGGAGAAAAATCACTGGATTAGTCTCATCTCAGAAATCTGGAACTACTTCTGTTGCCATGGTAACTATCGAGCTATAAATCTTCCGGTAGATGAGTTGAACCCTTAAGAGACGTGTTGGTTACCAAATGAGGACATGGCCTTGTTCTGGGTGTACCTGGCACAGTTAAAACAGTTATGATATTTAAACTTAAGAGATTGGAATAAATCATTAAATGGAACCATTAGTATTTGAAATTATTATTTTATCCAAAGGTTCAGGTAAATTGGGTAAAATATAAATGAAAAGACAAAGGACATCTGTTTTTGAGACTTCGTTATGCTATTTATTGACTCAGAAATCAACAGAGCTCTATTTGCAGTGCAATGCAATGAATAAAATCTCTCTATACAAACTGAAGACCATCACTGTCCCACAATTACACCTTGTCCAGGGGAAGGCAAATGACTTGCAAACTCAACATTTCGCAACTACATTCACATGCATTCAGAGACGAACAGCATGGAAACAGGCCCTTCGATCCAACGAGCTCATGCTGACCAAGATGTCCCATCTGCATGAGTCCCACCTGCCTGCATATCCCACTTTTTAAAATTTATATTAACATTTTGGACTCCATATTCTACTGCAGAAGTATGAATCCTGGCAACTTCCATGTTATGGACAGAGGGAAAGAACAAGTTGACACCACGTTTCATTGCCACCCCAATACGTGTTTCCAGAGGGTGGTTACTATTCTAGAGAATTAGACACATTCTTATAGCAATGTTACAAAATTTTGAGATTTCAAAAATCAAGCCTGCAATTTATCCCATCAGATAAAGCATAACAATAAGTTTAATTTGACACCTAATTCACTTTCATATCTCAAGTAATAAAAAAGTTATGGCCATTTTCATACTCGGAAATTAGCATCTTGTTCCCTATTGATTTTCTATGGACATAACAAAAAAGCTGTGATCATGGACAGTAAAAAGCCCATAACCTTCTTAAAAATTAAGAGAACTAAATGAAATTTTCAGTTATCATAGATTGAAGCATTCTGAAACCAATATAAAATAATCTTACTTGGATGACCGGAAATTAAAGCATATAATTAGTTAGTTACCCAATTGTAGCTAATTTCAAACTTCAATTACTAGTTCTAAACATCTATCCATTTCTTAATAAATGATTAACATTTTTAAATAGCCCAAGTATCCAAATAATATTCACAAATAATTCACAATAAAACATGATTTTTAAATCTCATTTACATCAATTTATAGGCCAAATGGAAGGAATTTAGTGTTCATTTGCTGTAAATTAAAGTCAATTTAAATCGGCTTTTTAGTGGGTTCCTGTGAACGCGCTGGTTTAGAACGTTCACATTGCGCTGGATTTGTGCCCTCAAGTGCCCAGAAAAATACTGCGGGATATAAAGAGCCCAAAATGAACTACTCGCTATAGAAAACTTTATATACAGGGTTATATACAAGCCCCATTTAATGTAAAAAAAAGGTACATACCTTTAATTGTTTGCTTTATAAAACCCTGGGGCTGCGAGAGGTTGCGGAGTGAGAGAGTGATTTTTAAACTACTATAAATATTATACAAGGCCATAAAAACTAATAATACCTTTTGCGACGGGGTCTTTCAGCGATTTTCCGTTAATGATTTACTAGGCTGAACATTTTCGATTGGAACAGCCTAGTAAAAATAACGTTTTAAACCCGCCCCCTCTAAACAGCGCCAAAATCGCGCACACGGGGTAGGGCAGCTGCTCAGCCACGATTCAGGTATGTTTTGTAACATACCTAATTCTTATAAAGCGGGAATTCCACTGCATCAATAAGAACAACAGCAAAAATGATAAGATTTGGTGATTTGGCTGAGCTTGGATATTAGCTGTAACGTAAGAAAAACTTGACCTCTCATTTTTGATTTTTTTTTTTACGAAGTCTCTGAGATGGAAAAACGTGGCATTCTCAAATACCTGTGAATTTGGTATTAATATCTTATTGGAGACCCTCAAAAACTCATTGGAGACCCTTGGACTTTTAGAGATCATTGGAGACCTTTGGAATTTTTTGAAGATGTAACTAGGAAAATGGACAAGGGAGAGCCAGTGGATGTAGTGTACCTGGACCATCAGAAAGCATTCGATAAGGTCCCACATAGGAGATTAGTGGGCAAAATGAGGGCACATGGCATTGGGGGTAGAGTGCTGACATGGATAGAGAAGTGGTTGGCAGACAGGAAACAAAGAGTAAGGATTAACGGGTCCCTTTCAGAATGGCAGGCAGTGACTAGTGGGGTACCGCAAGGCTCGGTGCTGGGATCGCAGCTATTTATAATATACATCAATGATTTGGATGAGGGATTCAAAGTAACTTTAGCAAATTTGCAGATGACACAAAGCTGGGTGGCAGTGTGAAATGTGAGGAGGATGCTATGAGAATGCAGGGTGACTTGGACAGGTTGGGGAAGTGGGCAGATGCATGGTAGATGAAGTTTAATGTGGATAAATGTGAGGTTATGCACTTTGGTAGCAAAAACAGGAAGGCAGATTCCTATCTAAATGGCGTCAAGTTGGGAAAAGGGGAGATACAACAGGATCTGGGGGTCCTTGTACATCAGTCTATGAAAGTAAGCATGCAGGTACAGCAGGCAGTGAAGAAAGCGAATGGCATGTTGACCTTTATAACAAGAGGAATCGAATATAGGAGCAAAGAGGTCCTTCTGCAGTTGTACAGAGCCCTAATGAGACCACACCTGGAGTATTGTGTGCAGTTTTAGTCCCCTAATTTGAGGAAGGACTTTCTTGCTATTGAGGGAGTGCAGCGTGGGTTTACAAGGTTAATTCCCAGGATGGCAGGACTGTCATATGCTGAAAGAATGGAGCAGCTGGGCTTGTACACTCTGGAGTTTAAAAGGATCTCATTGAAACATATAAGATTGTTAAGGGCTTGGACACACTAGAGGCAGGAAACATGTTCCCGATGTTGAGGGAGTCCAGAACCGGGGGTCGCAGTTTAAGAATATGCAGTTAGCCATTTAGAATGGAGACGAGGAAATACTTTTTCTCACAGAGTGGCGAGTCTGTGGAATTCTCTGACTCCGAGGGCAGTGGAAGCAGATTCTCTGGATGCTTTCAAGAGAGCTAGATAGGGCTCTTAAAAATAGCGGAGTCAGGGGTTATGGGGAGAAGGCAGGAACGGGGTATTGATTGGGGATGATCAGCCATGATCACATTGAATGGCGGTGCTGGGTCGAATGGCCTACTCCTGCACCTATTGTCTATTTTCTTTTGACTATCTTTGATCGTACTTTATTGACTTTATCTTGCACTAGACATTCAATGTCTGAAGAAGGGTTTCGGCCCGAAACGTCGCCTATTTCCTTAGCTGCATAGATGCTGCTGCACCCGCTGAGTTTCTCCAGCATTTTTGTGTACCTATTATTCAGGTTATTCCCTTTATCATGTGTTTGTACACTGTGGATGGCTCGATTATAATCCTGTATTTCTTTCTGCTGACTGGTTAGCATGTCACTAAAGCTTTTCACTGTACCTCAATACACATGACAATAAACTAAAGTAAACTAAAACTAAGATGGCATTTCTGATGATACAGCTTTCCTTGTTGTATCATTATTGCAATAGGATGTCAGCCTGGGTTGTACTATTCTCCAACATCTGGAGTTGGATGTTAATTTTTACTAGAATGTTGCCTGGGTTTAAACAACTAAGTTACAGAGAAAGGTTGAATACGTTAGGTCTTTATTCTCTGGAGCGCAGAAGGTTAAGGGGGGACTTGATAGAGGTCTTTAAAATGATGAGAGGGATAGACAGAGTTGATGTGGATCAGCTTTTCCCTTTGAGAATAGGGAAGATTAAAACAAGAGGACATGACTTCAGAGTTAAGTGACAAAAGTTTAGGGGTAACATGAGGGGGAACTTCTTTACTCAGAGAGTGGTAGCGGTGTGGAATGAGCTTCCAGTGGAAGTGGTGGAGGCAGGTTCGTTGGTATAATTTAAAAATAAATTGGATAGGTATATGGATGAGAAGGGAATGGAGGGTTATGGTATGAGTGCAGGCAGGTGGGACTAAGGGAAAAAAGTTGTTCGGCACGGACTTGTAGGGCCGAGATGGCCTGTTTCCGTGCTGTAATTGTTATATGGTTATATGGTTAATATAGCATTAACTCAGATTTATTTAACATCAGTGCATAGCATAACATCAGTTCGGCATGGACTTGTAGGGCCAAGATGGCCTGTTTCCGTGCTGTAATTGTTATAAGGCCTGACACATTGATGTGGCCTTTGATGTAAAGGGTTGAGTAGTGATCTGATGATGCTATAACACACTTTACTTCTTGTTTATGTTGACCAAGAAATTGCTGAAACTATATCTGATAGCCTGGCAATGGCCTTTGCTAATTTCTTCAGTTTGCCCTTGAATAATGTCACAGCATGTTTCAAGAAATGTTATTAGGCTTCTCTATGGAGTTTAGATTTTACTTTAGACTTTAGTAATACAGTGCGGATACAGATCCTTCAGCTCACCAAGTCCGCACCGACCAGCTATCATGTACATTAACATTATCGTACACAGTAGGAACAATTTATTATTTTACCGAAGCCAATTATCTGACAAACCTGTATGTCCTTGGAGTTTGGGAGGAAACGAGAGCTCGTGGAGAAGACCCACATAGTCACAGGAAGAAGGTACAAACTCCATACAGACACCCCCCTTAGTCAGGATTGACCCCGGATCTCTGGCGGTATAAGGAAGCAACTGCATTGTGTGCCCAAGTTCATGGAAAAAGTCGTCTTGCTGCTCGTGGACATGCATCATCTAAATTTGTCTGCCATTACCAGATAACTGAGTCGATGACTGTTCCCCAGTTCCCGACAATGGTGAATAATGCGCAATATCCTTCCCTTTGCTTTGTCAACCACTCTTTCCTGAGCCCATTGCACTCTGCCTTAAGCAAGATGAAAGGCATGCTCCAGGTATGTCTCTAATAAAGGAAACCACAGCAGAAGGAGCCCCAGCAGTTAAAAGGCAGGAGTCCTAAACAAAGCATCCAGCACCTCCCTTAACAAAGTGGGGTGGATTTGAGCTGGACCTTCCATGCAATTCATGGACAGATGGGCAGCAAGAGAGATGTAAAAGGACACAAAGTGCTGGAGTAACTCAGCAGGTCAGGCAACATTTCTGGAGAACATAGATAGGTGACGTTTCAGGTTAAGACCCTTCAGTCACCTATCCATGTTCTCCAGAGATGCTGCTTGACCTGCTGAGTTACTCCAGCATTGTATAACCTTTTGTGTTAATACCAGCATCTGTAATTCTTTGCTTCTACACAAAAAATGTAGCTGTGTTTGAGCAATGCAAATGAAATCCTACTTGGAAATGAGGAGAAGTTGGAAATATTGTCAAAGGCGAAGGTCTCAGATGCTTTCCTGGGCATGTGGCTGAAATGCTCAACCCGAATGAAATAATATAGCACCTTTAGCTTGGCTAGTTGCACTCTGATAACTGATTAAAGTCCATTCCAGCGATAGGAGGACGTTATTCAGTGCAACACTTCTGAGCAGTTGGTTGTTCCCTGAACCTGGTTGTCTGAACTGCAATAGTTTGGCGCCCCCTGTTGATGACACTGATTAAACGCTGGTGCAGCAAGTTCTTGTTTTGCCCGTGATTCTCCGTCTTGGACTAGAATAAGAACATAAAAGAAGAGAGTATCGGCCATTCAGCCTCTGGAATGTCACGGTTTTACTAAGATCAAGGATCTTGTGTCTAGGAAGCAAAGAGTAGGAGTAAACGGGTCCTTTTCACAATGGCAGGCAGTGACTAGTGGGGTACCGCAAGGCTCAGTGCTGGGACACCAGCTATTTACAATATATATTAATGATCTGGATGAGGGAATTGAATGCAACATCTCCAAGTTTGCGGATGACACTAAGCTGGGGGGCAGTGTTAGCTGTGAGGAGGATGCTAGGAGGCTGCAAAGTGACTTGGATAGGCTGGGTGAGTGGGCAAATGTATGGCAGATGCAGTATAATGTGGATAAATGTGAGGTTATCCACTTTGGTGGCAAAAACAGGAAAGTAGAACTATTACCTGAATGGTGGCCGACTAGGAAAAGGGGAGTTGCAACGAGACCTGGGTGTCATGGTACACCAGTCATTGAAAGTAAGCATGCGGGAGCAGCAGGCAGTGAAGAAAGCAAATGGTATGTTAGCATTCATAGCAAAAGGATTTGAGTATAGGAGCAGGGAGGTTCTACTGCTCTAGAGTTGTACAAGGTCTTGGTGAGACCACACCTGGAGTATTGCGTACAGTTTTGGTCTCCTAATCTGAGGAAAGACATTCTTGCCATAGACGGAGTACAGAGAAGGTTCACCAGACTGATTCCTGGGATGTCAGGACTTTCATATGAAGAAAGACTGAATAGACTCGGCTTGTACTCGCTAGAATTTAGAATTGAGGGGGGATCTTATAGAAACGTACAAAATTCATAAGGGGTTGGACAGGCTAGATGCAGGAAGATTGTTCCTGATGTTGGGGAAGACCAGAACAAGGGGTCACAGTTTAAGGATAAGGGGGAAATATTTTAGGACCGAGATGAGAAAAAGATTTTTCACACAGAGAGTGGTGAATCTCTGGAATTCTCTGCCACAGAAGGTAGTTGAGGCCAGTTCATTGGCTATATTTAAGAGGGAGTTAGATGTGGTCCTTGTGGCTAAAGGTATCAGGGGGTATGGAGAGAAGGCAGGTACGGGATATTGAGTTGGATGACCAGCCATAATCATATTGAAAAGCGGTGCAGGCTTGAAGGGCCTACTCTTACACCTATTTTCTATGTTTCAATGTTTCTATCTTTGATTCAAACCAGCATCTGCAGTTCCATCCTACATACTACTTTGTAGCTTGTTTGTCAATGTCTGCCTTGAACATATTTTGATTTTTTTTCCACAGCTCTCTGGAGTATAAAATTACCAATCATTCACAATCCTCTGGTGATTTTTTTTTCCCCCCTTTTTTTTCCCTCATCTCCATCTGAAAAGGGTGATTCCTTATTCTAAAATTATGCCCCCTATTTCTGTAACTTCCTCCCAAATTCCCCCTCAAAATTTCTAAGGTCTCTCATTCTGTCGCTGTTCAATCTTCCTTCCTGCTTCATCCAGGATCTCTGCTGGTGATCCTTTCCTGCAGTCACCAATACAAATAATGGTCACCTTGTAACCACATTACTGAGGTCTATTTAGATTTATTTCCATTCTTGATGACAGATAGCTTGTTACGAAGACCTGTGTATTCAAGTAACAAGCCTTTCATTTAATATTATCTATTTCGCTGACTTTGACTCCATTTTGACAAATTCCCAGCTATATCTTTTTTCCATATTTTATGTTATCTGGATCAACTTATTTTCATCCTTTCATTCTTAAGAATGGCTTATAAGTGTATTACTTGGCAAATGCAGGTGCTGAGATTGCAGTCATTGCTTTCCTGTTATGTAAACATAGAAACATAGAAATTAGGTGACACATAGGAGGAGTAGGCCATTCGGCCCTTCGAGCCTGCACCGCCATTCAATATGATCATGGCTGATCATCCAACTCAGTATCCCGTACCTGCCTTCTCTCCATACCCCCTGATCCCCTTAGCCACAAGGGCCACATCTAACTCCCTCTTAAATATAGCCAATGAACTGGCCTCAACTACCCTCTGTGGCAGAGAGTTCCAGAGATTCACCACTCTCTGTGTGAAAAAAAGTTCTTCTCATCTCGGTTTTTTTTAAAGGATTTCCCCCTTATCCTTAAGCTGTGACCCCTTGTCCTGGACTTCCCCAACATCGGGAGCAATCTTCCTGCATCTAGCCTGTCCAACCCCTTAAGAATTTGTAAGTTTCTATAAGATCCCCTCTCAATCTTCTAAATTCTAGAGAGTATAAACCAAGTCTATCCAGTCTTTCTTCATAAGACAGTCCTGACATCCCAGGAATCAGTCTGGTTTGATTGCTTTCCTGATTATGTAAATTGTTGTGGAAAATCCATACAAACAAACTGTATGAAACCTGATGTTTCTTCAAGCACGTCAGTTTTAATGCAGTTTGGTTTGTGCATATCTTCTAAAGGACTTTGGCTGGGCTGTATTTGGAGTATCATGTGCGGTTCCAATCACTTGATTATTGAAAGGCTAGAACGGCTTTACAAAGCGTGCAGCGGAGGTTTACCAGAGTGATGCCTGGATTAGGCGGTGTCAGCTACAGGGAGAGATTAGAAACATAGAAACATAGAAATTAGGTGCAGGAGTAGGCCATTTGGACCTTCGAGCCTGCACCGCCATTCAATATGATCATGGCTGATCATCCAACTCAGTATCCCGAACCTGCCTTTTCTCCATACCCCCTGATCCCCTTAGCCACAAGGGCCACATCTAACTCCCTCTTAAATATAGCCAATGAACTGGCCTCAACTACCCTCTGTGGCAGAGAGTTCCAGAGATTCACCACTCTCTGTGTGAAAAAAGTTCTTCTCATCTCGGTTTTAAAGGATTTCCCCTTTATCCTTAAGCTGTGACCCCTTGTCCTGGACTTCCCTAACATCGGGAACAATCTTCCTGCATCTAGCCTGTCCAACCCCTTAAGAATTTTGTAAGTTTCTATAAGATCCCCTCTCAATCTTCTAAATTCTAGAGAGTATAAAAACCAAGTCTATCCAGTCTTTCATCATAAGACAGTCCTGACATCCCAGGAATCAGTCTGGTGAACCGTCTCTGCACTCCCTCTATGGCAATAATGTCCTTCCTCAGATTTAGAGACCAAAACTGTACGCAATACTCCAGGTGTGGTCTCACCAAGACCCTGTACAACTGCAGTAGAACCTCTCTGCTCCTATACTCAAATCCTTTTGCAATGCAATTAGACAGACTTGGATTGTTTTCTCTGGAATGCCGGATGTTGTGGGAGACCTGATTGAAGTATATAAAATTATGAGAGACATAGACAAGATAGATGGTCAGAATATTTTTCCCAGGATGGAGAAATCTCGAGGGAAGCGATTTAAGGTGAGAGGGACAAAGTTTAAAAGATGATTTGTGGGGCAGGTTTAGTTTTACACAGAGGAAGGTGAGTGGCTGCAATGCCCTGCTGGGGATGGTGGTTGAAGCAGATATGTTAGTGGCATTTAAAGACGTTAGATAGGCATATGGATATGCAGGTACACAAAAATGCTGGAGAAACTCAGCGGGCGCAGCAGCATCTATGGAGCGCAGGGAATATGCAACGTTTACAGGGAATGGAGGGATATGGCGATGTGCAGGTAGATAAGGTAACCTTGGTATCATGTACAAAATCATGAGAGAAATAGATCGGGTAGATGCACAGAGTCTCTTGCCCAGAGTAGGGGAATCGAGGACCAGAGGACATAGGTTCAAAGTGAATGGGAAAGATATAATAGAAATGTGAGGGGTATCTTTTTCACACAAAGGGTGGTGGTTGTATGGAACAAGCTGCCAGAGGAGGTAGTTGAGGCTGGGACTATCCCATCATTTAAGAAACAGTTGGACAGGTACATGGATAAGACGGGTTTGGAGGGATGTGGACTAAGCGCAGGCAAGTGGGACGTTATTGGCTGGTGTGGGCAAGTTCCATTTCCACTGTATCACTCTGACTCCATGACTATATATTCAGCACAGATCCTGTGAACTGGCGGCGCCTGTTCTTGTTCTATTGGCGTCAGTGGAAATGTAGTTGGAGCTAATGTAGATTGCACATTATTTGAGTTTTATTTAAATGTTTCTGTATTATCTTCCTTTGAAACAGTGCATTTTTAATTTTTGAACAATTTTAGTCATTTTTATAAACCCAAAATATTGTCAGAAATGTACAGAATTTTGACAAAGCTGGTTCTTGCTGAGTCGGCTATCAGTTTATTGGGCATTGACTGGTTCATTATATGCAGCCAAGGGCTTTACTCCATCACAAGCCTTAAGTCTGGCACTTGACTGCAATTGCAGACTGGAAGGACAGTGGAAAGGTTGTCTGTACTTCCCTTCAAGGTCAGCAAATGCACCCCACCCTCTCACCACATGTTATAGACCAAAAACATGCTGGACCGATAACTATCCCAGAGGTAGACACAAAAAGCCAGAGTACCTCAGCGGGTCAGGCAGCTTCTTTGGAGAAAAGGAATAGGTGATGTTTCAGGACCCTTCTGCAGATGGACAGTCTGGGGAAAGGGAAGCGAGATATTGACAGATATATAGATATAGATATAGATATAGATATTGATGGAGGGATGGGAGGAATGAATGAAAGATATGCAAAAAGTAATGAAGATCAAGGAAAGGTGGAGCCCACAATGGTCCATTGTTGGGTGTGGGCTAGGTGATAATGAGTTATGCAGACAGTGAAACTTAACAGAGTGATCGTGAAACTAGTACGATGACGAGGGTGGGGGAGCTTCAGACTGAGATGAAGTGATGAACACTCCAATCCATAGAAACATAGAAAAATAGGTGCAGGAATAGGCCATTTGGCCCTTCGAGCCAGCACTGCCATTCAATATGATCATGGCTGATCATCTAAAATCAGTACCCCATTCCTGCTCTTTCCCCCGTATCCCTTGATTCCTTTATACCTAAGAACTAAATCTAACTCTCCCTTGAAAACATCCAGTGAATTGGCATCCATTGCCTTCTGTGGCAGAGAATTCCACAGATTCACAACTCTCTGAGTGAAGACGTTTTTCCTCATCCAGGTCCTAAATGGCCTACCCCTTATTCTTAAACTGTGACTCCTGGTTCTGGACTCACCAACATCCGGTACATTTTTCCTGTATCTGAAATTAAAAAATGTTATGTTTCTCTAAGACCCCCTCTTATCCTTCTAAATTCCAGTAAATACAAGCTCAGTCGACCCATTCTTTCATCATATGTCAGTCCCAACATCCCGGGAATTAACCTGGTTAACCTACGCTGCACTCTTTCAATAGCAACAATGTCCTTCCATAAATTAGGAGACCAAAATTGCATGCAATACTCTAGGTGTGGTCTCACCAGGGCCCCGGGACCAAATAGGCTTGTGCAGCCATCTCTGGTAATGGATTGTTGATGGGGTTTTCGGATCTGAACAAAGATTCCACAATGTACTTTTATTCTGCTTGTTTGATTGTAATTGTGTTTTATTTTGTTTTGTTTTTTAGGTGCTGTACAATGTATTTGAATCATTTGTTAAAGTTGGGCCAGGGAATATTGAAGGCCTGGACTATTTCAAAGGCATAGGTAGGGAAATACTTCCTTCAATTCTTTTAAGTTTATTTAATCTCAGGTTGGACAATAAATATCAATGTCTCCAGTCCTGCTTAGATTGCATGTCATTGACTCTATCCTTTAATAAATAAGTTCATGTGATAGGCTAAATTGCCTCATTCTACTCCTATCAAGTCTACTCTGCCATTTAACCATGGCTGATCTATCTCTCCCTTCTAACCCCATTCCCCTGCCTTCTCCCCATAACCCCTGATACCGAATGCATGAAACCAAATCAAAATCTAAACAATCTTTGTATTTAATACAGTTCCGAGGTGGCTAATCAAATGTGTAACAACATTAACTCTAATTCCACCAGGTAACACAGCCTCTGCCTTAGTTCATTTATATCTTCCCTTAAACTAAATAATGTAACTATATTTGTGGCCACACTGCCGCTTTCTGTTCTGCATTAATGCAACTTTGTGTTTAAGTCCTGTTTGTCCATTCGCAAATACTTTATTAATCAAATTGCAGAATGATCTGTGTTGGAATGGTCATACTCATCATGCAACGGCAAAAGCAACAGGTGTCCTAAATTTTCTGAGGCGCAACTTTCATCATTGTACAACTTCTGTCAAGGAGAAGCTATACTTCACCCTCGTTAGACCTCATTTGGACTACGCAGTTGCAGCATGGGACAAAAACATTTTTTCCATCGAACGTGTCCAAAGACAGGCAGCTCGATTTGTTACTAACACCTATGAGAGAGAAGCGAGTGTCACCAAGCTTCTGAATTCTCTGGGGTGGAACCCTCTCCAAGACAGACGTCAAGCTCACCGTTTGACCTGTTTTTACAAAATGTTAAATGATCAGCTTGACATAGATTACAAGACCTACACCAAACCCAAACAAATTAGGAGCAGACAAGGGCATTCGATCCAATTTGTGATCCCAGCTACAAAGACAGATGTGTACAGCAATTTGTTCTTCCCCCGCACAATTAAAGCATGGAATAATCTCCACCCAACTATAGTTACCCAACCAGATGCAACTAAATTTAAGGTAGCTCCTTCTTCCCAAAAACCCTTTCTGGCTTAAGCCCTCCCTTCACCACCTCCAGTTTAAATTCCATTTGGAATATTTTGGAGGACCAAGAAACCAAGAACCAATTCAACTTGATCATAAAGGCAACCTTTTTTTGAAATTCCTCCATGCTTTTCCTCCTCTCCATTACTATTGTTTCTCTCAGTCCTGTGAGATTTTGAAGTGTTTATTTTTTATCAATGAATGCCCATTGTGCGTCTCTAATGTTCAAACTTCACCCACCAAATATTGGTAAGCTTTCAAGAGTTGACGTCCAATAGATTAGAGCCTTCTCCCGTAATTCGTTTGCTTGTGTTTCCTACTTTGAGATGTTTCATATGTACGTTTGGCCATGCTCATCATAATATCTACCTAAGTGGGCCATTTAAAATTCAAGTCGACAACTCTAGACAAATCCATTTCAATGTGCACCTCTCTCAAAAGACTGGATAATGCATTGCCTTTCCGCTGACTGGTTAGCACACAACAAAAGCTTTTTACTGTTCCTCAGTACACGTGACAATAACCATATAACCATATAACAATTACAGCATGGAAACAGGCCATCTCGGCCCTACAAGTCCGTGCCGACACAACTTTTTTCCCTTAGTCCCACCTGCCTGCACTCATACCATAACCCTCCATTCCCTTCTCATCCATATGCCTATCCAATTTATTTTTAAATGATACCAACGAACCTGCCTCCACCACTTCCACTGGAAGCTTATTCCACACCGCTACCACTCTCTGAGTAAAGAAGTTCCCCCTCATGTTACCCCTAAACTTCTGTCCCTTAATTCTGAAGTCATGTCCTCGTGTTTGAATCTTCCCTATTCTCAAAGGGAAAACTAAACTAAACTAAACTCAAAGATAAATACAAAGAGTTATTGTAACTGATTTCTATTATCTCCTTGCTTTTATACGTTGAAGTATTGTGTTTATTCAGTTTTCGACTTTTAATCTGATGTTTTATAAGGCTCCTCTTGTTTTCTCTCCCACCAATTCCCTCCAGTGTCCTTCTTTGTGGTGAGCTTGGGTGGAGCTGCCATTGGCATCATCTTTGCCTTCCTGCTCTCCTTCGTAACCAGATTCACCAAGCATGTAAGAGTGATTGAACCTGGATTTGTCTTTGTGATTTCATACCTCTCCTACCTCACGGCAGAGATGCTGTCTCTTTCTGCTATTTTGGCGTAAGTAAAAAGATGTTCATTTCCATCTCTGATGTACTTATTAGCAGTTGCAAGTATGTGCTATTGCAGATCAAGGTGCATGTCTTTGTAGCTTTAGGGTTACATGGCTTAGATGTCCACTAGTGGTTGATATTTGGAACGTGCATTCAGAGGAAACATAGAAACATAGAAAATAGGTGCATGAGGAGGCCATTCGGCCCTTCGAGCCAGCACCGCCATTCATTGTGATCATGGCTGATCATCCCCTATCAATAACCCATGCCTGCCTTCTCCCTATATCCCTTGACTCCACTAGCCCCTAGAGCTCTATCTAACTCTCTCTTAAATCCATCTAGTGATTTGGCCTCCACTGCCGTCTATGGCAGGGAATTCCATAAATTCACAACTCTCTGGGTGAAAAAGTTTTTTCTCACCTCAGTCTTAAATTACCTCCCCTTTATTCTAAGACTGTGGCCCTGGGTTCTGGACTCGCCCAACATTGGGAACATTTTTCCTGCATCTAGTTTGTCCAGTCCATTTATAATTTTATATGTTTCTATCTAGGAGGTCATGGAGGCAGATGCAATCACAGCACTTGAGAGGCATATTCAGCGACTGATTATGGAATTGAGGTTATAATCTCAGACATGATTTGAACAGATTATAACCTCAATTTGATAATCAGTACCTGATTCATGCAGTACCTGCCTCATCTACCTCTTTCCACATACCTACCACCCTCTGTGTGGGAAAAGGTTGCCATCGGGTTCCTGTTAAATCCTTCCCCTCTCACCTAAAACCTATTTTCTCTGGTTCCTAATTCCCATACCCTGGGTAAAGGTTCTGTGCATTCACCCTATCTATTCCCCTCATCGGGTTGCTGAGGGAGCGAGGTGAGTGGCCTACTCTGGCTCCTGATGCCTATGTTTGTATTTGCTTTCTCGTGAGTTGCAGGGATGATAATTGCACACAGCAACGACTGCAGTGGTTTTACACTCTACATGGTAAATGGTAGGGAATTGAAGAATACAGTTGAACAGAGGGATCTGGGTATAACCGTGCATAGTTCCTTGAAGGTGGAATCTCATATAGATAGGGTGGTAAAGAAAGCTTTTGATATGCTAGCCTTTATAAATCAGAGAACTGAGTATAGAAGCTGGGATGTAATGTTAAAATTGTACAAGGCATTGGTGAGACCAAATCTGGAGTATGGTGTACAATTTTGGTTGCCCAATTATAGGAAGGATGTCAACAAAATAGAGAGAGTACAGAGGAGATTTACTAGAATGTTGCCTGGGTTTCAACAACTAAGTTACAGAGATAGGTTGAATAAGTTAGGTCTTTATTCTCTGGAGCGCAGAAGGTTAAGGGGGGACTTGATAGAGGTCTTTAAAATGATGAGAGGGATAGACAGAGTTGATGTGGACAAGCTCTTCCCTTTGAGAATAGGGAAGATTCAAACAAGAGGACATGACTTGAGAATTAAGGGACAGAAGTTTAGAGGTAACATGAGGGGGAACTTCTTTACTCAGAGAGTGGTAGCGGTGTGGAATGAGCTTCCAGTGGAAGTGGTGGAGGCAGGTTCGTTGGTATAATTTAAAAATAAATTGGATAGGCATAGAAACATAGAAACATAGAAAGTAGGTGCGAGAGTAGACCACCAGGTCCGTCGAGCCCGCACTGCCATTCGCTCATGGCTGAACACTAAACAGACACACTTACCCACAAACAGTAGACACAAGACACAGAACACAAGACACTACCCTCCCCTTTATACCGCTATCACCCCTCTCCACCCCAAGAACCTCGTGATCTCCTGGGGGAGGCAAAAAAACGGATAAAAACCCAGGTCCAATTTGGGAAAAAAATCCGGGAAATTCCTCTCCGACCCCAATCTAGGCGATCGACACTTGTCCAGGAGATCACTCAGGTCTTACTATACTAACCATACCTAGGTCCATATCCCTGCCCTCTCCCCGTAGCCCCTTATCCCCTTGGCAGCTAAAAAAACATCTATTTTAGTCTTAAATATATTTAAAGTTTCTGCTTCCACTGCTCCCTGGGGCAGTGAATTCCATAAATTAACCACCCTCTGGGTGAAGAAGTTCTTCCTCATCTCAGTTTTAAAAGAGCCCCCCCTTATTCTGCAACTATGTCCCCTAGTTCTAGTTTCCCCGATCATTGGGAACATCCTCGGTGCATCCACCCGATCAAGGCCCCTCACAATCTTATATGTTTCAATGAGATCGCCTCTCATTCTTCTAAACTCCAAAGAGTAGAGTTCCAGCCTACTTAACCTTTCCTCATATGTCAATCCCCTCATTGCAGGAATTAATCTTGTAAACCTTCGCTGCACTGCCTCCAGGGCTAGTACATCCTTTCTTAAGTATGGACCCCAGAACTGTACACAGTATTCCAAATGTGGTCTCACTAATACTGTGTACAGCTGCAGCAAGACCTCCGTGTTTTTATACTCAATCCCCCTAGCAATAAAGGCCAAAACTCCATTGGCCTTCCTGATTGCTTGCTGCACCTGCATACTAACTTTCAGTGATTCATGTACTAATACCCCTAGATCCCTTTGCGTTGCATTACAACGCAGCTCCTCCTCATTTAGAAAATAACTTGCCCTATCATTTTTTTTCCCAAAGTGAATGACTTCACATTTATTAGTATTAAATTTCATCTGCCAAGTTGTTGCCCACTCACCTAGCTTATCTATATCCTTTTGCAGACTCTTCCTATCCTCCTCATCCCCTACTTTTCCTCCTCCCATTTTTGTATCGTCCGCAAATTTTGATATATTACACTTGGTTCCCTCCTCCAAATCATTTATATAAATTGTGAACAACTGGGGTCCCAGCACCGACCCTTGCGGAACCCCGCTAGTTACCGGTTGCCATCCCGAGTATGAACCATTTATCCCCACTCTCTGCTTCCTATTTGTTAGCCAATCCTCTACCCACGCTAATATATTACCCCCAATCCCATAATTTTTTATTTTTAGCAATAGTCTCTTATGTGGCACCTTGTCAAAAGCCTTTTGGAAGTCCAAGTATACCACATCCACCGGTTCCCCTTTATCCACCCGGGTTGTTACTTCCTCAAAGAATTCGAGCAGATTCGTTAAACAGGACTTCCCCTTCACAAAACCATGCTGGTTCTGTCCGATGAAGTCATGTTTGTCCAAGTGCCCCGTTAGTGTTTCTTTAATAATTGTCTCTAACATTTTACCCACCACCGATGTTAGACTAACCGGTCTATAGTTACCCGCCTTCTGTTTACTTCCGTTTTTAAATATAGGTGTTACATTGGCCATTTTCCAATCCACTGGGACCGTTCCTGCCTCCAGGGAGTTTTGAAAAATTATCACCAATGCATCCACAATCCCCACCGCTATCTCCCTCAAGACTCTTGGATGTAATCCATCAGGCCCAGGGGATTTATCCTCCTTCAGTCTCATTAATTTCCCTAATACCACCTCCTTGGTGATCTTAATAGTATTTAGCTCCTCCATTCCTACCGCCCCCTGTTTATCCAGCGTTGGAATATTTTTCGTGTCTTCTATGGTGAAGACTGATACAAAATACTCGTTTAATGCCTTTGCCATTTCCATGTTCCCCACCAACAACTCTCCAGTCTCACCCTCCAATGGACCAACGTTCACCTTAGCCACCCTTTTTCTTTTTATATAGCTATAAAAACTCTTACTATTAGTTTTTATGTTGTTCGCTAAATTCCTTTCATAGTCTATTTTCCCCGTCTTAATTAATCTCTTAGTTATTTTTTGCTGACCTTTAAATGCTTCCCAATCCTCTACCCTCCCACTATCTCTGGCTACCTTATATGCCCTTGCCTTCAGCCGAATACTATCCTTTATAGTTTTACTGAGCCATGGCTGACTGTTCTTACCCTTACCCCTTTTTTTCTTCATAGGAATAAATTTTTCTTGAAGGTTATACAGTATACCCTTAAACGTACACCACTGCTCATGTACCGTCTTATTCTTGAGTCTGCTATCACAGTCAACTTTGATCAGCTCAGTCCTCATACCTTCATAATCCCCCTTATTTAGACTAAGCACCCTAGCCTGAGTTTCAACCTGCTCCCCTTCTATTTGAATATGGAATTCGACCATATTGTGGTCACTTGTTCCCAACGAGTCCCTAACTATGACATTTTTAATTAATCCTGCTTCATTACACAGGACCAGATCCAAGATTGCCTCCCCCCTTGTCGGTTCTGTGACATACTGTTCTAGGAACCCGTCTCTAATACATTCTATAAACTCTTCCTCTAGTCTACCCTGCCCAGTTTGGTTTGCCCAATTAATATGAAAATTGAAGTCCCCCATGATTACAGCAGTTCCCTTTTTACATGCGTCAACTATTTGCAGATTTATGTTCTGACTAACAGCGTCACAGCTATTTGGAGGTCTATAAATTACACCCACTAGTGTTTTTTTCCCCTTATTATTCTCTATCTGTACCCAAGCTGTTTCACTATCCTGATCCTTCAACGCAATATCCTTCCTCTCTATTGCCGTTATTCCCTCCCTTATTAAAAGGGCCACCCCTCCTCCCTTTCTTTCCTGTCTATCTTTCCTAATTGTCGATGGATGAGAGGGTTATGGTATGAGTGCAGGCAGGTGGGACTAAGGGAAAAAAGTTGTGTTGGCACGGACTTGTAGGGCCGAGATGGCCTGTTTCCGTGCTGTAATTGTTATATGGTTGTTATGCTCACTTGCAATTTAAAACTGAGATTGTGTGAGTTTCCCCATCCACCGTCTGTTTATGAACATTTACCCCAGTACAGTCCACATTTAGAACATTGTGTTCAGTTCTGGGCCCCTTGTTAAAGGAAAGATTGAAAGGGTTCGGGGAAGATTTACGAGATGCTGCCAGGGCTAGAGGAACTTTAGGGAGAGGTTGAGTAGGCTGGGTCTCTATTCCTTGGAGCGCAGGAGGATGAGGGATGATCTTATGGAGGTGAATAAAATCATGAAAGGAATAGATCGTAAAGATGCACTGAATCTCTTGCCCAGAGTAGGTGAATCGAGGACCAGAGGACATAGGTATAAGGTGAAGGGGAAAAGATTTAAGAATCTGAGGGGTAGCTTTTGTCCACACAAAGGGTGGTGGGTGTATGGAACGAGCTGCCAGAGGAGGTAGTTGAGGCTGAGATCATCCCAACGTTTAAGAAACAGTTAGACAGGTACATGGATGAGACATGTTTGGAGGGATATGGACCAAGCGCAGGCAGGTGGGACTAATGTAATTGGGACATGTTGGCCAGTGTGGGCAAGTTGGGCCGAAGGGCCTGTTTCAACACTGCATCACTCTGACTAAGTTAATAAGGTTTTGGGAATGCACACACAAAATGTATAAGATTTTCTGTTGAATTGAGTCTAGAGATAAATAGACATTCTGCTTTTTCAGAACCAGCAAATTAAGGGTCTTGGAGGGTGCTAGGAAGAGGAGAGAGTATTTCAATGACGATTGATAAAGCTGGCATTGGTTATTGTTTGGCAAGCTGGTGAATTTGTTGAAGTGCGCTGAAATGATAGAGTACAGGTTTGTTTAACTCAGTCTTGCAGCAGTGTGTTTCTTTCTGAAGCTGATGTGTATTTTTCCATCCATTGCCAGAGGTGACCATAGCCACAGACTGGGAGGAGGTGGACATGTACTGGCTCATTTGTTACAGGGGTGAAGGTTGAAGATAACACACTGGCGTTTCAACTGCTGATAGTTTGTGGCTCAGATCAGCCAGATAGGAGGCTAGGTGATGATGGTGTGGGGTGTTGGATAAGTGGGGTAATCTACGTTATGCAGAAGGTTTCTTGTTTGTTATGCTTATATACATTTATTAGTGTTTTGCTTCAAATCCCCTAACCTTAAATGTTCATGTTCCTCTTTCATCAGTATCACATTCTGTGGCATTTGCTGTCAGAAGTATGTGAAGGCCAACCTCTGTGAGCAATCTATCACCACTGTCAGGTATGCAATGAAAATGCTGGCAAGTGGTGCAGAGACCATTATCTTCATGTTTTTGGGAATCTCTGCAGTGGACACTACGATATGGACGTGGAACACTGCCTTTATACTTCTCACGCTGGTCTTCATCTCAGTTTACAGAGTCATCGGTGAGTGCTGGATAGCTAAGGCATGGACAGACATAGAGATGCACAGTGTAGAACAGGCCCTTCGGTCCACTAATTCCATGCTGACCATCCACCATCACAAAGTCTGCTACATTTGTACCGTATTCTGTATTCCTATATTTTCATCAATTTCAGCCACCTTTCACCCCAATCCGAGATTCCGCACCCATAACACAAATGGGACAAATTAGAATGGTCAATTAAAGTACCTGACCCATGACGGAAACCGATGTGATCGTTAGGAGAACATGAAAACTCCACATAGGACATACCAGAGGTTAAGACTAAAGCTGGCTCATTGATGTTATGAAACAGCAACTTTGAATTCTGCCATCCACGAAGGATGTTGGTTAACACAAATATATATATTTTTTAATTGGCAAACCATTGGTGTAATTTGGTTAAATAATGAAGTCAGTTTTGGAAGCATTTCACAGGATGTTTCCTGGACTAATACCTGCAGTAGGTAGGTTGCTTGGTGAGGAAAGTTTGTTCAGGCCAAGTTCACATCCACCTGGAATATGGAAGAGCAAGAGAGGACTTGATTGAAACATAGAGCGAGATCTTAGCAAGGTGGATGTGGAGAAGATCTTTCATTTTGAGGAAAATATCAAAGTCGCTCACTGCCTAAAATTAAGTAATGTTCATATATTTGTAATTTGTTTTCTAATTAGTTAGAAAGAGCATTTAAGATTGGATGAGCAAGGCTGAATTGAAATGTTTCTGGTGGCTGAGATGAGCTGAGGTTAGGGATGCAAAGTAGAGATTTTCGGGAGTACACAAAAATGCTGGAGAAACTCAGCGGGTGCAGCAGCATCTATGCAGCGAAGGAAATGGGCAACGTTTCAGGCCGAAACCCATCTTCAGACTCGATAGGCAACGTTTCAGGCCGAAACCAGATTTTTGGGACCTATTCGTGCAGTGCTACCAACTACATACCTGCTCTGTCCACTGGTGGAGATGTGAGGAAGAGCATCTTCACCATTGGACACATTAAAATCTACCATAAAGCTCTTTGGATTTAATTTAGTTTAGTTTAGAGATACATCATGCAAACAGGTCCTTTGGCCCACCGAGTCCGTGCCGACCAGTAATATACATATATCCTACACCTCGGAGACAATTTACAATTTTTAAATGCCAATTAACCTACTAACCTGTACATCTTTGGAATGTCGGAGGAAACTGGAGATCCTGGGGAGAGCGTACGAGCTCCGTGCAGAGAGCGCCCATAGTTAGGATCAAACCCGCGTCTCTGGCGCTGTAAGGCAGCACCTCTACTGTTGCGCCACTGTGCGGCCCCACAATTGCTTGATGGAACTCTCTCCATCTCTCTCCAGATGGGAGGTTAAAAAAAAGTATCAAGATAGATTGATTTCAAAGGGTTGTGTGTTAATTCTTAATAATTTGTGCACCAAATTTGTCAAGTATTAAGAGAATCCCAGAAAACAAGTTTGTACTTGGATGAGCTTTGTTTTATTTTTAAATAATTGGCGAGCAAATAAAATGTCCATCTTTTTGCAGGCGTTGCAATTCTGACCTGGATTATGAACCATTACCGTGTGGTGCAGTTGGAGATTATAGACCAGGTGGTGATGTCCTATGGGGGTCTGCGTGGAGCTGTGGCCTTTGCTCTGGTAGCATTGCTGGACGCGGAAACAATTCCCGTGAGGAATTTGTTTGTCAGTACCACTATCATTGTGGTGTATTTTACAGTCATCTTCCAGGTAACTATCAACTGTATTGAGTGCAGGCCTGGTGGAGTAATGCAAGCCTACTGATTTGAATGAGAATCTGCTGAGACCCTGTCTACCATTTTAAATGGATTTGGAAGATCCATATTGAAAAGCCTGGGAGATTTTCCCTATGTGCTGACCAATATATGTCATTAAATTAGGTATTTTTGTTGCAGTAAAATATCTCTTGTTCTGTACATACCAAAAGCTCCATTTCTTAAATTACTATTTGAACTTTTATTTGCAAAGTGCTTTTAAAATGTTATGAAAGGGACAAATCAAATATGAATAGCCCAGAAATGTGTAGGATATCAATGTGCAACAGACCATATCCTGAACACCCCTTTGCTTTATGAGATTGATTCCAATTCAATTGCAAGAATTCATTCCCCACCAAATAACAGTATAAAATCTCCAATTTCGTTTCTGATGCACTGCTGTACAAAATTGATTCAGGCTGATTTCTAACACAACGGCAGGGTCCTTATTTTTGCCAAATGTACACAATGCTGTATAATAATGCTAAGGCATAGACACACAATGCTGGGGTAACTCAGTGAGACAGGCAGCATCTCTGTATAGAAGGGACGGGTGACGTTTCGGGCCATGACCCCTTCCCCATTCTGAAGAAGATAGTCTGAAGAAACGTCACCCAGAGATGCTGCCTGTCCCGTTGATTCATTCTAGCATTTTTTCTCGATCATTGGTGTAAACCAGCATCTGCAGTTCCTTCCAAGTCACGTTTATTTGTCACATACACATACGAGATGTGCAGTGAAATTAAAGTGGCAATGCTCGCGGACTTTTGTGCAAAAGACAAACAACAAAACAACCAAACAAACTATAAACACAATCATAACACACATATTCTTTTACATAATAAATAATGGAAGGAAAAAACGTTCAGTAGAGTTAGTCCCTGGTGAGATAGGCGTTTACAGTCCGAAGTGCCTCTGGGAAGAAACTCCTTCTCAACCTCTCCGTTCTCACCGCATGGCAACGGAGGCGTTTGCCTGACCGTAGCAGCTGGAACAGTCCGTTGCAGGGGAGGAAGGGGTCCCCCATGGTTTTATTTGCTCTGGAGTTGCACCTCCTGTTGTATAGTTCCTGCAGGGGGGCGAGTGTAGTTCCCATAGTGCGTTTGGCCGAATGCACTACTCTCTGCAGAGCCTTCTTCGATACCAAGTCGTATTCAACGAGTAAAGGGCCTGTCCCACTTGCCGATTTTTTTTTTGGCGACTGCCGGCGTCATTGACTGACGTATCAGGGTCACCGAAAGATTTTGAACATTTAAAAATCCAGTAGCGCCAAAAAAAATGTTGCGACACGTGAGGAAAACACCGTGCGTCATTACGTCACCACGCCACGTCACGGCCGCATCACGCCACAACTTTTTCGGTGACCTGGTACATCAGTCAATGATGCTGGCAGCCGTTGAAAAAAATCGCCAAGTGGGACAGGCCCTTAAGATTTAATCTGCACCACAAAAGGCTTTACACATTGATGTGTGCTGGAAAAATTTAACGAGAAGAAAAAGGCAGCAATAATTTGCATATATGCGGTATCCTCAATAAAACTTAAAGTGTTTCACAGGTATTTTATGTGAGAAATTTTATGAGACAAAGTTTAAAGGAGAATGTATAGGTGAAGATTTATGACACTGAGGGTGGGTGTGCCTGGAACGCACTGCAGATATGACAGTGACATTTTAGAGACATTTGGACATCCACATTGATATGCAGGGAATAGAGGGATATGGATTATGTGCAGGCAGACAACAGTCATACTTGGCACAGACATTGGGCGTTGAAGGGTGTGTTGCTGTGCAGTACTGTTCTATGTTCTGGAGTTACAATTTAAAAGGTAACTACGGCATTGAAGAGAAATCTATCAAACTGCAAACACCAATTTTCATTTAGCTTTGCCTTCAATGCTGTAAAATGTCTCAAGATGTTATACAGGCATGTTAAATATTATTTAACACTCAATAGATTTGGGGCAAATGACAACGATCTTGGTAGCTGAAGACATGGAAGCCATTGAGAGAGTAACTCAAATTTTGCATCTCAAAATAATCAGTGGAGACAAAAGGATTTTTTGGAGGGTTGTAGGTTGGTATATTTGGAAGGTTTACTCTCCATTGAGAGTAGGGAAGATTCAAACAAGAGGACATGATTTGAGAATTAAGGGACAGAAGTTTAGGGGCAACATGAGGGGGGAACTTTTTTACTCAGAGAGTGGTAGCTGTGTGGAATGAGCTTCCAGTGGAAGTGGTGGAGGCAGGTTTGATTTTATCATTTAAAAATAAATTGGATAGGTATATGGACGGGAAAGGAATGGAGGGTTATGGTCTGAGTGCAGGTAGATGGGACTAGGTGAGAGTAAGTGTTCGGCACGGACTAGAATGGCCGAGATGGCCTGTTTTCGTGCTGTAATTGTTATATGGTTATATGATTGGTGAAGAACGGAGTTAGAAAGAGGAAAGACCTTACAGGGATATGAAATAAAGGTGTAAATTTCAATATAGAACTATTGCTTCCCTGGATGTAAGTGAACAAGAATAAAGTGAGGGGTGAAATGGAAATGGTATAGGTTGGAATACAAGAAGACTTTTTGATAACTCAAGTTTACATAGGTTGGAAGCAAAGTTTCGTGTGAGTGCAAAGATATGGTCAAACCTCGACATAGCAAAGATATGGGTGAAGGTCCAGGAGCAGTGGAAGAGCAGGGCAAAACTGGACAGTGTGATAGCTGGAACATGGAAAACATAGACAATAGGTGCAGGAGTAGGCCATGCGGCTCTTTGAGCCAGCACTGCCATTCAATATGATCATGGCTGATCATCCAAAATCAAAATACCCCGTTCCTGCTTATTCCCCATATGCTTTGATTCCTTTAGCCCTGAGAGCTAAATCTGACTTGCAGAAATGGTCTGCAGTAACGATGGCATGAATGGCTAATCTCATAGTTGCCAGGGAATGGCAGGTGGACTTGATAGCTTGGACAAAGAAGGGTTTCGGCCCGAAACGTTGCCTATTTCCTTCGCTCCATAGATGCTGCTGCACCCGCTGACTTTCTCCAGCTTTTTTGTGTATCTTGGACAAAGAGTTTATTTCAGGAATCGAAGGCTGTGGATGAGTCCTTAGTACTATTTGGGTGCTGGAATAATTCTGGAGAATTTGTCTGTCAATTTACCGATGGGGGAAGTGGAAGAGAGAATCGTGCATCACCTTTATATATTTAGAAAATGTCTGAATTCAGATGTTCATGTGTAGCAGCTTAAGTAAAAGGAAATTGAATCATGTGTAAGGAAGAACTGCAGATGCTGGTTCCAATCGAAGGTCGATACAAAATGCTGGAGTAACTCAACGGGTGAGGCCGAATCTCCGGAGAGAAGGAATGGTCGACGTTTCTGTTCGAGACCCAGGGTCTCTACCCGAAATGTCGCCCATTCCTTCCCTCCAGAGATGCTGCCTCACCTGCTGAGTTACTCCAGCATTTTGTGTCTACCTAGGAAATTGCATCAGTTGGCAGTTGGGTATGTATGGGGAGAAAGACATTTGGGTTACTCTTTGGTTACTTTTGGGTAGATTGTCGAGACACCAGGCAGGTTTGGTACCATCCGGGTGGCTGCCTGTGCAGAGGCATTGGAGGTGAGTCATGGAGTCAACCCGTGAAAGGCTGCAGATGTAATGCAAAGCATTAATGCGAAGGGTACTATTTGCCAAAGGTACACAAAATTGCTGGAGAAACTCAGCGGGTGCAGCAGCATCTATGGAGTGAAGGAAAGAGGCGACGTTTCGGCCCGAAACGTCGCCTATTTCCTTCGCTCCATAGATGCTGCTGCACCCGCTGAGTTTCCCCAGCAATTTTGTGTACCTTCGATTTTCCAGCATGTGCAGTTCCTTCTTGGGTACTATTTGCCACCTTGACTAGAGCCATTTTGGGATGACTTGGATGTGATCAAACATGAGTTCTGAGGGAAAAATGCAGAATAATGAACCATGTGAAAGCAATACCTTTTTGCCCCCCTCCCTGTCTATGCACGGACGGACGGACTAGAAGGGTCGAGATTTCGGCACGGACTAGAAGGGTCGAGATGGCCTGTTTCCGTGCTGTAATTGTTATATGGTTATGCAGAGTGAAGGGGAATGAAAACTCTCCCCTTTATGCCCCTGTCCCACTTAGGAAACCTGAACGGAAACCTCTGGAGACTTTGCGCCCCACCCAAGGTTTCCGTGCAGTTCCCGGTGGTTGCCGGAGGTTGCAGGTAGTGGAAGCAGGTAGGGAGACTGACAAAAACCTCCGGCAACCGCACGGAAACCTTGTGCGGGGCGCAAAGTCTCCAGAGGTTTCCGTTCAGGTTTCCTAAGTTGGACAGGGGCATCAGTCTTTGCATTATATGGAGTTTGCCGGAGAGGAATCGAATGAATGGAGAATGGTGTGCCTTCAACTGTGATGTCGAGTTGATTGATTGCAGTTGTTTCAGTGGTGATGATTCATTTCCATGCTCGCATCTGATCAGAGAAATAAATGATGTTCTTGTGTGAAGAGTGACATCTTTGCTCGGTGATGAAACCAAGCTGATTTTGATCTTTTGCAGGGTCTGACAATCAAACCTTTGGTGAACTGGCTGAAAGTAAAGAAGAGTGAGCAGAAAGATCCTTTACTCAATGAGAAGCTCCATGGACGGGTAAGCCCACTGTTTCAGTAATCACTTTGTGCTGAATGAGCATTCCTTGGCTCATCGATCTGTACTGCATGGAAACAGCTTTAACACAGCCATATAAGAAAGAGAGATAAGTAACTTAGTTTTGCCTGACAATCCTTCCCCACTATTCAGATAAATTATGGAGGATTCATACAGAAATGATGTGGAGACTTTGGAAAGACTGCTGAGATAGTTTACGAGAATAATGACACAAATAGGGG
Source organism: Leucoraja erinaceus (assembly GCF_028641065.1). Classification (NCBI taxonomy): domain Eukaryota; kingdom Metazoa; phylum Chordata; class Chondrichthyes; order Rajiformes; family Rajidae; genus Leucoraja; species Leucoraja erinaceus. The sequence continues at coordinate 7,994,621 of NC_073378.1, forward strand.
AGTTTTAGGTACAAAGAATGGTTGAACAGACTTGGATTGTTTTCTCTGAAACACTGGAGGTTGAGGGGGGGGGGGGGGGGGGGGGGGGGGGCCTGTTAGAAGTATATAAAATAATGAGAGGCATAGACAGGGTGGATGGGCAGAACCTTTTTCCCAGGATGGAAATATTGAATATTTATGCCCATAGCTTTAAGATGAGAGGGGCAAAGCCTAAAGGAGATGCACAGAGTAAGTTTATTTATTCTGAGGGCGATGTGTGCCTGGAACGTGCTGCCAGCGGTAGTGGTAGAGGCAGATATTATTGTGACATTTCAGAGACATTTGAAAAGGCAAATGGATATGAAGGGATTTCAGGGATATGGATTATGTGTAGGCAGATGGTGTTACATAGAAACATAGAAAATAGTTGCAGGAGGAGGCCATTCAGTCCTTCAAGCCAGCACCGCCATTCGTTGTAATAGAAACATAGAAACATAGAAAATAGGTGCAGGAGTAGGCCATTCGGCCCTTCGAGCCTGCACCACCATTCAATATGATCATGGCTGATCATCCAACTCAGTATCCTGTACCTGCCTTCTCTCCATACCCCCTGATCCCTTTAGCCACAAGGACCACATCTAGCTCCCTCTTAAATATAGCCAATGATCTGGCCTCAACTACGTTCTGCCGGAGAGAATTCCAGAGATTCACCACTCTCTGTGTGAAAAAAGTTTTTTCTCATCTCCCCCTTATCCTTAAACTGTGACCCCTTGTTCTGGACTTCCCCAACATCGGGAACAATCTTCCTGCATCTACCGATTAAGAATCAATCGCCAGTCTATCTTGGCCAGTTCGCATCTCATACCCTCAAAGTTACCTTTCTTTAAGTTCAGGACCCTTGTTTCTGAATTAACAATGTCACTCTCCATCCTAATGAAGAACTCAACCATATTATAGTCACTCTTGCCCAAGGGGCCACGCACAACAAGATTGCTAACTAACCCTTCCTCATTACTCAATACCCAGTCTAAAATAGCCTGCTCTCTCGTTGGTTGCTCTACATGTTGATTTAGATAACTATCCCGCATACATTCCAAGAAATCCTCTTCCTCAGCACGCTTGCCAATTTGATTCACCCAATCTATATGTAGATTGAAGTCACCCATTATAACTGTTTTACCTTTGTTGCACGCATTTCTAATTTCCTGTTTGATGCCATCCCCAACTCCACTACTACTGTTAGGTGGCCTATACACAACACCCACTAGTGTTTTCAGCCCCTTTGTGTTTCGCAGCTCTACCCATATCGATTCCACATCCTCAAAGCTAATGTCCTTCCTTTCTATTGCGTTAATCTGCTCTCTAACCAGCAATGCTACCCCACCTCCTCTCTCCTTTCTGTCTATCCCTCCTGAATATTGAATATCCCTGATGTTCAGCTCCCAGCCTTGGTCACTCTGGAGCCATGTCTCCGTGATCCCAACTATATCATAGTCATTAATAGCTATCTGCACATTCAACTCATCCACCTTATTACAAATGCTCCTTGCATTGAGACACAAAGCCTTCAGGTTTGTTTTTACAACACTCTTGCCCCTTATACAATTATGCTGAAAAGTGGCCATTTTTGATTTTTGCCCTGGTTTTGTCTGCCTGCCACTTTTACTTTTCACCTTGCTACCTATTGCTTCTACCCTCATTTTACACCCCTCTGTCTCTACGCTCACACATTTAAGAAACCCTTTCCCTTTAACTCCATCCTCCACTATCCCATTCGACACCCCACCCCCCTTATTCAGTTTAAAACCTCCCGTGTAGCAGTGGCAAACCTGCCTGCCAGAATGCTGGTCCCACACCTGTTAAGATGCAATCCGTCCCTTTTGTACAGTTCCCCCTTACCCCAAAACAGATCCCAGTGATCTAAGAATCTAAATCCCTGCCCCGTGCACCAGTTCCGCAGCCACACGTTCAGGTCCCGTATCTCCCTGTTCCTGCTCTCGCCAGCACGAGGAACTGGAAGCAAACCGGAGATAACAACCCTGGAGGTCCTGCTTTTCAGCATTTTTCCAAGCTCTCTAAAGTCACGCTGCAGAATATTCAACCCCTTCTTTCCGACATCGTTTGTGCCGACATGCACTACCACTTCCGGATGTTCACCTTCGCCCTTGAGGATTTTCTGCACTGTCCGTGACATCCTGGATCCTGGCACCAGGAAGGCAGCACACCATCCTCATATCCCGTCTGTTGCCGCAGAAACTCTTTGCTTCCTGTCTGCCAACCAATTTTCTATCCACATCAACACCCTACCCCCAATACCATGTGCTCTAATTTTAGTGGTTCATGTTTGCAACAGACTGTGGGCCGAAGAGCCTATTCCTGTGCTGTACTGTTCTATGTGTTAGAAACATAGAAACATAGAAAATAGGTGCAGGAGTAGGCCATTCGGCCCTTCGAGCCTACACCGCCATTCAATATGATCATGGCCAGGTTATACCCCCTGGTTCTAGATTCACCCTAAATGTTAAATTTCAATAAGATCACACTTTTTTCTATGCTTCAATAACCACAGGCCCAACCCTTTCAATCTTTCTTCATAAGTCGACCCATCATCCCAGGGGCTAACCTAGTGAATCTGCACTAGCCCCAACACGGGTGTATCCTTCCTTATGTAGGCAGATCAAATCTGCATGCAATACTCTGACCGTAATCTCACCGCAATCCTGTAAAGTTGCCTCAACCTCCAGATATCTTTACTGCAAGCTCTCGTGGTGTGACTTTGTTTAAATAATAATTGTCCTTATTCCGAAGTGCATCACCTCACATTTTCATGCATTATATTCCATATGCCAACTTCCAAGAGGATTAATTTTCTTTAAATATCAGTCAACCAACTGATCTGTTGTGACAATCCCCCAGCTTCTGAAAGATCCCAGTTTTTGTCTTTTTTTTTTACCTGCAGAATTAATAAAAACAATTTGCTTACATTTTTATACTACCATAGCAAGACTATAAATCAATCTCTGGGTTATTTAATGCTGTGTTAAAGCCGTTACTTTCCCTTTGTTCACAACTCCCAGCCCGAACACACCCTACAAAAAAGCAGATTGTCCTCACCACTATGTCAAGTGGCTGCTTTACAATTTAAAAAAACGTTCTATTTCATAACCTGATAACGTTTTTACAGGTATAGTTATTGATCTGGTTTCAAAGAAGCAACAAGATAGAATGTGGCCATTGTAAAGGTGCTTAATTTGTGAATAGATTGACTTGGTCAGGCAGCTTTAAACAGTAGACAAGTTTGTGGTTAAAATCTATTTCTGAACTAAGTGCAAGGAAGCTAAGAAGACATTGGAGAGATGAGACTGTATCCATCTTAAAACAGTATTCAACAGTTGGCAGGAGTAGCTGGATTAATACATCAAAATTGTACTAAACTTAGAAACATAGAAACAGAAATTAGGTGCAGGAGTAGGCGTTTCGGCCCTTCAAGCCTGCACCGCCATTCAATATGATCATGGCTGATCATCCAACTCAGTATCCCGTACCTGCCTTCTCTCCATACCCCCTGATCCCCTTAGCCACAAGGGCCACATCTAACTCCCTCTTAAATATAGCCAATGAACTGGCCTCAACTACCCTCTGTGGCAGAGAGTTCCAGAGATTCACCACTCTCTGTGTGAAAAAAAGTTCTTCTCATCTCGGTTTTAAAGGATTTCCCCCTTATCCTTAAGCTGTGACCCCTTGTCCTGGACTTCCCTAACATCGGGAACAATCTTCCTGCATCTAGCCTGTCCAACCCCTTAAGAATTTTGTAAGTTTCTACAAGATCCCCTCTCAATCTCCTAAATTCTAGCGAGTATAAACCAAGTCTATCCAGTCTTTCTTCATAAGACAGTCCTGACATCCCAGGAATCAGTCTGGGATGTCAGAAAACTTCCTATTAAGTTTTAGAAATTCCTATGGCGATCTGACTTTAAAATAAATATCATTGGATATGCTGATGTTTCTAAATGTAAATTTCTGAATATTAGATTTGTATTTTATTAAAGGTACTCCAGAGAATTAATCTCATCCCAGCATGCTGTCTATGCATTTAATTTCATTTCCTTGCATTTAATAAGTTTTGTCTGACATTTATTTTCCAAGGCATTTGATCATATATTATCTGCAATAGAAGATATCTCTGGGCAAATTGGACACAACTATCTTAGAGACAAGTAAGTAAACAGTGATTTCTACAATGTTGCATAAATATTTGTGTCAATTTAATGCTTCCCTAATTGTGCAGATGATATATTTCTAAACCATTTTTAGGGAGGGATACCACATGATCAACTGGTTCTTGTTTCTCCTGGTTAATTGCTAGGCCTGTATCCGTGTGTCCGTGCAGGGAACATTACTTATCACATACCTCCATACTCATATAGTCTGACATTGCTTTTGAAACCACATAAATATTGAAGGTCAGGCAGACCCTGAGATGTTGACTGATCCACTGAGCTACTCCAGCTCTGTCTTCAAATATTACAAGAAATTGCAACAAATGATGGACCATCAAACAAACCAACCTCTCATCCATTGACTCCATTTATACCTCGCGCTTGCTTCCCCGGCAAGGTCAGTAGCATAATCGTGGACGGGTTGCACCCTGGCCATTCTCTCTTCTTCCCTCTTCCATCAGGCAAATGGTATAGACGTGTGAAAACACACACCTCCAGATTCAGGGACTGTTTCTTCCCAGCTGTTATCAGCCAACTGAATTATCTTACCACAACTGCAGACCAGTCCTGAACTACTATCTACCTAAGTGGTGATCCTCGGGCTATCTTTGTTCGGACGTTACTGGCTTTATCTTGCACTAAACGTTATTCCCTTATGTAACTGTACACTGTAAATGGCTCGATTGTAATCACTTAAGCGCCTGTCGCATTTGGCCGTCATTCGCACGCCATTTACGCGACCTACTAGCGTGTGGGTAGCGCGTGGGAGCGGGTGGGTAGCGCGGGACGGGCACATGGAGTGGTGTGGAGGAGTGTGGACTTCGTCCTGCACGAAATCTTCGCGCGACACCAGCCTGTCGCGTAACTGACGGCCAAGGTGGGACAGGCCCAAGACCCAGGCGCGACGCAACGTCTCGCCTCCAACAGCAGCAGAAGCGGGCAAACGATCGGCGAGCTCGGCCTGGGGCTCACGGCCGTTGTGGTCCGGATCCGCCCCCACTTCTACTCCCAGACCGGGGCCAAGAAAATTGAAGATGGACACAAAATGCTGGAGTAACTCAGCGGGACCGGCAGCATCTCTGGAGAGAAGCAATGGGTGAAGTTTTGGGTCGAGACCCTTCTTTAGACTGAAGAAGAGTCTCGGCCTGAAACAACATCCATTCCTTCTCTCCAGAGATGCTGGTGGTCCCGCTGAGTTACTCCAGCAATCTCTGTTCATCTTCAAATGACGTCACATGGGACAGGCCCTTTATTATCTTTCTGCTGACTGGTTAGCATGCAACAAAAGCTTTTCACTGTACCTCGGTATACATGTCTAAACTGAACTGTACATTATAATATTTTTATTTTATAACTATTCGGGTATTCAAAATATTTTCATACCAATAACATTTTATCAAATTATTTCATTTTAAATGTTGACTATTTTGCGATTCTTTCCTAATCTCTTATTTTGACTAGCCTACATAAGGCATAATAAGGGGTTTCTATAAAAGATACATTATGGCGGTTTGTTCTTTATTTTTCTAGGTGGACTAACTTTGACAGAAAGTATCTAAGTAAAATAATGATGAGGAAATCTGCACAGATTAGCCGGGACAAAATCCTAAGTGTTTTCCGTGAGCTGAATCTGAAGGATGCCATCAGCTATGTTTCTGAGGTAATCTAGCCAGTTGGTCAGTTCCTGCAGTGCTGGTAATCTCACCAGTTAATCAGTTCGTGTAGTTCTCTGCAGTCCCAGTGCAGAGGAAGCAGTTCATCACCAATGGTTACCATTTAGCTGGCGCATTGCATTTTGATTCTGGGAACAATTTCAAGGATATCAAATTCTTGGAAAGGATATTTCCGAAGACTAGCTAATACAAACAATGTTTGATTTCCAGTGAGAGTGTCGCCTTGTTTTACCTGGCTGTGTTATTAGAGTCATAGAGGGGCACAGTGTGGAAACAGGCCCAACTCACCCACACCGGCCAAAAATGTCCCATCTACCCTAGTCCCACTTGCCTGCGCTTGGTCCATAAACCTCCAAACCTGTCCTATCCATGTACTTGTCCAACTGTTTCTTAAACGATGGGATAGTCCCAGCCTCAACTACCTCCTCTGGGAGCTTGTTCCATACACCCACCACCCTTTGTGTGGAAAAGGTTACCCCTCGGATTCCTATTTAATCCGTGGGGTAACCTTAGTCCTCTGCTTCTCGTTTCTCCTACTCTGGGGAAAGACTCTGTGCACCTACCCGATCTTTGCAAATTATAGACATAGAAACATAGAAATTAGGTGCAGGAGTTGGCCATTCGGCCCTTCGAGCCTGCACCACCATTCAATATGATCATGGCTGATCATCCAAACTCAGTATCCTGTACCTGCCTTCTCTCCATACCCCCCTGATCCCCTTAGCCACAAAACCTGTCCACATCTAACTCCCTCTTAAATATAGCCAATGAACTGGCCTCAACTACCCTCTGTGGCAGAGAGTTCCAGAGATTCACCACTCTCTGTGTGAAAAAAGTTCTTCTCATCTCGGTTTTAAAAAGGATTTCCCCTTTATCCTTTATACTTGTGGGCGCATTGCATTTGATTCTGGGAACAATTTCAACTATATCAAATTCCTGGAAAGGGTATTTCGGAAGACTAGCGTATTCAAACACTGCTTGTGGATCAAGTTAATTTAGTGAACAAGCTAAGTGTTGAGTGAAGGTAGACACAAAATGTTAGAGTAACTCAGTGGGACGAGCAGCATCTATGGAGAGAAGGAATGGGTCGAGATCTTTCAGTCTGAAGAAGGGTCTTGACCCGAAACGTCACCCATTCCTTCTCTCCAGAGATGCTGCCTGTCCTGCTGAGTTACTCCAGCATTTTCTGTCTATCTTCGGTTTAAGCCAGCATCTGCAGTTCCTTCCTGCACTAATTATGGGGTGAGACCAGCTCACTTATTGCTGTCCAATAAAAATATGTTAATGGTCATGACTTAAACTGCTGGTTCTGTCTGGTCAACAAGAGATGCAACTGTTGTTTATTCTGATGATCAGTAGTATATATTGATGATAATAAAGCACTTGAAGTGGCCACCAAGCTCTTAAACTTGTGGCAGTTTTAAAAGAAGAGGCGGCTTTAAATTTCTGTTGCAATATTTGAATTATTGGTCCACCGACTTGGTATCGCTGACCCAAGGCAGATGTATTACCTACAGTTGTTTCAAGTAATGCCTGACAAGTTAGGATAACCTTTAGTGCTTTTACTTCAGAAGGATATCTAGTCAATTTGCAATAGGTGATGAATCACATTTAGTTACTTCTAACTCCATGTGAGATTTACTGCTTTTCATCTTTGCAGGGAGAGCGCCGAGGGTCCTTGGCTTTTATACGCTCAAGCAGTGATGTTAACGTTGACTTCACAGGTCCTCGTCATTCTGTTGTCGATTCCTCTGTCTCCGCGGTGCTGTAAGTATAATTCATGACCGTCAGTCACTTCCAAGGAGAGATATTTTAGGCTTGCATTTCCCTCCATCAGCCTAGAGTGAGAAATGACGTTCCTTCTGTCTTGACAAATGACTTGTGACTTCCAAAACAGTCCACAACATGATTTAAGAAGCTTTTGTGTTGATGCAACTGTTCTCGCAGTGTCAAAAGTGGTTTACTGGCCGTAGTGCACTCACAAATATTCTTAAATGTGAGCAAGGGAAAGTGGAACAGTGCAGGATAGTAACAGGTCCTCCGGCCCACTGTGCCTGCACTGGCCGTGATGCCAATCTAAACCAATCCCATTTGCCTGTACGTGGTTAAGGAACACAAAATTGGTGCAGGAGTCGGCCATTCGGCCCTTCGAGCCAACACCACCATTCAACATGGGTGATCATCCTAAATCAGTACCCTGTTCCTGCTTTCTCCCCATATTCCATGATTGCATTAGCCCTAAGAGCTTTATCTAACTCTCTGTTGAATCCCTCTTGTAACCCTCTGTCCCCTGCCTGTTCATGAGTCTGCATAAATACCAACAGGAATGTCTGTAATCTACAGTGGGAAACACAACAACTAATTTACACATGCTGAAAGCCCACAAAGCCTGAAAGGCTAGATATTATTTTAATTTTTTTTAATTTACCTGTCGGGATAGGTCGAGTGTTTTATTGCCATATGCCCTGAAATAGAACAATGGAATTCTTACTAGCAGCGACACACTGTAAACACCATAATAAGCAACAACAAAAGTTTGCTGTATAAAAAAAGAACAGACAATTAGACAGGTACATGGAGAGGACAGGTTTGGAGGGATATGAACCAAGTACAGGCGAATGGGACTCGTATAGATAGGCCATGCTGGCCTGTGTGGCCAAGTTGAGCTGAGGAGCCTGTTTCCATACTGAATTACTCTAACAATCATGCAGGGAGGCAGTTATAGTGCAGGGGAGATGTAACAATGCAGGCAAACGATAATGGCTCCCTCATTCTGCAGAACCTTTGTACAAATCAATCCAGTCCTGTTCTTTTATGCATTTATTATCTATATATTTTTAGCCTAGAAATGTCTTCTCTTTCACAGAAAGATGCGGATTAAGGAAATCTATGATTAAAGTCAAGTCAAGTTTATTCGTCACATACACATACGAGATGTGCAGTGAAATGAAAAGTGGCAATGCTCGCGGATTGTGCAAAAAGACAAACAAACTACAAGCAGAATGGAACAGAATTACATATTCACATATTACATATTTGTGGGAGGGGAAAAAAACAGCAATTTTAATAAGACACCACACAACAGTAAAATGGTACAGCAAAGTTAGTCCCTGGTGAGATAGGAGTTTACAGTCCTAATGGCCTCTGGGACGAAACTCCTTCTCAACCTCTCCGTTCTCACCGCATGGCAACGGAGGCATTTGCCTGACCGTAGCAGCTGGAACAGTCCGTTACTGGGGTGGAAGGGGTCTCCCATCATCTTGTTGACTCTGGATTTGCACCTTCTGATGTATAGTTCCTGTAAAGCCATCACTTCCAAATGTGCAGCACTCCATACTGTTAGTATTAAGTTTCTGTAGTGGAATTCCAACCCGGGGCACTCCCTTTCTTGCAGGAGAATGGTACCATCCCGGGCAACAAGAGATTTTGACAAAATGCTATTTGTTTATTTCAGGAGGGAGAGTACCAGTGAGGTGTGCTTGGACATGCATGCAATTGACAACCGAGTGAAGAGCATCAAGGATCGTGAAGAAACAGTTACTCACCACATGTTACATCAACATCTGTACAAACCCAGGCAAAGAGTAAGTAAACTCATGTAGTTCATTTAGATCATAAGATCATTAGTGAAAGGAGCAGGATTAGGCCATTCGGCCCATCAAGTCTACTCTGCTATTCAATCATAGCTGATCTATCTAACCCCATTTTCCTGCCTTCTCCCCATAACCTCTGACACCCATTTTGACTGTTGCCACATATTCGCTGGAGAAGCTCTCTTAATTTTACATTTTTATTTCAGTTTAAAACATCCCAAGTCTTTAAAACATCAGCCATGATCATAGTGAATGGCGGTGCAGGCTCGAAGTGCCGAATGGCCTACTCCTGCACCTATTTTCTATGTTTCTATCCCCATGTGATATTTGAAGAACGGTCCCCATCCCAAGCTTTGTCTGTCCATTCCCTCCTCGGATGCTGCTTGACATGCTGAGTCCCTTCCAGCATATTTTTTCCCACTTGATCCCTAGTTGGTTTGTCATTTCTATTGTTGATTGGTAAGGATGTCGGGGTTATGGGGAGAAGGCAGGAGAATGAGTTTAGAAAGATGAGGGGCATCTCATTAAAACTTACTGGATATTGAAAGGCCTGAAAATAGAGTGAATGTGGAGAGGTGATGTTTGAGGTCGAGACCCTTCTTCAGACTGAGAGACAGGAGGCAGACAAGAGGCAGATCTTGGTGATCGATGCTTCATAAATGTAAAATACATTAGTGAGAAAGTTGAAGACGCGCTGTTGCAGATTATAAGAAAGGTTTCTCTCCATGGAGTGAATAACACCTTCTCTGCCAACACCAGGTTTGCTCGAGTAATTTGAAGCAGGGAAAATTGGAATTTCAGGATTTTTTACATGTAGTCAGATGAAATCTCTAGTAACATTGAACCAATAATGTCCACCACACAGAAAGACAGGGCACAGATGATCAGGAGCATCACTTGCTCTGGCACGTCACAAAAAAACAACTTGCTAATAACCCCCCCCTTCCTTCACTCTAAGGTCAGGGACCTGGTAACTCAATACTGAACAAACTGAATATAAAAACAGGGATGTATTGCGGAGGCTTTATAAGATTCGTAAAATGACCACATTTGGAGTATTGTGAGCAGTTTTGACCCCAGGAATGATTGGGTTCACGTATGATGAGCGTTTGACGGTGCTGGACCTGCACTTTAGACTGGAGTTTAGAAGGATGAGGGGGAACTCATTGAAACCTACCGAATAGTGAAAGGCCTGGATAGAGTGGATCTGGAAAGGATGTTTCCACTAGTGCGAGAGTCTAGGACCAGAGTCCATAGCCTCAGGTTAAAAGGATGTACCTTTAGAAAGGAGATGAGGAAGGATTTATTTAGTCAAGAGGGTGGTGAATCTGTAGAATTCATTGCCACAGAAGGCTGTGGAGGCCAAGTCAATGGATATTTTTAAGATGGAGATTGATAGATTCTTGATTAGTTCGGGTGTTATGGGGTGAAGGTGGGAGAATCTGGTGGGGAGAGAAAGATAGATCAGCCATGAATGAATGGTGGAATAGACTTGAGGGGCCAAATGGCCTAATTTTGCTCCTATAACTCAGTTTACTTATGAACCTATATCTTGCTCAGTGTTTTGCTAAATGCAGGTATGACAGATATGCATCATATATCATTGAATAAATATTACTTTAATTGCATGAATTTGCATTTTCCTCAAGGAAATATGAAAAAACCAATAAGACATTGGAGAGTTGCAGAATTTTTTTTAATTTCAACTGTTGGTTTCTGAATGTCTGAATGATGTTGGGGCTGTTTGTTCACCTCATTGGAATGGAATAGATTCCACCCCAGCTTTTCCCTCAGTGTGGTCAGAAGGAGAATACAAGAATCAAGGGAGATTCCTGGGTTTGGGTGGTCTCATAGTTAGCTCCAGCTTTGCACTGGGCATTTTGTGCAGATGGTGATCTTTTCCTGTGTCCTGATGCATCCTGTGTTTAAGAAATGGCGTCGGAAGGAACTGTGGATACTGGTTTGAAACCAAAGATGGACACAAAGCTGGAGTAACAGCGGGACAGGCAGTATCAGAGAAGGAATAGGCAGTGAAGAAAGCGAATGGTATGTTAGCATTCATAGCAAAAGGATTTGAGTATAGGAGCAGGGAGGTTCTACTGCAGTTGTACAGGGTCTTGGTGAGACCACACCTGGAGAATTTGGTCTCCTAATCTGAGGAAAGACATTCTTGCCATAGAGGGAGTACAGAGAAGGTTCACCAGACTGATTCCTGGGATGTCAGGACTTTCATATGAAGAAAGACTGGATAGACTTGGCTTGTGCTCGCTAGAATTTAGAAGATTGAGGGGGGGATCTTATAGAAACTTACAAAATTCTTAAGATGTTGGACAGGCTAGATGCAGGAAGATTGTTCCCGATGTTAAAGTCCAGAACAAGGGGTCACAGTTTAAGGATAAAGGGGAAATCTTTTAGGACTGAGATGAGAAAAACATTTTTTTACACAGAGAGTGGTGAATCTCTGGAATTCTCTGCCACTGAATGTAGTTGAGGCCAGTTTGTTGGCTATATTTAAGAGGGAGTTTGATGTGGCCCTTGTGGCTAAAGGGATCAGGGGGTATGGAGAGAAGGCAGATACAGGATACTGAGTTGGATGATCAGCCATGATCATATTGAATGGCGGTGCAGGCTCGAAGGGCCGAATGGCCTACTCCTGCACCTAATTTTCTATGTTTCTATGTTTCAGAAGAAATGGGGTGATGGTGACTAGCAGAAGCTAAATTAGTTTATTTTGTGTTTTCCCCTGAGCATCCTACCCTCTTCTCTTGTGCTGACATATTTCTTGCCAGACTCAGCAACTTTGCAGCATTTCACTCATGTACATGCCTAGGTTGTGGGGCAGTTGAGAAGAGCGGCCCCAGCCAAGATTCATGGTCCAACATTTATGAATTGACCGACCGACTTGGTTGATCATAAACAAAGCACGAACAAGGGGATATCACTACCTTTCGCAAGATTTGTAGTTCAGCTTCCAATTGGATATCTACTCCTTCCTTCTGAGAGGTTTTATTCTTTGAGAGATAAAATAACATCAGGATGGGCTACTCAGATAACTCCTTCATGCACTCAAAGATAAACAAAGGATGTTGGCGATAATCAGCATGCTTACCAATATCTGTGGGGAAATCGTTGATATCTCAGCCTGATAACTTCTCCGAGCCGAAATCTAAATTGATCGGATTAGAGAGGAGGTGAACAAACTGTTACTTCATAACATCCTTTGCATCACGATGTGTTTGTTGACTGGCCGAATGGTTTCTGTTTAAAGTACAGCATTACTTACAGCCGCCACAAGCTATTACGAAACGAAGATGAGAAACAAGATAAAGAGATTTTCCACCGCACCATGAAAAAGAGACTTGAGAATTTCAAATCCACCAAGCTTGGGGCCAACTACGCCAGCAAGTTTAGGAATATGAAGAAAGAAAAAGCAGCTAAAAAGGTAAACTGGGCTTGCTGGTAGGATTTCCATTGAGAATGTCGTCTTGTTTTACCTGGCAGTGTTATTAGAGTCATAGAGTGATACAGTGTGGAAACAGGCCCTTCGGCCCAACTCGCCCGCACCAGCCAAAAATATCCCATCTACCCTGGTCCCACTTGCCTGCGCTTGGTCCATAACCCTCCAAACCTGTCCTATCCAAGTCAAGTCAAGTTTATTTGTCACATACACATACGAGATGTGCAGTGAAATGAAAATGGCAATGCTCGCGGACTTTTGTGCAAAAGACAAACAACAAAACAACCAAACAAATTATAAACACAATCATAACACACCTATTCTTTTACATAATAAATAATGGAAGGAAAAATAATGGAAGGAAAAACGTTCTGTAGAGTTAGTCCCTGGTGAGATAGGCGTTTACAGTCCGAATTGCCTCTGGGAAGAAACTCCTTCTCAACCTCTCCGTTGTCACCGCATGGCAACGGAGGCGTTTGCCTGACCGTAGCAGCTGGAACAGTCCGTTGCAGGGGTGGAAGGGGTCTCTCATGATTTTGTTTGCTCTGGAGTTGCACCTCCTGTTGTATAGTTCCTGCAGGGGGGTGAGTGAAGTTCCCATAGTGCGTTCGGCCGAACGCACTACTCTCTGCAGAGCCTTCTTGTCCTTGGCAGAGCAATTCCCAAACCAGATGGTAATGTTCCCGGACAAGATGCTTTCCACCGCCGCTGCGTAGAAGCACTGGAGGATCCTCAGAGGCCACTCTGAATATCCATGTACTTGTCCAACTGTTTCTTAAACGATAGGTTAGTACCAGCCTCAACTACCTCCTCTGGGAGCTTGTTCCATGCACCCACCACCCTTTGTGTGAACAAGTTACCCCTCGGATTCCTATTAAATCTTTTCCCCTTCATCTTGAACCTTAGTCCTCTGGTCCTCAATTCTCCTACACCGGGGAACGACTCTGTGCATCTACCCCGATCTTTGCAAATTATATCTGCGGTTGGACTAACTTCCTCAAAGTGTGTAAGGAGTGCTTTGTTTTGATTTATGGAGTTAGTGAGCAGGTAGTGGAATAAGACCCAATGGTTACTTAGAAAAAAAAAGGGGGGGGGGGGGCGGGATGGGATGGGGTTGGAATTGGAAAACTATGTGAGAAAGGAGAAAGATTAATTTTAAATCTCATTCAAGCTGGAACTGGAACAATGGGCTGCAAATTTCTTTAATGGGCATGTTTAATCACAAGGACATGGAGGTCCTGCTCATGCCTTTCTACTTCCCCCTCATTGCAAGCTTCTCTCTTGTTAGGCTGGCTGGTTATTGAATGGAGCTTTCAGTGCTAAGCAGTGACTGCTCGGATGTTCACACATAGTCATGGAGTCATAGAATTAATCGATGTAGAAATAGGCCCTTCGGCCCAACTTGCCCACACTGGCCAACATATCCCAGCTACACTTGCCGCATCTGCCCGTGTTTGCTCCATATCCCTCCAGGCCTGTCCTATCCATGTATTTGCCCAACTGTTTCTTAAACGGTAGGATAGTCCCAACCTCAACTCTGTCCTCTGGCAGCTTGTTCCATGCACCCACCACCCTTTGTGTGAAAAAGTTACCCCTCAGATTCCTATTATATATTTTCCCCTTCACCTTGAGCTTATGTACTCTGGTCCTCGATTCACCATCGGGTTGGCTGAGGAGGCCACATATAGACCCCGACCTCGGGTGGACTATGAGGGGGAGAACTGGATATTTTTAGTGCCTTCCCTCACAGTGAATTCTGCTGTGGGGGGACGTTTCTTGTTGATTTCTTTAGTGTACTGTTCTGTGCCTTTTTTTCTTTTTCTTTTTTATTTTGTATGGATTTATTGACATTTAATCTATTCAATTAGTTTAATCAATCTCTGTAAAGCACTTTGGTTCAAAGTGATTTTGTTTAAAAGTGCTATATAAATAAATATTATTATTATTATTATTATTACTCTGACTCTGTACATCTATCGGTGAGACCAAGCGTAGGCTTGGCGATCGCTTCGCCCAACACCTCCGCTCGGTTCGCAATAACCAACCTGGTGGCTCAGCACTTCAACTCCCCCTCCCATTCCAAATCCGACCTTTCCGTCCTGGGCCTCCTCTTTGGCCAGAGTGAGGCCCACCGTAAATTGGAGGGGCAGCACCTCATATTCCGCTTGGGCAGTTTATACCCCAGCGGTATGAACATTGACTTCTCCAATTTCAGGTAGTCCCTGCTTTATCCTCCCCTTCCCAGTTATCCCACAGCCCACTTTCTCTGTCTCTTCCTTTCTTCTTCTCCCCCCCCCCCCCCCCCCCACCCTTACATCAGTCTGAAGATGGGTCTCGACCCGAAACATTGCCTATTTCCTTCGCTCCATAAATGCTGCCTCCTCTGCTGAGTTTCTCCAGCATTTTTGTCTACCTTCCATTTTCCAGCATCTGCAGTTCCTTCTTAAGCAACCGTGCATCTACCCGATCTCTTCCTTTCATGATTTTATACACCTCGATAAGATCACCCCTCATCCTCCTGCGCTCCAAGGAATAGAGTCCCAGCCCTTTGCCCCAACCTCTCCCATTAACACACAAATCTTTGAATACATGTGAAACCCAGAGATGGTCTGGAAGATATTGCAGGAATCTGGAATGCCACTGGTGCCTGGGAGAGGGAGATCTACCCCTCTATCCTTGGTTGCTAGGATAAATATTCCTGCTCCTGGCACAGTAGGTGGTAAACATCCCAATTTGACAACAGTATAACCTACGTATGCGGTGGGTTCTGATGGTGTGTAAACATTTTTTCCCTTTTATTAACCTCTTTCCACCCGCTCTTGTCCATAATTGGAGGCAAGTACTGAGGCATTTGATTAGTTGTCGATTAGGGGTCGATCCTGACTTCGGGTGCTGTCTGTGTGAAGTTTGCACGTTTTCCTGTGAACACGTGGTTTTCCTACAGGTGCTTGGGGGTTCCTCCCACATTCCCAAAAATGTACAGATTTGTAAGTTAGTTGGCTTCTGTAAATTGCTCCTGGTGTGTGCAGAATAGGAAAGTGGGATAACACCAAACAAGTGTGTGGGTGATCAATGGTCAGCATGGACTATGTGGGCCGAAGGGCCTGCTTCCACACTATGTCTAAACTAAACTTGATGGGATGGCTCACAGATACAAATAGAGTTTGTAAATGATGACATGAGGTCGATTGCTCCTTGCAAGATGATATGGAAATGTAGAGGGGGTGAAAGACATCATGTTTTCTACAGTATATCAAGCTTTTGAATGAAAAACACAGCTCGGAAACAGGTTCTTTGGCCCACAGAGTCCGTCGACTGTTGATCACCCATTCACACTAGTTACCCCAATTTTGCATCCACTCCCTGCACATTAGAGGCAAATTACAAAGGCCAGTTAAACTACAAGCCTGCAAATCTTTGAGATGTGGGAGGAAACCAGGGTACCCAAAGGAAACCCACAGGGTGAACATGCAAGCTCCACACAGACAGCACCCAAGGTCAGGATGGAATCCAGGTCTCGGGTTCAGTGAGTCTACAGCTATGCCAGCTGTGCCACCATGCTGCTTGATCAAGGTAATGAGTCTAGTTATGATTAAAGTTATTTAGCAAATGATAGGTAACATGTGAATGAAATGTCCATCATGAAACTAGCCTCCTTTGACTTCTGATGAGGCTTCTCTGCTTTTGTTACAGAAACACAGCGATGCTTTGTCAAATGGAAAGATCCCAACGCAGACTGTTGCATTCCATATTGATAAAGGTAAACATTGTATTTTACAATAAAAGTGTAAATAAAGTGTACATTTTACACTTAATGTAATGTTAAAATTGTACAAGGCATTGGTGAGGCCAATTCTGGAGTATGGTGTACAATTTTGGTTGCCTAATTATAGGAAGGATGTCAATAAAATAGAGAGAGTACAGAGGAGATTTACTAGAATGTTGCCTGGGTTTCAGCAACTAAGTTACGGAGAAAGGTTGAACAAGTTAGGTCTTTAATCTTTGGAGCGCAGAAGGTTAAGGGGGGACTTGATAGAGGTCTTTAAAATGATGAGAGGGATAGACAGAGGATAAGCTTTTCCCATTGAGAGTAAGGAAGATTCAAACAAGAGGACTTAACCATATAACCATATAACAATTACAGCATGGAAACAGGCCATCTCGGCCCTTCTAGTCCGTGTCGAACATTTATTCTCCCCTAGTCCCATCTACCTGCATGACTTGAGGATTAAGGAACAGAAGTTTAGGGGTAACATGAGGGGGAACTTCTTTACTCAGAGAGTGTTAGCTGTGTGGAATGAGCTTCCAGTGGAAGTGGTGGAGGCAGGTTCGATTTAATCATTTAAAAATAAATTGGATAGGCATATGGACAGGAAAGGAATGGAGGGTTATGGTATGAGTGCAGGTAGATGGGACTAGGGGAAAATACGTGTTCAGCACAGACTTGAAGGGCCGAGATGGCCTGTTTCCGTGCTGTAATTGTTATATGGTTATATGGTTATTTTACCTTGCCCCTCTTCTTTCCAGACCTCATTGATGCTGACTGCATGATTTACAATAACATTACTTGCGTTATTTGGGATGTCAACATTTTATTCTGTCTGAAGAAGGGTCCCGACCTGTGACATCACCTGTCATTAGACTTTAGAGAGATGGCACGAAAATGGGCCCTTCGGCCCAACGTGTCTGTGCCGACCAGCGATGACCCCATGTACTTTGTTGTCTTTTTGTTCAAGGTTCTAGATTCTGCAGTCTCCTGTATGTGTCTACTGCCTCTGTAATGCCCCTGTCCCATTTAGGAAACCTGAACGGAAACCTCTGGAGACTTTGCGCCCCACCCAAGGTTTCCGTGCGGTTCCCAGAGGTTTTTGTCAGTCTCCCTACCTGCTTCCACTACCTGCAACCTCCGGCAACCACCTGCAACCTCCGGGAACCGCACGGAAACCTTGGGTGGGGCGCAAAGTCTCCAGAGGTTTCCGTTCAGGTTTCCTAAGTGGGACAGGGGCATTAGTTTGTGGGTGGGTGGGGGGGGGAATTAGCATCACTTATCTCACAGGATAGACAGCTATTCCTTTTGAATACTGGAAAACCTACTCAACGTAGGTTTATTGGCAAGTTCAGAGCTTGAATACAGGATGCTGAGACTGTCTGATTGTGACTAGTGGCATCAATCAGCAAATAGTCTGTCGGAAATGTTCCTCTACTGAGAGGGGTCTGGCACACTCCAGTCTCTCTGCTTCTCTGAGGTACTGAAGCTGGTAATTCAACGTTGGCTCACTGTGGTGATCCATCACAGGCAAAAGATGGAAACATCTGCCAGACCAATATTGTTCCAGTGACACTGTGAAGTTGACTTTGAGGAAGTAATTAAACCCTTTTGGGATGGTGCTGTGGATGTTGTAATTGAATGTTGTTTTGTAGAAGAGCAGGGATGTTAATCCCTGGTATCCAACATTCGGTAAAACAGATGATCTGTTTACAGTCATCGCTATTCCCTGTGGTCCTTTGCAGTCTGCTCGTAGACTAATGTACCCCCAGCCTTACAACAGAGATGAAGGTTCAGATTGATTTTATTGACAACATTTGTTTTTTGTGTCATTAAAGCTACTGTATGAATGCAAGTGTGCTTCCTCTTAACCTGCCATAAAATCTAGATCAACGATAGTTAACTCTGATTGTATGTAGATTGCAGGCAATTCCTTGTTGTAAAGTTGCCTTATTCCATTTTAACTTTGTCATCGTGAGTCAGCAAGAATAGAACTTCCAGTCGGCCTTGGAATTGAAATTATATATGCGGGGAGGTTCAGAAACTGTTTGAGCTGCACCGTCTTTGGAAGGTTTTTGTCCCATCCATTTGGATTGAGTTGCTGAGGCCTGCAGGCCAAGAACTTCCCAAATACATGGCTTGTGTGAGTTTAGGTGACTGTGCAGCACCAAGTTGTAAATGTAATAGGTCCCCAGCTCTCATCAAATAAAATGAAGGTCACCTATATGGATAATCTTCTGCCTTTAAGTAAATCCTAGGATCTGGCAGATCTTGCCCCATCTACAGTCCCAGCATCATGCCCCCATCCTCTGTTCTTTTATCGAGCTATTGCTCACCATTTCAGATTTTCTTCACAAAACGAGGAAGATATGGTCATGAATTCAAATTGTATTTTCTTTAGAACTACTAAGGGCTTTTCCCTTGAGAATAGGGTCAAACAATTTAAGGATAGAGGGACATCTTTTAGGGGTAAGATGAGGGGGAACATTTTTACGCAGAGAGTGGTGGTGGTGTGGAATCTGGTGAATTCTCTGCCACAGGTATCATAGAAAAATAGAAAAATTAGGTGCAGGAGTAGGCCATTATGAGTTCGAGCCTGCACCGCCATTCAAAAAAATTTGATCATGGCTGATCATCCAGATGGCAGTATCCCTGTACCTGCCTTCTCTCCATACCCCCGGATGCCTTTAGCCACAAGGGCCACATCTAACTCCCTCTTAAATATAGCCAATGAACTGGCCTCAACTACCTTCTGTGGCAGAGAATTCCAGAGAAGGTAGTTGAGGCCAGTTCATTGGTTGGATTTAAGAGGGAGTTAGATGTGGGCCTTGTGGCTAAAGGGATCAGGGGGTATGGAGAGAAGGCAGGTACAGGATACTGAGTTGGATGATCAGCCATGATCATACTCCTGCACCTATTTTCTGTGTTTCTTTGTAGAAGCTGAATTGAATCTGTCAATGGGATTTCAGCCAGACTGTTCGGGTGGCACAGCTGGTAGGTAGTGAGTGGTAGACGCACAAAGCTAGAGAGTAACTCAGCGGGACAGGCAGCACCTCTGGAGAGAAGGAATGGGTGATGTTTTTGGTCTCGATCCAAAATGTCACCCATTCCTTCTCTCCAGAGATGCTGCCTGTTCCGCTGTTACTCCTGCATTTTGTGTCTAGCTTTGATTTAAACCAGCATTTGCAGTTCTTTCCTACACGGGCGGAGTAGTGCTGCCTCACAGCACCAGAGACCTGGGTTCGATCCTGACCTTGGGCACTATCTGTGCGGAGTTTGCACATTCTCCCTGCGGCTATGTGGGTTTTCTGCGGGTGCCCCGGTTTACTCCCACATCCCAAAGATATGCAGGTTTGCAGGTTGATTGGCTTCTGTAAAATGCCCTGAGTGTTGTTGCGGGTGGATGAGAAAGTGAGGTGATATGGAGCAAGTGTAAACTGGTGGTTCGTGTGGGCTGATGGGCCTGTTTCCATGCTGTATCTCTAAAATGTCTAAATAATTTTTTTACTCGGTAAAATCTGATTTCAAATCCAATACGCCTGCCAAAGAGATGAATGGTGGATTGATTGTACAACCATCTGAATGAATTTAATTTGTTATTTACCTAAGAGCTGTCTCCTTTCCAATTCCTCTAGACTCTGACACAGAGGACAATTATGAAGCAGCGGATGGAGGAATCAGTTTCCTAATTACTGCCCCAAGTGCAGATACAGACGAAACAAGAAATGGTAATCTACTTTATCTATAGAATGGATATGTAATTAATATTTCTTTGGATTATAACCATATAGCTTTAGCTGGTAGGGAATTGAAGAATGTAGGTGAACAGAGGGATCTGGGAATAACTGTGCACAGTTCCCTGAAAGTGGAATCTCATGTAGATAGGGTGGTAAAGAAAGCTTTTGGTGTGCTGGCCTTTATAAATCAGAGCATTGAGTATAGAAGTTGGGATGTAATGTTAAAATTGTACAAGGCATTGGTGAGGCCAATTCTGGAGTATGGTGTACAATTTTGGTCGCCTAATTATAGGAAGGATGTCAACAAAATAGAGAGAGTACAGAGGAGATTTACTAGAATGTTGCCTGG
The DNA here is from genome assembly GCF_028641065.1 of Leucoraja erinaceus. NCBI lineage: Eukaryota > Metazoa > Chordata > Chondrichthyes > Rajiformes > Rajidae > Leucoraja > Leucoraja erinaceus. The sequence goes on from NC_073378.1 coordinate 8,015,395, forward strand.
GTTTCAGCAACTAAGTTACAGAGAAAGGTTGAACAAGTTAGGGCTTTATTCTTTGGAGCGCAGAAGGTTAAGGGGGGACTTGATAGAGGTTTTTAAAAATGATGATGAGAGGGATAGACAGAGTTGACGTGGAAAAGCTTTTCCCACTGAGAGTAGGGAAGATTCAAACAAGGGGACATGACTTGAGAATTAAGTGACTGAAGTTTAGGGGTAACATGAGGGGGAACTTCTTTACTCAGAGAGTGGTAGCTGTGTGGAATGAGCTTCCAGTGAAGGTGGTGGAGGCAGTTTCGATTTTATCATGTAAAAATAAATTGGATAGTTATATGGATGGGAAGGGAATGGAGGGTTATGGTCTGAGCGCAGGTATATGGGACTAGGGGAGATTATGTGTTCGGCACGGACTAGAAGGGTCGAGATGGCCTGTTTCCGTGATGTAATTGTTATATGGTTATATGGTTTATAGAACTATATAACATATAACAATTACAGCATGGAAACAGGCCATCTCGGCCCTACAAGTCCGTGCCTTAGTCCCACCTGCCTGCACTCATACCATAACCCTCCATTCCCTTCTCATCCATATGCCTATCCAATTTATTTTTAAATGATACCAACGAACCTGCCGACACCACTTCCACTGGAAGCTCATTCCACACCGCTACCACTCTCTGAGTAAAGAAGTTCCCCCTCATGTTACCCCTAAACTTCTGTCCCTTAATTCTGAAGTCATGTCCTCTTGTTTGAATCTTCCTTATTCTCAAAAGGAAAAGCTGATCCACATCAACTCTGTCTATCCCTCTCATCATTTTAAGGACCTCTATCAAGTCTCCCCTTAACTTTCTGCGCTCCAGAGAATAAAGCTCTAACTTGTTCAACCTTTCTCTGTAACTTAGTTGCTGAAACCCAGGCAACATTCTAGTAAATCTCCTCTGTACTCTCTCTATTTTGTTGACATCCTTCCTATAATTAGGCGACCAAAATTGTACACCATACTCCAGAATTGGCCTCACCAATGCCTTGTACAATTTTAACACTACATCCCACATAAAGACCTAACTTATTCAACCTATCTCTGTAACTTAGTTGTTGAAACCCAGGCAACATTCTAGTAAATCTCCTCTGCACTCTCTCTATTTTGTTGACATCCTTCCTATAATTGGGCGACCAAAATTGTACACCATACTCCAGATTTGGTCTCACCAATGCCTTGTACAATTTTAACATTACATCCCAGCTTCTATACTCAATGCTCTGATTTATAAAGGCTAGCATACCAAAAGCTTTCTTTACCACGTTATATTTGAGTCTTAAAAGTTTAATGGAAAATATCAGCTTGAAGAGTGTACCGTTATCGGGTGATTTTGCTGCTCTTGTTAAAGTACAGTAAACCCTTGTTTTAATGGGCCTCTATAATGGATTTTGGTAATAACGGACGGAGCTACCGATGGCCACCCCTGGCTCACTCGGCCTCTCGTGCTGCCTCTGGGCCAGGCTGCCGACACCACCCCCCCACCCCATCATCTCGCTAGTTACCTCCCTAGCCACTTACAAGCCCGGCTAGGGAGATAACTAGCGCCACCCTTAGCCCATGCAGCTTCCTTGCGGTTTGCAGGCCCTATCTGCCACCACCACCGACAATGCCAGCATTCTGGCTGCCCGCGAGCCGCAACCATTGACTCCGCCGATCCTCTCCTCTCCCCGGCCTCCAGCAGGCCGGTGCCGACAACTCACCTAGATTCCACGCCCAGTTCCGGACCGAGAGTCTGAAGAAGAGTCTCGACCCGAAACGTCACCTATCCATGCTCTCCAGGGAAGCTGCCTGACCTGCTGAGTTACTCCAGCACTTACTTCCTTTCTGTGCATTCGCCAGCAACTGCAGTTGTTTGTTTCTACTGCAGTTACTTATACAAAGATAATACCTTGGTTATAGTGCACAATCTGAAATAATGAACGCCATCCACTCTTTCTCCCCCCCCCCAGTCTAGTCCGTTATAACGAGGGTTTGCTGTATAATCTATTTTTGTAGTGATGCACATCCATTATAAATTTACAATTTCCTGTTTGCTGCTGCTGAGGTTTTAATTTATAATTATAATGTGAAGACCTCTCCAGTCATTAAGGGCAGATCCAACATTCACGCATTTGACAATTCCAAGGCTGTTGAATCACACTGGGTTTGGGAGACGCCAATCTGTACATCCTATCATTTCCTCACAAACTCTGGAAATGCTACATGGCAAACACTGCTGCTTATGACCAAATTCTCCATATCGTCGGGGACTACGTGCTATGTTCTAACTTCTGGGTTTTATCCCAGCTGTGTTCTCTTTTCGTGGATTCAGATGTTGCAGTGTTTACAGTTGACCATAATGTGACTTTAGATGACATCGACAAGTAACCTGGGTGTCCTCCAGATATTCTTTTCACTAATCTATTTCTGCCACACCAAATTAATCTTGCAGGTCTCGATAACCCGAGCTTTTCTGCCGAGGAGGATCAGTCAAATTTCCAAATGACTCCGCCATGGGTGGCAGGAGAAGAAACCGTCATCCCATCTCAGCGGGCACGTTTACAGCTACCAAGGAGTCCCAACACCTTCAGGCGCCTTACACCTATGCAGCTCAGCACTCGATCCATTGATTCATTTTTGCTCGCCGACATCTCAGAGGAACATCCATTGTCTTTCCTGCCTGAATCATCAATGTAATTTCATTCTCCACTTACTCCATAACATTGCATTGTGATCTCCATTGGCCTCCATTCTTCGCAGAACTCGCAAACGTTTCGAACGTAATAAGTTTATTTTTGTGGAGGAAAGGTGAAGTTGCTGAATACCGAGGTTAAGAGAAAATAATAAGCAGATCTAACCATTTGAGGAGTATGAATGGAATTGTTCCCTCTCTAATGCTGGGTTCATGGTTATTTAGAGACAAGACGATGTGCAGTTGAAATGTTTAGTTTATTGTCACGTACATAGAAAATAGAAATTAGGTGCAGGAGGAGGCCATTCGGCCCTTCGAGCCAGCACCGCCATTCATTGTGATCATGGCTGATCGTCCCCTATCAATAACCCGTGCCTGCCTTCTCCCCATATCCCTTGATTCCACTAGCCCCCTAGAGCTCTATCTAACTCTCTCTTAAATCAATCCAGTGATTTGGCCTCCACTGCCCTCTGTGGCAGGGAATTCCATAAATTCACAACTCTCTGGGTGAAAAAGTTTTTTTCTCACCTCAGTCATAAATGACCTCCTCTTTATTCTAAGACTGTGGCCCCTGGTTCTGGATTCACCCATCAATGGAAACATTTTTCCTGCATCTAGCTTGTCCAGTCCTTTTATACTTTTAGATGTTTCTAGAAGATCCCCCTCATCCTTCTAAACTCCAGTGAAGACAAGCCTAATCTTTTCAATCTTTCCTCATATGACAGTCCCGCCATCCCAGGGATCAATCTCGTGAACCTACACTGCACTGCTTCAATGCTGCACAGTATAGGTGCAGTGTTGCGTGCTATCCAGCCAGTGGAAAGATCATACATGATTACAATCAAGTCAATGATAAGGGAATAACGTTTGATGCAAGGTAAAGCCAGCAAAGTCTGACCAAGGATAGCCTGAGGGTCATCAAATGAGGTAGAAAGTAGTTCAGGGGTGCTGTCTGGCTGTGCTCGGACGATTCAGTTGCCTGATAACAGTTGCAGAGGAGTCCGCTGGAGAAAATAGGTGTGGAATCAGTAGAAATATAATGAACTGAAATAAAAGAACAACTTTGAAGGAAAGAATTTAAATAGAAAACATTATTGAAGTATTTGGAATGGGTTGTGAAACCGCAAGGTTCTGTTCTGAAGCTGCCATTTATTACATGTATCAATGATTTATACACAACTCAAGGTAAAGTTGCTTAATTTTGTAGCTGATACTAAAATATCAGATTAAGTTCATTGGATGCTGTTAGCGAATAAAGTGGTGAAATCGTTAAAACGCTGATCAAGCTCATGATCATGAGTGACATTTTGATTTTAAAAGCATAATTTGAGGGAAGAATGGGGAATATTGAGGAGCAGCACGACTTGGAGTTTATTAAGTCACAGAGTGGTTGTATCTCATAAATAACCCTCAGATGATTAAACGAGTAAAGAGCCTGTCCCACAAGCATGCGACTCCATGCAGCAAGCGCGACCTAAAGGGCCTGTCCCACGAGCATGCAACTCCATGCGGCAAGCGTGACCTAACGTGGTCGCTTGCGCTGTACGGCCTCGCGGGGCCCATCCCACTTCGATCGTTGGAGCCGTATGGAGTTGTGCGAGTTGGTCCCGACATCGCGCGGGGCTCCGAAAAACTATCCGTGTTCAAAAATTCCGCGCGGCAACGGCCTACCGGCCCGCAGCCACCTCGACGCCGTACATCACGGGCAAACTTCCCGCGGACTTCGCTCGAACTTCATGTCACTCACACGACCTCCGCGCGGCCCCCGCTTCTGGTTTGGTCGCGCTTGCCGCATGCAGGCGCATGCTGGTGGGACCGGCCCTTTAGGTCGCGCTTGCCGAATGGAGTCGCATGCTCGTGGGACAGGCCCTTAAGATTTTCAGACAAGTGGTACGAGATTTAAAAATGCAGATATAATTGTGAATCTATTTAAAACCGTGAAGCTTGGTGTGCATTTGCAGAACTCAGTGCAGGTTTTGGATTCGGTTTATCGAACAGATGTTGAGAAATTGTTGAGTGTACAACAGGTTCATATGCTGGCTGCTGGTGTTAGGAAGTATAGATGTTAAGAAACGCTGAGATAAACGTGAGTTTTTTTTTATAAGATCAGAAAATTCCAGAGTTCATTTCACAACTGTTTAAAATTATGCAGAGGTGGAATATTTTGAATAGAAAATGTTTAATGATTGTTAGTTTAGATAAAGAATATAGATACAAGATAAGATGGTCAGTAAAGTACAAGATAAGATATGAGATTTTATCAGCAAATGGCACGTTTATTGTTCTATTACATTAGAAAGCCACAGTTTAAAAACGATTTTAATTTGTTTTTTGAGCAGCTGGTATTCAAATCTTAAAGCTTATAATTAGGCTATCGTTCATATCTCTCCATTTTTGATGTACATCTTAATCCTATTTCATTTTCTGTACATCTACCTTTGTGCTTTTTCTTGTGTCTAATTCTCTAACTTTCCTATCTCTAATAGACTTGTCAACCACTTGTTTTTCAGTGGTTTGTAAATGGATCTCAGTAAATGGGTTTGAATTTAAGGGCTGAATTTAAGATGATTGCAATGATCTGCAGTTTCTTTGGGGTTCAATTGGAATGGGAGGGAGAAGTGGCCAGCTCAATGCGGTAAATATTCCTCCTCATGCTGTTGGTCACGGTGTCGTACAGTGTGGAAACAGGCCCTTCAGCCCAACTTGCCCACACCGCCAACTTGTCCCATGTGCACAAGTTCCACTAGCCAGTGTTTGGTCCATATCCCTCTAAACCTGTCCTATCCATGTACATGCCTAATCGCTTCTTAACCATTGCAGTAGTCCCTGTGAAACTGCGATAGTCCCTGCCCCAACTACCACCTCCGGCAGCTGGTTTCACACACTCATAGAAACATAGAAAATAGGTGCAGGGGTAGGCCATTCGGCCCTACGAGCCTGCACCGCCATTCAATATGATCATGGCTGATCATCCAACTCAGTATCCTGTACCTGCTTTCTCTCCATACCCCCTGATCCCTTTAGCCACAAGGGCCACATCTAACTCCCTCTTAAATATAGCCAATGAATTGGCCTCAACGTCTGAAGAAGGGTTTCGGCCCGAAGCGTTGCCTATTTCCTTCGCTCCATAGATGCTGCTGCACCCGCTGAGTTTCTCCAGCTTTTTTGTGTACCTTGGCCTCAACCACCTTCTGTGGCAGAGAATTCCAGAGATTCACCACTCTCTGTGTGAAAAACTTTTTTTTTTAATCTCAGTCCTAAAAGATTTCCCCTTTATCCTTAAACTGTGACCCCTTGTTCTGGACTTCCCCAACATCGGGAACAATCTTCCTGCATCTAGCCTGTCCAACCCCTTAAGAATTTTGTAAGTTTCTATAAGATCCCCCCTCAATCTTCTAAATTTTAGTGAGTACAAGCCGAGTCTATCCAGTCTTTGTGTGAAAATGTTGCCCTCTGATTCCTATAAAATATTTCCCCCTTAACCTTAAACCTAGGTCCTCAGGTTCTCAATTTCCCCTACTCTGGGCAAGAGACTCTGTGCATCTACTCGATGTATTCCTCATGATTTTATACTCTCTAAGACTTTATAAGATCACCTCATCCTGCTGCCCTCCAGGAAATAGAGTCCTGGCCTGTTCACAAGAGCGAGTTAGTCACTTTAGAGGGGGAATGTGTGGGAAGGAACTGCAGATGCTGGTTTAAATTGAAGACAGACACACAATGCTGGACTAACTCAGCGGGACAGGCAGCATCTCTGGAGAGAGTCTGAAGAAGGGTCTAGACCCTAAACGTCACCCATTCCTTCTCTCCAGAGATGCTGCCTGTCCCGCTGAGTTATGCCAGTATTTTGTGTCTAACTTTAGAGGGGGAGCTGCACTCTGCACCTGGTGTACATACACCTTGATCTGTGAGCCTGGATCCTGACCACCTGAAATGGCTTAAAGTCATCTTTAGTGATAATCCAAAAATTCAAGCACACTCTCCCGTTGAAAGTGATAATCCCAATATTTGAGCACACTTTCTTGTTTTAAGTGAAACAAAATAGGAGGGAAATCAACTTTGCAAAGAATTAATTTGGACATAACGGTTATTCCACTACTTCCAATTTTACTTTGAGCACGATTGTTACTAACCTGAAGTTTAAACTGTTGACAAATGATGATGAAATCCATCTACATTCCACAGGCTGTGGGGTCTGCATCTTCCACCTTTCTCACATCATCAAGCCTACTATCACTTAGCACTGTTTTATAACTTTGCTGATTAAATTAACGCTTCATTAACTTTCGCTGAAACTTCGATTAACTGATTTTATTCCCTCTCTAGCTCTTCTCTTGTCATTTGGTTAATAGAACTATTTTCTTCCTTCCCATTTGTTGTGACATTCTTTCTATTTATCTCTAGAGCCTGCCATGGTTTGCTATGGGGGAAAAAAAAGAATTCTTGCCATTGAATTAAAGTCACACATTACGATAATGTCATAATATAAACAAAGCTTTGAGTTTCTAAGACAGTATTATGTGCACATTCAGGCTGCTGTTAGTTCCACCCTATAAATGTTTTGTTGCTGCTGTGTGATTTATTGGTACATTACATTGTCAACATTTGGTTAGTGATATCTATAGTTCTTTGGCCTCTGGCTTATCTCATTCAACATCGAGATCGAGCTCTTTAGGTCAAAATGAATTGGAAGCTGGAAGATTAGAATATTTCTGTTTCTATCTGATAAAGGAATAGCGAAATATCCCTCAAAAATATTGACCCTTGCCCTAATTGAATTGCAATCTTTTGTGGAAAATTGCTCTTTTTTAAACACATGCCTTGTGTTAAATAGTCAGACAGAAGACATCCAGATTTTCAGTGACTCGAGTTTTTGCTTGGAGATTAGCCAATTGGGCAGTAATTTCAAATCTTCACTGAATCAATTTGATATTTAGCAGTTCTGAAGATTGAATATAGTTTGGGTGAAATAAATGGGTTTGACTCAATGAAGCATTCTGACAATCATCCGTGCCGACCAGCGATCCCCACACCATCCTACACGCACTTGGGACAATTTATATTTATACCAAGCCAATTAACCTACAAACCTGCACATCTTTGGAGCGTGGGAGGAAACATGGGGAGAATGTACAAACTCCGTACAGACAGCACCCCTAGTCAGGATCGAACCCGGGTCTCAAAAGCTGCAAGCGATGTAAGTCAGCGACTCTTCCGCTGCGCCACAGGCCGCCAACATAGAAACATAGAAAATAGGGTGCAGGAGGAGGGCATTCGGCCCTTCGAGCCAGCACCACCATTCATTGTGATCATGGCTGATTGTCTCCTATCAATAACCCGTGCCTGCCTTCTCCCCATATCCCTTGACTCCACTAGCCCCTAGAGCTCTATCTAACTATCTCTTAAATCCCTCCAGTAACTTGGCCTCCACTGCCCTCTGTGGCAGGGAATTCCATAAATTCATAACTCTCTGGGTGAAAAAGCTTTTTCTCACCTCAGTCTTAAATGACCTCCCCTTTATTCTAAGACTGTGGCCCCGGGTTCTGGACTCGCCCCAACATTGGGAACATTTTTCCTGCATCTAGCTTGGCCGGTCCTTTTATAATTTTATATATTTCTATAAGATGCCCCCTCATCCTTCTAAACTCCAGTGAATACAAGCCTAGTCTTTTCAATCTTTCCTCATATGACAGTCCCGCCATCCCAGGGATCAATCTCGTGAACCTACGCTGCACTTCCTCAATCACAAAGATGTCCTTCCTCAAATTAGGAGACCAAAACTCTTTTGTTTTGAGTTGCTTCCAAAGTGCTTTTCCATTTATTTTTTTATTTTTTGGTCGTGCTTAAATTTCAAGTCATTGATCCCAGGCTCATGACTGTCAGAAGCTGGAGAATTTGCCCTGAAATAATAAATTACAAGTTGAAATTTTAAAGAATTTGGAAATTGGAAATGGTAACTGTGAAATGATCGCAAAATCTGCCTGGTTCACTAATTTTTCAGAGGGAAGGAATTGGGCTGTTTATTGCTAATTGCCATAGCCTTGAGGAGACGGTGATTAGCTGCTTGCCCCCAAATGTGACCTGTCCCAGCAATGAGGAGTCATCACTGCCTTTAAGTCCATGGAAATGAGTAATAGACAATGAAATCTAGATTTTAGTTACATCTGTATCCCATTTAAAAAATGAATAAATCTATAGACTGAAGCAAAATTGAACAGTTTGAGATGGTTTTTCATCTTTCAGTTGATTAAATGCGACATGTTTTCCTACACTGAATTTATTTTGCTTTTGTGCAGGTAACTCCAAGACAATCCCAAGTCCCCCTCCTTTACCTAGCCCTTCCAACTTGGATGAAAAACTCTTTTCCTGGAAAGATGACCAAGCAAGTCAAAATGACTCTGGTGCTGACAGGCCCTCGAGGGTTTTTCCTTATCTCCAGAAGAACTGGGTGCCGAGCTATTCCTCACTGGAAAACGTAGAAACCCAGGTGCCCACCATCTCCGAACACGTGGTCGCACAAGAGGAGGATTCTGCTGAAACGCTCTCCAAAGCTGCTGTTGACAAGGTCAGTGAAGCAAGCCTCAATGAGGATGTCCAGCTTCCTCATTCTGACAGCAAAGAACTCAACGCAAAAGTGCAATACACCGACACGCTCTGTGAAGAGGGCGAGGACAGTAATCCAAAGGATGCAGGGACACAGGAGCAGAAACCATTGATCAGCAAAGACACTAAGATGCACTCTGCAGCAGCCAAGCGGGTGCAGAATCGCCGCTCCTTCCACCGGCCCAAGCCTTTGCGTTATCCAGTTCTCCAGAAACTTGGGTCTCTCCCAGTCTCTTGCCACATTCCCCCTCATTCCTTGGAACAAGAAGAAACACAGTTTTAAGCACAACAGTCAATTGCTTCACCAGCAAAAGAAAAAAAACATAGAGCCTGTTAATTAGTTAACTAGTCATTTGGTTATGCCATTCGAACCTTAAAGGAGCTCCACAGCAGTGCACAAGTCTTGGGAAAAATTGGAGCACTCCATTTAAAAGTTTGAGGGTATAGAGAGTAATCTCTGTGGTTTTATATAAGACACATTTACTTCTACAGGGGGTCCTGAGGGGGAAAAAATATTTTTCCTTCCTATCCCTGAGTTATTACTTTATAAGGTGTTATAGGCTTTTTTTGTTACAGTTTGGGTTTTCTTTCTTGGCTGTAGAGTATTTTTATGGTATATAAGTTCAGATGCAATTCTAATCAGTGACAGAGTGCTGTAAAAACTCTGAGCCATGGAAATTAATCACCCAGTCGACCTCCAGACAAATGGAGGTGAAAGGTTTCTTTAAAAAAACAATGGCATCGCAGGTGATTTTTTTTGTTGGTCACAGTTGAACGCTTGATTCCCTGGGCTGTGAAATTTGAGTAAATGGTAACATTGTCGAGGCTGTATTGGGGAAAGGCAATTTTTTGTCATGGGCTTCAGCAAAAACATAACTTAAGTTGGTTCTTCTGGCTAAAGAAAAAAGAGAATTTTCACCTCAAACTGTAGCACAAGAGGAAACGTTTTTGTGCGTGTGCAATAAATCTCATTGACTACTAAAAGTAGTCCTTGTCCTCTTCCCTATTACCTACAGAAAGGTGTTTTCACCTGGATACAGCTGGTCTGAAGTTTAAATGTTAGTGAGAACCCGATACTCATACTGGAGAGTAGTTATGATGAAAATAGGTTTCATCCCTCTTGTCCTCATCCTCTCCCCATCCCACATCTCCCCACTCTTCACTGCCAATGTAATGCAGCACATCTGAGGGTGAACTCACCAAACGTTAGTGCCAATGAGAAGGGGGCATGTTAGGCAAAGCCATCAATTTCCCACCTTGCCTTACATCTGTACCCCATTTGTTCATCCACATCACCGCAATTGTTCTATGATTGACGAAGGTTGTAGAGCAACATTTTAGCAAGAGCCTCAGCTTCTTTTAGTGTAGTTGTTTTCTAAAGGCACAAACTTTTATTAAGAAAGGCATTTGACACATGGAGTAAGCAACACATTGTTGCAGTTGTGCAAACTATGCAACTGTTTCTCCAAGTTAGTGACTATAATATTCCGATTGTGAGTTTGTCCAGCCCTTCCTATCTCTGTCTTAAGACGTGAAGTATCTCTGATTTGCCAAGGTTGGTATCCAGCCTTGGCTCGGGCTTCTTACTTAGCCCCTGAGGTGGGTTGGAGTTCCTCAAGGAAATGGGTGTCTCCCTCCCCTTCGAACTAGAATTAAAATCGGGTGTCGATGGTATGGGGATTAATTAAATTCATTTGTATAATTAGTCGCATGGCAGTGCATATTGTATACAACAGAAATCATTTCCTGCAATACATTAGGCGGGACTTTGCAGTGTAAAATACTGGACATTGTGTGAAATGACTCATTGTGTTACTGCCGATGCGAGCCTGATCATTTAGTTATGCCAGTCATTTTTCTTTTATTTTGTTAGATGTTTCAGGGGTTTCATTTTCTTTACTTCCTTTTCGTTGAATAATTGTCTGACCTCGAAGGTGTCTGTTAGAATGCTTCGGTGTGTCGAGTTGCACTGTATCCAGTGTAGCAACATCTGATGGACTGAACTTGAAGTGAGATTCATTGGAGGTGGTGGTGGTGCTGAGCAATGACAACCTTTGACTTCAGTGATGGGGAATGAGGTTATTTGTCCCTGTACGCCCCTGTCCTCATACGGCAGCCTGATTAAGCGCTGTACATAATCCAAATCTGCCAGGTTGGTAATGTGAACTGTATCTCAATTCTGGTTAATTTGTCTTCCATATATTTTATATTTGTTGATTAATAGTACATTTTGTTTAATGTTTTACCAGTTCTCATTGGGAGTAAAATATATATATTTTAACTTTGAAATAAAATTTTAAAACAAAATGGTGGAATTTTTCATCCCGCAAAACAACAGCTTATGTGCAAGTGATTCTTCACAAAAAAATAACCTTTGGTATGTGGTGAACACTACTCCCGATTTCGAGAATATCATAAGTTCTGGGAGCAGAAATAAGCGATACAGCTCATCAAATCTACTCTGCCATTCAATCATGGCTGATCGATATTTCCCTCTCAACCCCATTCTCCTGCCCTCGCCCCAAAACCCCTGACACGCATACTAATCAAATAAAGACATATTTATTCATTTATTCGCAATGTTGTTCATGTAGGAACAAATCTTACAAGCTTGTGGACAAGCTTTTCCCTTTGAGAATAGGGAAGATTCAAACAAGAGGACATGACTTCAGAATTAAGGGACAGAAGTTTAGGGGTAATATGAGGGGGAACTTCTTTACTCAGAGAGTGGTAGCGGTGTGGAATGAGCTTCCAGTGGAAGTGGTGGAGGCAGGTTCAGAATAGAATAGTTTCTTTATTGTCATTGTAACATGGGCCATGTACAACGAAATTTAAAATGTCAGCCAGTCAGTGCAGCATTCAAACATTTCTAAAGCTAACGAAACATCCACGGTAAAATAATAAAGATAAGCAATAAATAAAAAACACAGACAAAGCACGCATACACACCCAACCCTCCATCCTTCTGTCGATTTCTCAGTTACCACAGTCCCTTAGTCTGTATCGCCCCTGCGTTCCTTGCGGTAGTGCTTTTATAGCAGTGTCCTTGTCCTTGTGGATCTGTACTGCCTGACGGCAACAGTTCAAACAGGAAGTGTCCGGGGTGGGAGATGCCTTTATTATATTCTGGGTTTTTTTTGGTGCATGTGTAGGTCCTCATTTAAAGGAAGGGCAGCCGACAATCCTCTGGGCGTTTGTCAATGGCCCTCTGGAGCGCTTTCCTCTGAGCCACTGTGCAGCTGGTGTACCACACGCATACACAGTATGTTAGTATGCTCTCAATGGAGCACCGATAAAAGGACAGCAGCAGCCTCTGTGTGATGTTGTTCTTCCTGAGCACCCGCAGGAAGTGCAGTCTCTGCTGGACCTTTGGTATCATTTAAAAATAAATTGGATAGGCATATGGATGAGAAAGGAATAGAGGGTTATGGTATGAGTGCAGGCAGGTGGGACTAGGGGGGGAAAAAAAAATTTGTTCGGCACGGACTTGTAGGGCCGAGATGGCCTGTTTCCGTGCTGTAATTGTTATATGGTTATAAATCAAACATTGAGATTTGGGTCTTTTTTTCATTCCTTCCCCTTTTACAATAACACGTTTCGAATGCTGATGTTTGGTTGAGAATTAATGGCCACAAATTAGCCAGTAAAAGCTAGTTTTCTTAAATGTTAACCTGAGATAGCTAACTTTCTGATTTGGATCTGAATTGTTAGTCAATGTTTGAACTTGAGCTATCTGAGATAAATTAATGTGATTTCATGTCAATGACCTGCTGCTGGCTGCAACACGTTTTTCATTGGGAATCTATCTCCCTAAACTCGATACTGAACTGCGAGTTTCGCTGGTTTTAAATGTCGCTCTTGGAACTGTTCATTCCCGGAAGTACTGTATTTTTGGAGACAGACTTACAGAGCTTACAAAGCACAGCAATGGGCCTTATGGCCAAAATTGTTCATGGTGCCGAAATTGCTTAATGCGCTAGTATCACTTGCCTGCGCCTAACCCATACTCTTCAAACCTTTAAAGGGCACAAAGTGTTGGAGTAACTCAACAGGCCGGCAGCATCTCTGGGGAACATGGATAGATGACGCTTTGCATTGAGACCCTTCAGTCTGAGTCTGAAGAAGGGTCTCAATCCAAAACGTCATCTATCCATCTTCTCCCGAGATGCTGCTTGACCTGCTGAGTTATTCCAACATTCTGTGTCCTTTTGAGTATAAACCAGCATCTGCAGTTCTTTGTTCCTTCAAATCTTTCCAACCCATGTTAAGGGGCTGTCCCACTTGGGCGACTTAACCCGCGAGTTCTGGCGAGTTTGCCCTCGACTCGTACTTGCTGCATGGTCGACACGTGGTCCAAGGAGGTCTTTGTAACTCCCCTTCATGCTCGAGAGTAGTCCCCGCATACTCGAGGCCTCAGCTAGATCGCGGCGTATTTTTCAATGTTGAAAAATGCCCGCGAGTAAAAAAAAGGTCACCATGGAAAAAATCGATACTTTTTTTACTCGTAGGTTTACATAGAAACATAGACACATAGAAACATAGAAATAGGTGCAGGAGTAGGCCATTCGGCCCTTCGAGCCTGCACCACCATTCAATATGATCAAGGCTGATAATCCAACTCAGTATCCCGTACCTGCCTTCTCTCCATACCCCCTGATCCCCTTAGCCACAAGGGCCACATCTAACTCCCTCTTAAATATAGCCAATGAACTGGCCTCGACTACCCTCTGTGGCAGAGAGTTCCAGAGATTCACCACTCTCTGTGTGAAAAAAGTTCTCATCTCAGTTTTAAAGGATTTCCCCCTTATCCTTAAGCTGCGACCCCTTGTCCTGGACTTCCCTAACATCGGGAACAATCTTCCTGCATCTAGCCTGTCCAACCCCTTAAGAATTTTGTAAGTTTCTATAAGATCCCCTCTCAATCTTCTAAATTCTAGAGAGTATAAACCAAGTCTTTCCAGTCTTTCTTCATAAGACAGTCCTGACATCCCAGGAATCAGTCTGGTGAACCGTCTCTGCCCTCCCTCTATGGCAATAATGTCCTTCCTCAGATTTGGAGACCAAAACTGTACGCAATACTCCAGGTGTGGTCTCACCAAGACCCTGTACAACTGCAGTAGAACCTCTCTGCTCCTATACTCAAATCCTTTTGCAATGAAAGCTAACATACCATTTGCTTTCTTTACTGCCTGCTGCACCTGCATGCCTACCTTCAATGATTGGTGTACCATGACACCCAGGTCTCGCTGCATCTCCCCCTTTCCCAATCGGCCACCATTTAGATAATAGTCTGCTTTCCTGTTTTTGCCACCAAAATCGATAACCTCACATTTATCCACATTATACTGCATCTGCCAAACATTTGCCCACTCACCCAGCCTATCCAAGTCACCTTGCAGTCTCCTAGCATCCTCCTCACAGCTAACACTGCCCCCCAGCTTAGTGTCATCCACAAACTTGGAGATATTGCCTTCAATTCCCTCATCCAGATCATTAATATATATTGTAAATAGCTGGGGTCCCAGCACTGAGCCTTGCGGTACCCCACTAGTCACTGCCTGCCATTGTGAAAAGGACCCGTTTACTCCTACTCTTTGCTTCCTGTTTGCCCGCCAGTTCTCTATCCACATCAATACTGAACCCCCAATGCCTTGTGCTTTAAGTTTGTATACTAATCTCTTATGTGGGACCTTGTCGAAAGCTTTCTGGAAGTCCAGATACACCACATCCAATGGTTCTCCCCTATCCACGCTACTAGTTACATCCTCGAAAAATTCTATAAGATTCGTCAGACATGATTTACCTTTCGTAACTCCATGCTGACTTTGTCCAATGATTTCACCACTTTCCAAATGTGCTGCTATCCCATCTTTAATAACTGACTCTAGCAGTTTCCCCACTACCGATGTTAGACTAACTGGTCTGTAATTCCCCATTTTCTCTCTCCCTCCTTTCTTAAAAAGTGGGGTTACGTTTGCTACCCGCCAATCCTCAGGAACTACTCCAGAATCTAAAGAGTTTTGAAAGATTATTACTAAGGCATCCACTATTTCTGGAGCTACTTCCTTAAGTACTCTAGGATGCAGCCTATCTGGCCCAGGGGATTTATCGGCCTTTAATCCATTCAATTTACACAACACCACTTCCCGGCTAACCTGGATTTCACTCAATTCCTCCAACTCCTTTGACCCGCGGTCCCCTGCTATTTCCGGCAAATTATTTATGTCTTCCTTAGTGAAGACGGAACCAAAGTAGTAATTCAATTGGTCCGCCATATCCTTGTTCCCCATGATCAACTCACCTGTTTCTGACTGCAAGGGACCTACATTTGTTTTAACTAATCTCTTTCTTTTCACATACCTATAAAAACTTTTGCAGTCAGTTTTTATGTTCCCTGCCAGTTTTCTTTCATAATCTATTTTTCCTTTCCTAATTAAGTCCTTTGTCCTCCTCTGCTGGTCTCTGAATTTCTCCCAGTCCTCTGGTATGCTGCTTTTTCTGGCTAATTTATACGCATCACCCTTCGCTTTAATACTATCCCTGATTTCCCTTCTTATCCACGGATGTACTACCTTCCCTAATTTATTCTTTTGCCAAACTGGGATGAACAATTTTTGTAGTTCATCCATGCAGTCTTTAAATGTCTTCCATTGCATATCCACCGTCAACCCTTTTAGAATTAATTGCCAGTCAATCTTGGCCAATTCACGTCTCATACCCTCAAAGTCACCTTTCTTTAAGTTCAGAACCATTGTTTCTGAATTAACAATGTCACTCTCCATCCTAATGAAGAACTCAACCATATTATGGTCATTCTTGCCCAAGGGGCCACGTACAACAAGATTGCTAACTAACCCTTCCTCATTACTCAATACCCAGTCTATAATAACCTGCTCTCTCGATGGTTCCTCTACATGTTGGTTTAGAAAACTATCCCGCATACATTCCAAGAAATCATCTTCCTCAGCACCCCTGCCAATTTGATTCACCCAATCTATATGTAGATTGAAGTCACCCATTATAACTGTTTTGCCTTTGTTGCACGCATTTCTAATTTCCTGTTTGATACCATCTCCAACTTCACTACTACTGTTAGGTGGCCTGTACACAACACCCACCAGCGTTTTCTGCCCCTTAGTGTTTCGCAGCTCTACCCATACCGATTCCACATCCTCCAAACTAATGTCCTTCCTTTCCATTGCGTTAATCTCCTCTCCAATCAGCAACGCTACCCCACCTCCTTTTCCTTTCTCTCTATCCCTCCTGAATATTGAATATCCCTGGATGTTCAGCTCCCAGCCTTGGTCACCCTGGAGCCATGCCTCCGTGATCCCAACTATATCATAGTCATTAATAGCTATCTGCACATTCAACATCCACCTTATTACGAATGCTCCTTGCATTGAGACACAAAGCCTTCAGGCTTGTTTTTACAACACTCTTACCCCTTATACAATTATGCTGAAAAGTGGCCCTTTTTGATTTTTGCCCGGGTTTTGTCTGCCTGCCACTTTTACTTTTCACCTTGCTACCTATTGTTTCTACCCTCATTTTACACCCCTCTGTCTCTACGCTCACACATTTAAGACACCCTTTCCCTTTAACTCCATCCTCCACTATCCCATTCGACACCCCACCCCCCTTATTCAGTTTAAAACCACCCGTGTAGCAGTGGCAAACCTGCCTGCCAGAATGCTGGTCCCACACCTGTTAAGATGGAATCCGTCCCTTTTGTACAGTTCCCCCTTACCCCAAAACAGATCCCAGTGATCTAAGAATCTAAATCCCTGCCCCGTGCACCAGTTCCTCAGCCACACGTTCAGGTCCCCTATCTCCCTGTTTAGTCGTAGTAGGTTGGCGTGTTAGTCGTTGGTAATTGAGGGTAGTCGAAGGTAGTCGTAGATAGTCTTCATCATAGTCGATGGGAGGTCGAAAGAGGTAGTCTTCACTCTCCACTATTCGGTGTCCAATTTCCCTAAAGTTGGTTGAAGGAGGTCTTCAACATAGTCGAAGGAGGTCTTCAACATTACATTTTTTTCTAACTCTCCTAAACTCTTCAAAACTCGCCAATTAGGTCGCCCAAGTGGGACAGCCCCTTAACAGTCTTGAGGTTGTTTTTAATGTCCTAACACTAAAATCCTGCCCACCCCTACACTGGGGTAAAGACTTTGGCCATTCATCTCATCCATGATCCTCATTATACAACCCTGTAAGGTCACCCTCAGCCTCCGATGCCCAAGGGAAAAACGCCACAGTTCATTCATCCTCTCCTCTTATCTAAAACTATGTATCTGCAGTCCTCAGTGCCTATGTTCTACAAAACTCCCCAGGCCCTAACCATTTACTGTGCATGTCATTATCTGGGTTGCCCCAACAAAATGCAACCGCTCGTGTTGGGCTGAATTGAACTTCATTTGCCATTGGTCCAGTTAGAAACATAGAAACATAGAAATTAGGTGCAGGAGTAGGCCATTCGGCCCTTCGAGCCTGCACCGCCATTCAATATGATCAAGATCAAGATCCCATTGTGATTGTAGATAACCATCTTGGCCCACTGTACCACCAATTTCAGAGTCATCTGCAAAACTGCTAACCGTACCACACACTTTCACATCCAAGTTGTTAATGTAAATAATGAACAACGGTGGACCCAGCACTCCTCCGCATCAACCGATGTAATAGTCAAGAGTTTTAAGTGGAAAATATCACCACTAATTTGTGTTTGTCCAACACATTGAGGCAACAATCAAGTGTGCGTATCAATGCTTCTGCTACTTCAGGACGTCTGGCATGTCTCCTACGAATTTTGCCACCTTCTGCGAATACACTGTAGAAAGTATCCTATGGGGATGTGCCACAGCTTGATTTAGCAACAGCTTGGCTTGGCAGCAGCTCTACCCAAGAACGCAAACCATTGACACCTGTTCTAATCAATAACTTATCCATCTCTGCCTTCACAAATATCCACTGACTTGGCCTCCACTTGGGGACGATCAGCCATGATCACAATGAATGGTGGTGCTGGCTCAAAGGGCTGAATGGCCTCCTCCTGCACCAATTTTCTATGTTTCTATGTAAGAAATATTTCTACTGTATCTCAGTACGCATGACATTGGAAGATCTTTATTGAATAACATAAATTTTGTTCCTGAAATCTTTTGTGCAGCTGACAGCGAAATTCATTCACGATTGCTTTAACATTTTCAAGCAAATATATAATGCGTGAAATACATCCACAGTGGTCATGATGGAGTTGTGGCGGTCCCTGGGGGGTAGGCCACTCCTTGGATCATCCCCCTCGACGATTGAGGGACAGGGGCGTAGGTCTGCCACGGGGTTTACCGGTCGACTCCCGAGGGGTAGAGATAAGAGTGTCGGTGTGTGTTCTTGAACTGTTGGAATTAAAAAGCTTCTTTTGAATCCGCCTGGCGTCCGGTCTTTTCCTGACCTTGACCAGGCCACTACACTGGTGACCCCGACTTCGTTCATCACGCGTCGTGATGGATAATAACGCTGTTGCGCTGAAGCTCCCAACTCTATGGACTGAAGAACCCGAAACCTGGTTCCAGCAGGCAGAGGCCCAGTTTGCTGTGCGAGGTATCACGCAGGATGAGACTAAGTACTTTTACGTGGTTGGCTCGCTTGACCAACTGACCGCGAGGCGGGTTAAGCCTTTCCTCAGGGCCCCCCCGGTAACAAACAAATATGCTGGCCTTAAAGCATTTCTGATCAGGAGGTTTGGCCTGGGTGATGCCCAGCGGGCAGCTCGCATTTTCAGAATGGACGGCCTGGGCGACCGCCAGCCGTCTGCCCTCCTGGAAGACATGCTCACCCTAATGGGGGACCATGAGCCGTGCTTTCTCTTTAAATATGCCTACCTGCAGCAGCTGCCTCCCGACATTCGCATGCAGCTCGCCAGGGATCCGTTTACCGACATGCTGGCGCTGGGTGAACATGCCGACGAGCTGTGGAATTCTCGCCATCGCAACCTGGAAGCAGTGGACGTCCTTCCCGAGGCGTTTGGAGACTCAGAGCAGGTCGGGACCGCTATCCACCGCGTCTCCACTGCTCCCGGTCGGCCCCCGCGGCAAAATCCGGCGGCCATTACGCATTCAGCAGCAGGCACGTCCTTCCAGCACGGCCAGCCTGCAGTTCAAACCAATGCCAGCAGAGGTCGCTGGCGTTCAAACCAGCCAAATCGGCTTGCAGTTTCACCAGACGCCAGCGGAGGTCGCTGGCGCTCAAACCAGCCTGCAGTTCAACCAGACGCCAGCAAAGCTGGTTGGTGTTATTACCATCGCCGCTGGGGAGCTGCAGCCAGGCTTTGTCGCCCACCCTGTTCGTTCTCGGGAAACTAAAGGGCCGGTCGTCAGCGATTCCTTCGGCGGCCGGCACGATTCATCGCGTTTTCGCTTGGGATCGCCGCAGTGGGGGACGTTTCCTCGTCGACACTGGTGCGGAAGTGAGTGTTCTGCCTCCCTCCATCACTGACATCCGGGCGGGCAAACAAGGCCCCCTCCTCACCGCGGCAAACGGGAGTGCTATTCGCACCTACGGGTTTCGCACCATTCCCCTCAACTTTGGCCGCAACTCGTTTTCGTGGAGGTTCGTCATTGCAGACGTTTCCCAGCCGCTGCTGGGCGCCGACTTCCTTAGAGCCCATTCACTGCTCGTGGATGTCAAGCGGCGGCGCCTGATGCACTCAGCCACGCTGGAGCCAGTCTTCCTCCGTACTGGTGATCCTGTAGTACGCCCTGATGGCCCCCTGTCATCCGTGGATGCGACTTTCGCGCGTATCCTGGCAGATTTTCCTGGCATTCTCGAACCCCACTTCCACTCCTCCACCCCGAAGCACGGGGTGGAGCACCATATCCCCACTACTGGCCCACCTGTGCACGCCCGGGCACGTCGTCTCGCCCCAGACAAGCTCCGTCTAGCTCGGGAGGAGTTCCGACAGATGGAGGCGTTGGGCATCGTGCGTCCCTCCGATAGCCCATGGGCCTCACCGCTCCACATGGTCCCTAAGAAGGACGGGGGCTGGCGCCCGTGTGGTGATTACCGTCGCCTGAATGATGCGACCGTCGCCGACAGGTATCCGGTCCCGCACATTCAGGACTTCAATGCCCATCTGGCTGGGGCATCCGTATTTTCCAAGGTGGACCTCGTGCGAGGGTACAATCAAATTCCAGTCCGCCCCGACGATATCCCAAAGACGGCCATTATTACACCATTTGGTCTTTTCGAATTTGTGCGGATGCCGTTTGGGTTGAAGAACGCCGCGCAGGCCTTTCAGCGGCTTATGGACTGCGTGTGCCGCGGATTGGACTTTGTTTTTGTGTACCTGGACGACATACTCGTGGCCAGTCGCTCGCGGCAGGAGCACTGCACCCACCTCCGTCAACTGTGTCAGCGCCTCAGCGATTTCGGTTTAACTATAAACGCGTCCAAGTGCTGTTTCGGGGTGACGGCTATCAACTTCCTCGGCCACCGCGTGACTGAACAAGGGGTGGTGCCTCTGCCGACCAGGGTGGACGCTATTCGCAGGTTCCCCCGTCCGACCACAGTTAGGGGCCTGCAGGAATTCGTGGGAATGGTCACTTTCTATCACCGCTTCCTGCCGTCAGCGGCTGCGATCATGCGTCCGCTTTTCAACCTGATTGCTGGTCATCGCAGGGAGGTTGATTGGTCCGTGGAAGCAACAGTGGCATTTGAGAGGGCTAAGCAGGCACTGGATGAGGCCACAATGCTCGTCCACCCACGAGAGTATGCCACGACCGCCTTGACGGTGGATGCTTCGGAGATTGCGGTTGGGGCAGTGTTAGAGCAGCTCATTGAGGGTTGCTGGCGGCCACTTGCCTTCTTCAGCAGGCATCTCAGTGGACCACAGCGTCGTTACAGCGCCTTCGACCGTGAGCTCCTTGCCCTGTATCTCGCCGTACGCCATTTCCGCTATTTTCTGGAGGGGAGACCATTTACTGCATTCACGGACCACAAGCCACTAACCTTCGCGTTCGCCAAGGTATCAGACCCGTGGTCTGCCCGGCAGCAGAGGCAGTTGGCGTATGTGTCCGAGTACACCACCTCCATCCGGTTCGTTGAGGGCAAATTTAACAGGGTGGCCGATGCCTTATCAAGACCTGCAGTCCACGCGGTTCTCCAAGTCGGTGAGGGGATCAACTATTCCGACCTGGCAGCTGCTCAGCTGGTCGACGAGGAGATGGCTGCCTATCGTACAGCAGTTTCGGGCCTGCAGTTGGAGGACGTTGTCTGTGGTCCTGGGGGTACCACGCTGTTGTGCGATGTCTCCTCTGGAGTTCCGCGACCCATCGTCCCGATCGCCTGGCGGCGCAGGGTGTTTGAGGTGCTCCATGGCCTTGCGCATCCCTCCATCAGGGCAACAACGGCCCTGGTAGCCTCCCGCTTTATGTGGCACGGGCTGCGGAAGGAGGTTGGACATTGGGCGCGCACTTGCATCCCGTGCCAGACCGCCAAGGTGCAACGACATGTGCACGCGCCATTGCAGGAGTTCCCCATTCCTCATAAACGTTTCGACCACATTCACGTGGACATCGTGGGGCCGCTGCCGTCGTCCCAGGGCATGACGTATATATTTACCGTTGTGGACCGCTTCACGCGGTGGCCTGAAGCCATTCCGCTACAGAATTCCACCACAACTACCTGTGCTCGAGCATTGTTGGCGCACTGGATCGCCCGGTTCGGGGTTCCACTGGACATAACATCCGACCGGGGGCCTCAGTTCACGTCAGAGCTGTGGTCGGCCATGGCACGCCTCCTGGGTGTTCGTCTGCACCACACGACAGCGTACCACCCGCAGTCGAACGGCCTAGTGGAAAGGTTTCACCGACAGCTTAAGGGTGCCCTAAGGGCGCGGCTCACTGACCCAGATTGGGTAGACACTCTACCGTGGGTTTTGCTGGGGATACGCACCGCACCCAAGGAGGACTTGGCCTCCTCCTCCGCTGAGTTGGTGTATGGGTCTCCGTTAACGGTGCCTGGGGAGTTCATCCCGCCGGCACGTGGCCAGGTGGAGCAGCCTTCAGAAGCTCTGCAATGTCTTCGGCAGACGGTGGGCAAGCTGGCGCCGTCATGGGTCCTTCCGTCCGCACGTTCCCTCTGCTCTGGAGGACTGCCAGTTTGTTTTTCTGCGCAGGGATGCTCATCGGACACCTCTACAGCGGCTGTATGAAGGCCCCTTCCGGATCTTGGAACAGGGCTCGTCGACGTTCGTCCTGGACACGGGGGGAGACTGTTTCAGTTGCGCGGTTGAAGCCAGCACATATCGATATCGATCGGCCGGCGCTGGTAGCGCTGCCCCGTAAGCGGGGGCGACCTCTGTCTAGGGTACCTCCTCCTTTGGTTACTTCGTACCCCGCACTTGTTGATCAGGCGCCTGTTCCGGGTCCGAGCGTAGTGTGCACCCGGTCTGACTGTCGTGTACGCCGTCCCGTCCGTTTCGTACCTCGGGTACTTGGGGGGGGTCCTGTGGCGGTCCCTGGGGGGTAGGCCACTCCTTGGATCATCCCCCTCGACGATTGAGGGACAGGGGCGTTGGTCTGCCACGGGGTTTACCGGTCGACTCCCGAGGGGTAGAGATAAGAGTGTCGGTGTGTGTTCTTGAACTGTTGGAATTAAAAAGCTTCTTTTGAATCCGCCTGGCGTCCGGTCTTTTCCTGACCTTGACCAGGCCACTACGGAGTGCTCTATGCTTTTTTGTGGTTCGATTGATCACACTTCTGACAAGAAGTCTGATTTTGTATCTCTCCCTCGCCTCGTGCCTACTGCTTTGGCCTGCAATATTTGCTGCCTTTTTTGGTCAAATCATAAGGCGTGTTTACCAGTATTGTGCCTAGCTCACACCAAGAAGGGTCTCAACCTGAAACATCATCTATTCATAAGGTCATAAGGAACAGGAATAGAATTAGGCCGTTCAGCACATCAAGTCGATTCCACCATTCAATTATGGCTGATCTATCTCTCCCTCCTAACTCCATTTTCCTGCCTTCTCCCCATAGCCTCTGACACCTGTATCAATCAAGAATTTATATATCTCCGCCTTCAAAAACATTCCATTGACTTGGCTTCCACAGCCTTCTGTGGCCAAAAAATTCCACAGATTCACTATCCTCTGACCACAGAAATGTATCCTCAACCGCCTCAAAGTTCAGTCTGAAGAAGGGTTTTGTCCCGAAACGTTGCCTATTTCCTTCGCTCCATAGATGCTGCTGCACCCGCTGAGTTTCTCCAGCATTTTTGTGTACCTTTGAAATTTATCCTCATCTCCTTCCTAAAAGAATGTCCTCTAATTCTGAGTCTCTGGTCCCAGACTCTCCCACCAGTGGAAACATCCTCTCCACATCCACTCTTTCCAAACCTTTCACTATTCTGTATGTTTCAATTAGACCCCCTCATTCTTCTAAACTCCAGCGAGTACAGGCCCAGGGGTCATCATAGGTTCTTGGGATCCACAGGTCATCATAGGTTCCTTCTCTACAAAGATGCTGCCTGGCCCGCTGCGTTACTCCAGCATGTTGTGCATGTCTTTGGTGTAAACTAACATCTGCAGTTCCTTCCTACACACTTTATTCTCTTCCATACTCTATGATCTTTCCAAGTCTTTTGTAATCTGCGTTCACAAACTTTGAAATCTTTGCTTCCTTCCAATTCTGACCTTTTGACCCGACCCAATGTACATCCATTCACCCCCGTGTCCCTGGATGCTCAAACTCTGGAGTTTACCCTTTCAAATTAAGCCTTTCAAAGTAATTTATCTAATTTAAAATCCCAATTGTCTAATTCCTACACTTTATTTCCATTGATTTTACACACGCTGTTTCAGCTGGCTTAACCTTGCCTTTGACATCAATTAGAACCTTGCCTTGGGTCAATAGAACATGCGCAGAGAGGGGAAAATCCAATCAGTTGGGGTTTGGTTTTGATGGGGGGTTTTTTCAGTAAATTTGCCCTTCCATGATCTGTGGGCATGTGTTAAGAATATCCTGCCCTTTCCTGTGATTATTTGTATCAATGGGCTGGGTTCTGAATGAGTTGATTAATGGAGCATTGGGTATAATTATTCTCTGGGGTTTTTGTTTGCAGTAATTATCAGCCTATTCCAATGAATATAACCTTTTTGTGCATCGTTAAATTGATCTCAACCTAAGTTTCCATTTCATCACATACACCATCGCAAGATAAACAACTCCAACAAATAAACTCCCAGCACAATCTTTGTTTATAACAGAATAATGTTAATAAGATGCTGGTGAGGTGATTTAAAGCTTGCACTACACATCAGGTTGCCAACTTTCTCACTCCCAAATAAGGGATAAATTCCCGACGGCACTTCGTTGACCGACTCGGCCGTGGCTGGGTGAATGATAGAAACATAGAAACATAGAAATTAGGTGCAGGAGTAGGCCATTCGGCCCTTCGAGCCTGCACCGCCATTCAATATGATCATGGCTGATCATCCAACTCAGTATTCAACTAAGATCCCCTCTCAATCTTCTAAATTCTAGAGAGTAGAATTTGCTCTTGTACTTCCGGTGGCGTTGGTGCCAGCAGCCTCCACCTACAGCCCGGTATCTTTTTGTTTTTTTGTTTATTTAGTTATGTTAAAAGTGTATTTTTTTGTGTTTTTTGGCGTTTTTATGTGGGGGAAGAGGGCACGGTGCGGGGGATACCGTCCTTCAGCCGCTTCCTGGTGAGGACGCGACTATTATTCGAGTCGCGTCCTCCCCCCCCCCAGCGGCCTACCTACCTGGATTGGCGCGGCCTTTCCTGCCGGGATCGACCGGAGCTCCAGCAGCGGCGGGACAGCGCTGGAACATCGCAGGGCTGGCGATGCCTTACCGGGGGTCGCCGTCTGGAGCCCGGAGTGCTGGACCTGCTGCACCAACATCAAGGAGCTGCGGTTTGCGGAGCTCCCAACGCGGACGGCGCTGATGGACAGCGCGGGGTCCTGTGACTCTGCCCAGCTCGGCCTGTGGACTCAGGAGCGGCGGACTCCGGCAGCGGGAGGCGGCTGATCAGAAGGTCCGGGCCGCTGAGGAGGAGGATGTTCACCGTCGGGGCTCGGCGTCAGCGTTCCACCAGCCCGGCGTGAGGGCCTGAACATCGGGCCACCCGGGGCGGCGACTGCGGGTGCTCGGAAGGCCCCGACCACGGATGGACACGGAGGGGAGGCTGGCTGGACTATGGTGCCATCCTCACCTGGGTGCCATTTATGTTATGTTGTGTTGTGGACTTTTTGTGTTTGTGCTTTTGTTAAATTTTTAATTCAATTTCAATTTTATTTTTTTAATATGTTTTATTATTTATTTATTATTTATTTTTATTATTTTTCTTGTGATTTTTTTTAACGATACTGCTGTACGGGAAATTCATTTCGTTGTCTCAAAGTGAGGCAACGACAATAAAATTTGAATACAAGAATACAAGAATACAAGAGTATAAACCAAGTCTATCCAGTCTTTCTTCATAAGACAGTCCTGACATCCCAGGAATCAGTCTGGTGAACCGTCTCTGCACTCCCTCTATGGCAATAATGTCCTTCCTCAGATTTGGAGACCAAAACTGTACGCCAATGATGAGTTGGGCCGGGTGCCGGACTGCACACAAAGCCCAGCTGGCAGGCCAGCTGAGGAGTTTTGGTCGGGACGCGTGACGTCGCACGCAAAAGGACACGGAGCGAGGTCTAACATCGCCCGGTGCGGGTTAGTGGCCACAGGACTTATCATCGCCTGCCGGGGGCTTTAACATCGGAGCCCCAGTTCGCCTCAACGCTGCAGTTGGACCGCGGGTGAAGAATAAAGGGAAGAGATAAGACTTTGCCTTCCATCACAGTGAGGAGGTGTTGGAGACTCACTTTGATGATGTTTATGTAAACTCTGTTAAGTGTGGGTCTTGCTTTTTTTTTTGGAATGTAAAAAACTAGTAAATGTAATTTCGTTCAAACCTAGGTTTGAATGACAATAAATAGCATTCCATTCCAAAGTCCGGCACCCCATCCAATTTATGAACCGATGATCGGCCATGAGAAAGAGGGGTGGTGGTGTCGGGGGGTAAGCGAAGGTCGGACAGCTGGCCGGGCTGCCGACCGACGGGGCCACGGGCGAGGCGCTGCTGCTGCACTCCATGGGCTAAACTACGTGGGGACGGGTGAGGCGGGGCTGGACACGGCACTCCGACCCGACAGTCCCCTCGACCAGAGTCAAATACAGGACAAGGGCAGTCCCGTATGGTATAAACCAATTTAGCCCAATATACGGGATGTTCTGGTTAACAGTTGGCAACCCTAACCACATCGGGTTCAAACTTGCAGATTTTATTAAAACAAAGAACAGCAAACGCTGGTTAATACACAAAAGGACACAATGCTGGAGTAACTCAACGGGTCAGAAAGCCTCTCTGGAGAACGTTGGTGACCTTTTGGTTTGAGTCTCAGTTTGGTTTCAGTGGAAAAAGGGAGTAGCATAATAATGCATGGCAGGTAATGGGTCCACCTAGGTGTGGAGGTTTTGATAGGCGGATGTTTGTGGAACAAAGGCCAGAGATAAGAAAGGAAGGTGTGAGACAGGTTAGAAGAGTTGTGAATTGTAAAGCTAGAGGGAGGAAAGTAGCTGGGCGGTGGGGGATGGGACAAATGGGTGGAGGAGACAAAATGGGTGAGATTCTAGGTGGGGCACAGGTGAGGCAAGGGGGGGGAGGGGTGGGAGAGAATGAGTGGGGGATGGTTTGCAGAGGAAGGATGTGTTTATAAGTTAATGAGAGGTTATCTAAAATTACAGAATTCCATCTTTGTACCAATGGGTCGTAAACTACCCAAGCCAAATATGAGATGCAGTTCCTCCAGTTTGTGTGTAGCCTCACTCTGGCAATGAAGGAGGTCCAGGATAGGAAGGTCAGAATGGGAAGGGGAGTTCAAGTGGTTAGCAACTAGGAGATCCAGCAAGCCTTGGGGGACCGAGAGCAAGTGTTCATCAAAATCTTTGTCGAGTCCTAGTTTGGTCCAATTGATGTTCAGGGGGACACATCAGATGCACCAGATGAGGTTGGAGGAGGGGAACATATGCCTCTGTCTCATCTGGAAAGACCACTGGGGTCCCTGGATGGAGGCAAAGGGACAGGGACTGGTGTTACATCTCCTGCGGCTGCCAGAGAAAATACTGGCGAGGGGGTGGTTTGGGTGGGAAGGGATGAGTGAACCAAGGAGTTGCGGAGAGGGTTTTCCCAACTTTCTTCTCTCTCCCCCCCCCTCCCCCACTAAAATCAGTGAGGGAGAAAAAAGTTGGACCGAGTGCTCTGATTTCCTTCCACATTCCAAAGACATGCTGGTTTGTAGATTAATTGGCTTCTGTAAAATTGTCCCTGATGTCCAGGAAATAACTATTGTGTAGTGTACGGGTGTTCATAAGTTCATAAATGATAGGAGCAGAATTAGCCATTCAGCCCATCTTCTACTCTGCCATTCAATCGTGGCTGATCTATCTTTCTCCCCTAACCCCATTGCTCCATAGAAACATAGAAAATAGGTGCAGGAGTAGGCCCTTCGGCCCTTCGAGCCTGCACCGCCATTCAATATGATCATGGCTGATCATCCAACTCAGTATCCCGTACCTGCCTTCTCTCCATATCCCCTGATCCCCTTAGCCACAAGGGCCACATCTAACTCCCTCTTAAATATAGCCAATGAACTGGCCTCAACTACCCTCTGTGGCAGAGAGTTCCAGAGATTCACCACTCTCTGTGTGAAAAAAGTTCTTCTCATCTCGGTTTTAAAGGATTTCCCCCTTATCCTTAAGCTGTGACCCCTTGTCCTGGACTTCCCCAACGTCGGGAACAATCTTCCTGCATCCAGCCTGTCCAACCCCTTAAGAATTGCTCCTGCCTTCTTCCCTTAACCCCTGATACCCGTACTAATCAAGAATCTATCTATCTCTGCCTTAAAAATATCCATTGCCCTGGCCTCCACAGCCTTCTGTGGCACTGAGTTCTATAGATTAACTACCAGGCGATTGCTGGTTAGCACTGACTCGGTGGACCGAAGGGCCTGTTTCCACATCCTGTACCTCTAAAACTAGGGAAAAAAACTGAGATTATGAGCATTTGAAAATAAGGATCAAAATATTTGCTTCTAAGGAAGGGCACACCAATGTTGACCATGATGTGGGGCTGCCATGAGATATACTCCAGTGCAAACCTCAGGAACTGGAAGGCCCATCGCGTTGCCTTCAGTGCCTAATATCACTTCAGAATTCTTTTTTCCTGGATCTTTATTGAAGTGCATTTTAATGAGTTGTGCTGCAAAAAGAAAAATGTTGCCATTTGCAGTAACTTGCACATTGTCCAACTACTGAATGTAAATCAGTGGATAAGTGCTTTTTAAATGACTAGATAATGCGGGGAGTTGCTTTTCTCGTTTTTGTCTTCTGAAAGTAATCAAATAAGCTCCTCACTTGGCATATAACAGGCTTCTAAAGCCCAATGTTGCAGTTTTAAACTTGTAGATAGAATGCCAAGTACAACCATACACGTTTTTTTATGATGCCCAAGAGTAATAATACTTTGAAATGAAAAGAGGTCTGGAAACAGGGCAGCACAATGACGCAGCTGGTAGTGCTGCTGCCTCACAGGGCCAGGGACCCAGGTTCAATCCTGACCTTGGGTGCTGAACGTGTGGAGTTTGCATTTTTTTTCCTGGGACTGTGTGAGTTTCCTCTGGATGCTCTGGTTTCCTCCCATAAGAGTACGGAGGTTCTACTGCAGTTGTACAGGGTCTTGGTGAGACCACACCTGGAGTATTGCATACAGTTTTGGGCTCCTAATCTGAGGAAAGACATTCTTGCCATAGAGGGAGTACAGAGAAGTTTCGCCAGACTGATTCCTGGGATGGCAGGACTTTCATATGAAGAAAGACTGGATAGACTCGGCTTGTACTCACTAGAATTTAGGAGATTGCGGGGGGGATCTTATAGAAACTTACAAAATTCTTAAGGGGTTGGGCAGGCTAGACGCAGGAAGATTGTTCCCGATGTTGGGGAAGTCCAGAACAAGGGGTCACAGTTTAAGGATAAGGGGGAAATATTTTAGGACCGAGATGAGAAAAATATTTTTCACACAGAGAGTGGTGAATCTCTGGAATTCTCTGCCACAGAAGGTAGTCGAGGCCAGTTCATTGGCTATATTTAAGAGAGAGTTAGATGTGGCCCTGTGGCTAAAGGGATCAGGGGGTATGGAGAGAAGGCAGGTACAGGATACTGAGTTGGATGATCAGCCATGTTCATATTGAATGGCGGTGCAGGCTCAAAGGTCTGAATGGCCTACTCCTGCACCTATTTTCTATGTACCTATGTAAAATGCACATCTCTAGATTCAGTGGCAGTTTCTTCCCAGCTGTTCTCCAGCAAATGAATCACAACTAGAGAGCAGTCCTGAACTACTATCTACCTTATTGGTGACCCTCATCTTGGCTAAAACTTTATTGGCTTTCCCTTGAACTAAACATTATTCCCTTTTTGTGTATATATGCACTGTAAATAGCTCGATTGTAATCATGTGTTGTTTTTCTGCTAACTAGTTAGCACACAACAAAAGGGTTTGGCTGTACCTTGGTACACATAATAATACACTAAACTAAACTAAGAGGGGCTTATTCTTGAATCTGGAGGTCATAGAAACATTGAAAATAGGTGCAGGAGTAGGCCATTCGGCCCTTCGAGCCTGCACCGCCATTCAATATGATCATGGCTGATCATCCAACTCAGTATCCTGTACCTGCCTTCTCTCCATACCCCCTCATCCCTTTAGCCACAAGGGCCACATCCAACTCTTTGTTTCTTCTTGGTTGCTTGGTCCTCCAAATATTCCAACTGGAATTTAAACTGGAGGTGGTGAAGGGGGGGCTCAAGCCAGAAAGGGCAATACAATACATAACAATAATAAAGATCTTTAACATAAAAACACCCCCCCACAATGGTAACCATTTTGAGGGAAGGCACAAAGTCCAGTCCCCATCCCCAGTTCACCCATAGTCGGGCCTATTGAGGCCTCCACAGTTGTCTCTACGGAGGCCCGATGTTCCAGGCCGTTCTCGCCGGGTGATGTTGCTCCGGCGTCGGGAGAATCCTCTCAGTGGCATGGGGCACCTGGAATGGCCGCTTCCTTACTGGAGACCGCGGTTTCCGAAGCCGACAAGCCGGTTCGAGCTCCACTACTGGCGATCTCGTCGCGAGATCCCAGGCTCCCGTTGTTAAAGTTAGCGCCGCCGCCCGCGGCTGGCCGCTCCACAGACCCGCAGTTCCACAAAGTTTTTTCTCGGCGGTCTTCAGCTCACCGGAGCTCCAGCGCTGTGACCCAGGCAAGACATCGCCCGCACCGCTCCGCTATAGCGCTCCAACGCTGTGCCGCCGCCGAAGCCGAGGTGCTGGGCGGACCCACAGGAAAATGCGGCTCCAGGCCCGCTGGTAGGCCGCGAGGACGGGTCGATGGTGCAGCCCGGAGAAAAGCTGCCTCTCCGACCAGGTAGGGACCCTAGAAAGTAGTTTCCCCCCCCCCCTCCCCTTCCCCCCCCTCCACCCACATAAAAAAGTCTAGACCTCCTAAAAACAAAACACTAAAACTCACTAAAAATAAAAAAAAGAGTGGAAAAGATGGACAACTGCTGGCTAGGCAGCGATACACAGGACGGCGCCCCCTAGTAGTTGACATTAACTCCCTCTTAAATATAGCCAATGAACTGGCCTCAACTGCCTTCTGTGGCAGAGAATTCCAGAGATTCACCACTCTGTGTGAAAAATGTTTTCCTCATCTCGGTCCTAAAAGATTTCCCCCTTACCCTTAAACTGTGACCCCTTGTTCTGGACTTCCCCAACATCGGGAACAATCTTCCTGCATCTAGCCTGTCCAACCCCTTAAGAATTTGTAAGTTTCTATAAGATACCCCCTCAATCTTCTAAATTCTAGCGAGTACAAACCAAGTCTGTCCAGTCTTTCTTCATATGAAAGTCCTGACATCCCAGGAATCAGTCTGGTGAACCTTTGCTCTGTACTCCCTCTATGGCAAGAATGTCCTTCCTCAGATTAGGAGACCAAAACTGTACGCAATACTCCAGGTGTGGTCTCACCAAGACACTGTACAACTGCAGTAGAACCTCCCTGCTCCTATACTCCAATCCTTTTGCTATGAATGCTAACATACCATTTGCTTTCTTCACTGCCTGCTGCACCTGCATGCCTACTTTCAATGACTGGTGTACCATGACACCCAGGTCTCGTTGCATCTCCCCCTTTCCTAATCGGCCACCATTCAGATAATAGTCTACTTTCCTGTTTTTGCCACCAAAGTGGATAACCTCACATTTATCCACATTATACTGCATCTGCCATGCATTTGCCCACTCACCCAGCCTATCCAAGTCACCTTGCAGCCTCCTAGCATCCTCCTCACAGCTAACACTTTTACCCAGCTTAGTGTCATCCGCAAACTTGGAGATGTTGCATTCAATTTCCTCGTCCAAATCATTAATATATATTGTAAATAGCTGGGGTCCCAGCACTGAGCCTTGCGGTACCCCACTAGTCATTGCCTGCCATTGTGAAAAGGACCTGTTTACTCCTACTCTTTGCAGGAGGTCATGGTTTTCACCTCCTGTACCTTCTTTCTGATGGTGGTAGTGAGATAAGAGTGTGGTCAGTATTGTGGGGGAGGGGGGGGGAGGATGGGACAAGCATTCCCCCCACTGGTCTCTTGCCACTGAGCCGCGGGACTTGGTTTGTATCCTGGCTGGCTCTACACCCTGTGTTGGCAGACTGCCCAGATCTTGCTCGGTGGGGGTGGGGGGTGGGGGGGGTGGGGGGGGGGGGATGGGGATGGACTGGACAATGTGCACCATTTTTATTTTGCACCTTCCTTCATTTGTGGATAAACTTTTCCCATTGAGAGTAGGGAAGATTCAAACAAGAAGACATGACTTGAGAATTAAGGGACAGAAGTTTAGGGGTAACATGAGGGTGAACTTCTTTACTCAGAGAGTGGTAGCGGTGTGGAATGAGCTTCCAGTGGAAGTGGTGGAGGCAGGTTCGATTTTATCATTTTAAAATAAATTGGATAGGTATATGGACGGGAAAGGAATGGAGGGTTATGGTCTGAGTGAGGGGTAGATGGGACTAGGTGAGAATAATTGTTCGGCACGGACTAGAAGGGCCGAGATGGCCTGTTTCCGTGCTGTAATTGTTATATGGTTATATGTTATATTCGTTGTCTTTTCAGTTTTGTCTACAGTGTGCATTTTGAATGGAAGTTCTCTAATGTCACTATTTAAATAATTGTTATTGAGAAGATAGATTTAATCGGCTCAACCATCATGCTTCCACTGCATCTTTAGTGTTTCTCCACTATTCCTTTAAATTTGCATCATTGCGTGGTGTGCAAGTTGCTATTAACACGCCACAATAAATAAATATACAATGACAATAATATAATATTGTCAGCAAGATTCACTGACAAGACCATAATTGTGCAAGCAATGCAACCTACACACACAGTTTGTTGCCATGGTAGGTAGGGTTGTGGATAGAGCTGTGTAGTATTGTTCGACTTGGTCGTGTGGTGTGAGTTGTTTCTTTATTTTGCCATTGAGTTAGATTACCACAAGAGGGCAGCAGAGCCCAACTGTTCATAGACTTTTCTCAGAATGTCTTTATTGTCGAGAATCATGAATGTTTATTTTTTATATGTACCTTGAATGGAACAATGACATTTCTTATAGTTACATGGCAAGGAAACTGTCCCTGCGCCCCAACTCATCCGCACCAATTTTGCCTCCACGAGCTAGTTCCATATCCCTGCATTTGGTTCATTTTCTTCTAAACCTTTGCTATCCATATACCTGTCCAAATGTATTTGAAACATGTAATGCTGCCTGCCTCTATCACCTACTTTGACAGCTTGCTCCATTTCCCCACCACTCTGTGGGGAAAGAAAACTTGTTCCTTGGGTCCCCTTTAAATCTTTCCCTTTTCATCGAAAATCTATTCCCTTTATTTATATATTCCCTTACCCTGGGGAAAAAGATTGGGACTGTCCAACTATTTCTACCCCTCATGACTTTATGCACCTCTGTAAGTTCTCTGTTTAGAATCTTATATTCCTGGAGGGGAAGAGTCCCAGGCTATCTAGTCTCTCCTTGTATCTCATGTCATCCATTCCCAGTAACATTCTTGTGAATCTTTTCTGGACCCTTTCCAGATTAATTATAGAACATATAACATGGTACAGCACAGGAATGGGGCCCTTCTGCCCATGATGTTGGTACTATAAATAATGCCAAGTTAAATGGACCTCCTCTGCCTGTATATGATCCATAACCTTTATTCCCTACATTTTACAATACAATACAATACAAATTTATTATCATTTGAGCCCCAGTGAGACTCAAACGAAATGTTGTTTCCACAGCCATACAAACAAAGACACTGTCTTACAGACATACACATAATTAAATTCACACAAACATCCATCACAGTGAAGCCACTGTGATGGAAGGCAAGTCTTTTCTCTCCCCTGTTCTCCGTGTCTCTCCCGATGTCCAAGCCCCAGGCGGGCGATGATGAGTCCCACGGCCATTTTAGGCCGCGCGGGGCGATTTACGGCCCCGCTCCCGGTCTGAAAGTACAAGGTTGGAGCCCCCGGCGGGCGATGGTGAGTCCCACGGCCATGAAGCCGCGCCGGGTGATGTACGTCCCCGCTCCGGGTTGTTCCAACCCCGTGACACCGGCTGGAGAAATCGCGTTGCGGGAGCTCCGGGAAGCGGTCTCTCTCTCTCCTCCCTTTATGTTAAAGATACTTATTGTTCCGTTTCCAAGATGGCTGCCGGAAGGGAGAGTGAACGCTGGTGCGATTAGCTGCCGCTGCTCTCTCTTTGAATTGTGTATTGTTGATGTCTTTACTATTTATTTTTTTTTTGTTTTTTTTTGTTTTGTTTCATTCTGCTTACATGTTTTGTAATCTGCTTACTAAATTTTGTAAGGTGTCCTTGAGAGTCCTTGAAAGGCGCCCATAATTATAATACAGGTGCACAACCTTTTATCCGGTGTTCCAGAAACCGAAAAGCTCCGAAAACCGGCCATTTTTTCCAGATGTCGTCTGCGCACCAAAGCTCGCGTTTGGCGCCAAACTTGACCCAAAACGACCCACGGTCAACCCAGGTCTGTACTACTGTAGCGGCTGCCTCCTCCCTGGAGACCGGGAGACACTTAAACATCTGTAAATCATTGCTTAAATGTTAGTCAGTTAGTTTGGAGGGCTTTTATGTGAAGGGGGGTGAAGGGGTAAACTTTAATTCTTAGTCCCCTACCTGGTCGGAGAGGCGGGGAGCGGTCAATGCCTTACCGGGTCGCTGTGCAGTAAGCTCCGCAGCGCTGTGGCCGGTGGGGCCGCGGGCGGCGCCGGTTGTAGCTCCGACCCCGGCAACTCTACCCCTGGCTGCGAGGCGCTCCAAATCCAGCGCCGCCCGCGGCCGGACGCCCCAGCTCCGCGAATGTCGGGAGTCGGCGGCGTCGCAGCGCTGGGAAACCAGCGGGGTGCGGGCAATGCCTTACCGGGTCGCCGTGCGGCAAGCTCCGGAGCGCTGTGGCCGCCGACACACAACATCGCGGAGCGTCGCTGGATTTGGAGCCGCGCAGCCAGGGGTAGAGTTGCCGGGATCGGAGCTCCAACCGGCGCCGCCCGCGGCCGGACGGAGCCCCCAGCTCCGCGGCTCCAAATCCAGCGACGCTCCGCGAATGTTGGAAGAAGGCGGCCACAGCGCTCCGGAGCTTGCCGCACGGCGACCCGGTAAGGCATTGCCCGCTCCCCGCTGGTATCCCAGCGCTGCGACGCCGCCGACTCCCGACATTCTCGGAGCTGGGACGTCCGGCCGCGGGCCGCGCTGGATTTGGAGCGCCTCGCAGCCAGGGGTAGAGTTGCCGGGGTCGGAGCTACAACCGGCGCCGCCCGCGGCCGGACGGAGCCCCCAGCTCCGCGAGGTTGGGAGTCGCCGACCAGGTAGGTAGGGGACTAAGAATTAAAGTTTCCCCCTTCACCCCTACACCACCACCACCACCACCACCACATAAAATCCCTCCAAACTAACTGACTAACATTTATGCAATGATTCTCCCGGTCTCCGGGGAGGAGGCAGCTGCTCCAGACTTTTCAAGCCGCCCGCGCTACCTACCTAATCTACGCTAAAAATCTTCCATTCTGAAATCCGAAAATGTCCGAAATCCGACAAGTGTCAGGTCCCAAGGCTTTCGGATAAAAGGTTGTGCACCTGTATAACCATATAACCATATAACAATTACAGCACGGAAACAGGCCATCTTGGCCCTTCTAGTCCGTGCCGAACACGTATTCTCCCCTAGTCCCATATACCTGCGCTCAGACCATAACCCTCCATACCTTTCCCGTCCATATAACTATCCAATTTATTTTTAAATGATAAAAACGAACCTGCCTCCACCACCTCCACTGGAAGCTCATTCCACACAGCCACCACTCCCTGAGTAAAGAGGTTCCCCCCTCATGTTACCCCTAAACTTCTGTCCGTTAATTCTCAAGTCATGTCCCCTTGTTTGAATCTTCACTACTCTCAGTGGGAAAAGCTTATCCACGTGCCTATCTAAAAGCCTCTCCAATGCCACTATTGGATGTGCCTCGGTAATGTATATCATGCCCCCGGCCCTTTGTGTTAAAAAACCCAACTTGCTCTGCACATGCTCATTGCATTCTCCCCGTCTCACCTCATAGCTATGACCTCTAATGTTGGCCATTTCCTCTCTGGGGGTAAGTGGTTCTAACTGTCTACACTACCTACGTCCCTCATAATTTAATTCACTTCTATCAAGTCTCCTCTCAACCTCTGATGTTCTGGAAAAAAAATCTAATCTTATCAAACCTCTTCACGTGGCTGAAATGCACTCGTTCAGGAAGCCTTCTGATAAAGAACATGGAAAATTTCAGAGCAGACGTTGACCATAGAACAGCGCAGCTTAGTTCCACGCCATTTGGTCCACAATGTCTGTGTCGAACACGATGCCAAGATCAACTCTTATCAGCCTGCACATAATCCGTATCCCTCCATTCCATGCCTATCCATGTGGCTATCTAAAAGTATCTTTAAAGCCACAATCGTATCTCTCTCCACTGCTACCCCTGGCATCGTGTTCCAGGCACTCTGCATTCTCTGTGTGTAAAACAAAACAGCCCACAAAAAAAGCTGCAGTAACTCAGTGGGCCAGACAGCATCTCTGGAGAAAGGAGTAGGTGACCTTACCGGGTCGTGACCCTTCTTCAGACTAAGTCAGGGGAAAGGGAAATGAGAGATCCTCACAGCTTAAGGATAAGGGGGAAATCCTTTAAAACCGA
This sequence comes from Leucoraja erinaceus, assembly GCF_028641065.1. Classification (NCBI taxonomy): domain Eukaryota; kingdom Metazoa; phylum Chordata; class Chondrichthyes; order Rajiformes; family Rajidae; genus Leucoraja; species Leucoraja erinaceus. The sequence goes on from NC_073378.1 coordinate 8,052,130, forward strand.
GATGAGAAAAACTTTTTTCACGCAGAGAGTGGTGAATCTCTGGAACTCTCTGACACAGAGGGTAGTTGAGGCCAGTTCATTGGCTATATTTAAGAGGGAGTTAGATGTGGCCCTTGTGGCTAAAGGGATCAGGGGGTATGGAGAGAAGGCAGGTACAGGGTACTGAGTTGGATGATCAGCCATGATCATATTGAATGGCGGTGCAGGCTCGAAGGGCCGAATGGCCTACTCCTGCACCTAATTTCTATGTTTCTATATAGACGGTGATGTAGAGAGATAGAAAACAAATGAATGATATGCATATAGGATGGAACTCGGGTCTCTGGCACTGCCAGGCAGCAACTCTGCTGCTGTGCCACCATGCCGCTAAACATTGTTGAACTGCAAAGGCACAGACGGCTATGAACTGAATGTGGGTAAATGGGATGAGTGCAGTTCGGTGTAATGGTTAGTATAGATGTGAGGGGCCAAATGGTCTGAGTTTTATTATTCAGATATCTGTATTTCTCTGCCACAGAAGGCAGTGGAGGCCAATTCACTGGATATATTCAAGAGAGAATTAGATAGAGCTCTTAGGGCGAACTGAATCATTGGGATAAGGGGGGAAGGCAGGAACAGGGTACTGATTTAGGATGGTTAGCCATGATCACATTAAATGGCAGTGCTTGCTCAAAGGACCGACTCCTGCACCTACTCTATGCTTCTATGTACTTGTCTCTCTCAAATATCCATACTGGAAGCGTGTGGCACAGTGGCTCAGTGGTAGAGTTGTTACTTTGCAGAGGCAGAGACCCGGGTTCGATCCTGGCCTCGGGTGCTGAACTGGGCATTGCTGTTCTGGGAAGCTGCTGCCAACCTCTGCCACCTGCTGGCACTCACGAACACCACTGCGGTGTTTAATGGAGCTGCCTGTGAGTTGTGTTGTTGGCCAGGATGGGACGGCGAATTATGCAACGGCGAATTCTCCCGCCCGAGTGCGGGGTCGAAGAGCTCCTGGTGCGGGGCCTAACACCATTGCCCCGCGCGGCTGGAACGGCCGCGGGACTCTGCGAGCGCACACCGGGGGCTCCAACACCAAGACCCGGTGTGCGACCTCGCACCACCCGGCGTGGCTTCAATGGCCGCGGGACAATCGCCATCGCCAGCCGGGGGCTTTGACTTTGACTCTGACATCGGGGGGGGGGGAGAGTGCAGTGGAGAGATAAGTTTTTTTTGGCCTTCCATCACAGCTATGTGATGGATGTTTATGTAAAATGTAATTATGTTGTGTCTGGGTCTATTTGTGTGTAATGTATGGCTGCAGAAACGGCATTTCGTTTGGACCTCTAGGGGTCCAAATGACAATTAAATTGACTCTTGACTCTTGACAAGGATTTCCCCCCCCACTGGCTTCTTGCCACTGAGCTGCGGGACTTGGTTTGTATCCTGGCTGGCTCTACACCCTGTGTTGGCAGACTGCCCAGGTCCTGCTCAATTTGATGCAATCCACTGCTTTTCCTTTCACACAGAGAGTGGTGAATCTGTGGAACTCTCTGCCACAGAAGGTAGTTGAGGCCAGTTCATTGGCTATATTTAAGAGGGAGTTAGATGTGGCCCTTGTGGCTAAAGGGATCAGGGGGTATGGAGAGAAGGCAGGTACAGGATACTGAGTTGGATGATCAGCCATGAAGCTTTATAATTCCAACAGTTTGAGCACACACACACACGACACCCTTATCTCTACCCCTCGGGAGTCGACAGGAAACCCTGTGGCAGACCAACGCCCCTGTCCCTCAATTGGCGAGGGGGATGATCCAAGGAGTGGCCTACCCCCCAGGGACCACCACACTATCTCTGCCTTAAAAATATCCACTGACTTGGCCTCCACAGCCTTCTGCGGCAAAGACTTGTGGGTTTTCTCCGAGATCTTCGGTTTCCTCCCACACTCAAGATGTACAGGCATGTCTGTACATTAGCTTGGTAAATGTAAAAACATTGTTCCCAGTGTGTGTTGGATAGTGTTAATATGCAAGGATCGGTGGTTGGCCGAAGAGCCTGTTTCCGCGCTGTATCTTTAAACTAAACTAAAGGATTCACCACCCTTTGCGTACATAAATTTCTCCTCATCTCCTTCCTAAAAGAATGTCCTTTAATTCTAAGGCTATGACCTCTAGCCCTAGATTCTCCCACTAGTGGAAACGTCCTCTCCACATCCACCCTATCCAAGCCTTCCACTATTCCGTATGTTTCAATGTGGACCCCCAAATTCTTCTAAACTCAAGCGAGCACAGGCCCAGTGCCGACAAACACTCATCACAGGTTAACCTACTCATTCCTGAGATCATTCTTATAAACCACCTTTGGACCCTCTCCAGAGACAGCCCATCCTTCCTCAGATATGGTCCATGAGGCTGTCATACTACTTGAACATTGGGAGATACTCTGGGAGCAATCTGGCCCTGAGCTGAGGGTGCCGACACCTAAACCGGGTGGACAGACCTTCGTCAATGCATTTGTCATTCACAATGTTGTCAGGCTCCCTGAGAGGCTTAAACCCATCTTGGAAACCGGAACAATTCCAAATAAACGTCATCTTTCAAAAGCTGCTGCTTCATGCAGGCCTGATTTTTCAAAGAATTATGTTGCAGGTATACCGCCAACATTTTACAGCCTGGAATATTTGGCAATCTATATATCCGTACAGTTGGAGTTAGTGATTTAAAAAAAAAAAAGCACCAAAATATTTCAGCTAATATTTAGGCAAGTTGTTCACCTCTCGTTGTGGGTCTGATGACTGAACAAAGCTGGTGCTGACGCCATATCCACTGTTTCCTCCTTCCCTCCTAAATGATATTTCCACCTCTTGGCTCTCACCTTTCGAAGTGCATATCATTCGAAATGGGGACAAAGAGTTGGGGTGTTGCTCTGGTCTGATTTATTGCCGCTGGGCTCTTTGCCATCGCACCATCTTCCTCCCGAACAGTGTGTGAGGCATATTTTTGCAGCATAGACCTTTGTAATCTGTGGGCTGAGAGTTACAGACCACTTCTGATCCCAAACTGCAATGGATTGTGGACACAAAATGCCGGAGTAACTCGGCGGGACAGGCACCATCTCAGTTTAGTTTAGATTAGAGATACAGCGCGGAAACAGGCCCTTCGGCCCACCGTGTCCACGCCGACCAGCGATCCCCGCACTTTAATGCTACCCTACACACACTAGAGGACAATGTTACACTTATACCAAGCTAATTAACCTACAAACCTGTACGTCTTTGGTGTATGGGAGGAAACCGATGATTTCGGAGAAAACCCACGCGGTCACGGGGAAAACGTACAAACTCATTCGGGATCGAACCCGGGTCTCTGGCGCTGTAAGGCAGCAACTCTACCGCTGCACCACTGTACTGCCCGATCGGGCCGAGACCCTTCTTGAGACCCTTCTTCAGAAGAAGGGTCTTGTCCCGAAACATCACCCATTCCTTCTATTCAGAGATGCTGCCTGACCTGCTGAGTTACTGCAGCATTTTGTGTCTATCTTCGGTGTTAACCAGCATACAATACAATATACAACATTTATTACATGTCATTTAAACCTCAGTGAGGCTCAAACGAAACTCAGTTTCCACAGCCATACAAACAAACAAAGACAATTTCTACAAGAAATACAAACAATTCAATTTACACAAATATCCATCACAGTGAATCTCCTCCTCACCAAAGATTATAGAGATTATATATCTCCTCTAGTATCTTTGCTCCTTACTGTGATGAAAGTCTTTTCTCTCCCCTGCACCATTTCTCTCCCGATGTTGAAGCCCCAGGCGGGCGATGTTAAGTCCCACGGCCATTTTAGGCTGCACTGGGCGATGTATGGCCCCGCTCCAGGCCCTAAAGTCACAAAGTTGGAGCTCCCGGCGGGCGTTGGAATGTCCTGCGGCCATTAAAGCCAAGCCAGGCGATGTACGACCCTGTTACGGGTCGTTCCAACCTCGCGACACGGGCTGGAGAAGTCACGTTGCGGGAGCTCCGAAAAGCAGTCTCCCACCCGGACCCGCGAGCTCCCGATGTCCACAGGTCTGCATCGGCAGTTCCTTCCCACACAGCAATGGATTGTGAAGGCTTGTATTGCACTGAAACATGTTCAATTAAAGATTACAACCATGCAATTTGTAATCAAATTGTTTAAAAATGCTAATTTAAAAAAATCCAATAAAGTCACCATTTCCATTTTAAGCAACAAATGGCATACTCTTCTAATGATTTAATGCCACTACCCTCCAATAAAGTTAATGTTGATTAATTATGGCCTGTTGGAACTTTATGATGTTAGTGAATACTTTAAGACTGAGATAACATGCATCGAATGCATTAGTGTCTTTGCCAAATCAAATGCAAAAGGGAATGTTAATGACATAGTTTGATCAAATGGGCATTCTCCCGACTTTAAAATCTTTCCAATGCTGGCAGCTATTAATTTATTCATTTGAGTAAATTCACAGATTTCCTTGTTAAAAGGGGGATGGATTATTCTTTGTTCTCCAGCCAAATGTCGTTAACTAACAATTAAACAATTTAAGTACTCATAAATCTAGGATGATGTCTTTGAGCAGTACTTTGTTCTTCAGTTCAGGTTTACTAACTGTACATCTGGGAATTCTGAGTGTAGGAAGAACAACTTGTATTTATATGAAGTCTTCAAAGCAGTGGCACATCCCTAGGTGTTTAAGCGGGGCACCGTTTGACAAAAAGTCCTGTTAGATTAATAACTTGGTGTCAAAGGGGGAGTGCTAAAGAACATCTTAAAAGAGGAGGGGGAATACTTTAAGGCCTAGTTAATGGAAAGCCAGGCGTAATGGTGAAACCCACAGTAGGGGCTGGTTAGGAGATTAAATTGGATGAGCATGAACTTGTGGTGGTGGGTGGGTGGTTGATTGGGGGGGGAGAGGAGGGGGGGGGGGGGGGAGGGGGGGTATCCAAAGAAGGATTCGGAAATGAGAATTTGCCAAATTGGGAGCTGGTGGACTATGGTGTGTTCGGGTTTGATGGATAACCAAATAAGCCATAGAGGGAGTACAGAGATAGACTCGGCTTGTACTCGCTAGAATTTAGAAGATTGAGGGGGGATCTAATAGAAACTTACAAAATTCTTAAGGGGTCGGACAGGCTAGATGCAGGAAGATTGTTCCCGATGTTGGGGAAGTCCAGAACAAGGGGTCACAGTTTAAGGATAAGGGGGAAGTCTTTTAGGACAGAGATGAGAAAAACATTTTTCACACAGAGAGTGGTGAATCTGTGGAATTCTCTGCCACAGAATGTAGTTGAGGCCACAGTTCATTGGCTATATTTAAGAGGGAGTTAGATGTGGCCCTTGTGGCTAAAGGGATCAGGGGGTATAGAGAGAAGGCAGGTACGGGATACTGAGTTGGATGAGCAGCCATGATCATATTGAATGGCGGTGCAGGCTCGAAGTGCCGAATGGCCTACTCCTGCACCTAATTTCTATGTTTCTATGTTTCTATATGGTCCATCTAAATCTTTCCATCCTGACCCAACCTTCTCTCCATCCTGAAGACTAATATACTAGATTATTCTTAACTGAATTACATTGAATCCATAACGTTGTAATGGCTGATTTGGCTTGGTTTTGGGAGCTTCTTAACACTCCCAGTCCTTTTACCCACCCTGCATCCATGTCTATATATTCCTTTCATGCTTCTGTGTGTATCGTATCTCCTCTTAAATGCATCACTTCTGTTCCAACTGAAACGTGAGCTGTGAGCTACATTTAAAAAAAAATCTCCATCAGGGTCTCGTTAACTCTTGCCTTGCTTTCCACAACATCCTTGGAGAAATTTCGTCCAGCCCTGGCGATTTATTAACCCTTTGTTATGATATCGAACATCTCCTTAAAACTGACATGCTCCAGACCATCACATTATGTGTAGGAAGGAACTGCAGATGTCCGCTCAGTTACTCAAGCATTTTGTGTCTATCATCAACATATCATCTTCAACATCCTTCTCCTTGGTGAATACAGGTAAGTATTCGGTTTGCATTACTCATGTCTCTTGCTCCACACATAGTTACCCCCAAGGTCCATAAGGAGATCTACTCTTTGCTCAGCTACCATCTTGCTTTGGATTAGCGAAACAGTGCGGAAACAGGCACTTCAGCCCCCCGAGTCCACGCTGACCAGCGATTCCTGTTCACTAACACTGATAGTTGCTCGTTTCTAAGCTTCCCCCGGTCTAGTTTCAGTAAAAACACTGAATCAAGCACTTGAATCAACTACATTTTAGGTTACCAAAAGTGCGTCACAGATCACACACTGTACCTATCCCACCGCGGGTTCGATCCTTGCGTCTGCCTGTTCAAGCCCTTTACGCCTCGCTCAGACAGATGCTCCCAGAAGGGTACGCGGTCCTGAGTGCTCTTCCAAAAAATCGACGCTCAGCCTCGTGATCGCAGACTTTTATAGGTCCTGGAACCTCGAGGGCTGAACCACATGGGGGTGGTCTCTTCATCAACCAATTATAGATATCGATTGTACACAAAAAAATCTGGAGAAACTCAGCGGGTGCAGCAGCATCTATGGAGTGAAGGAAATAGGCAACGTTTCGGGCCGAAACCCTTCTTCAGACTGATCGATCGGGGGCGGGGACAAGAAAGGAAAAAGGAGGAGGAGCCCGAAGGCTGGGGGATGGGAGGAGACAGCAGGGGGACTGAGGAAGGGGAGGAGACAACAAGGACTAACAAAATTGGGAGAATTCGATGTTCATGCCCCCAGGATGCAGACTCCCCAAACGGAATATGAGGTGCTGTTCCTCCAATTTCCGGTGCTGCTCGCTGTGGCCATGGAGGAGACCCAGGACAGAGAGGTCGGAGACGGAGTGGGAGGGGGAGTTGAAGTGCTGAGCCACCGGGAGGTCATATCGATTAACCACATACATAACAGGCATCTCCCTAACCCAATGATACAATAGTTCAATACATTGTATTCTCAACGGACTTCAAGATGATACCCTGATTAACAGAAAACTGAGACAAGGCTCAACACCTCATCCAATCAACACTTGGCAAAGTCAGACTCTGCAACATCATTTACAATTATTTACAAGGTGTATGGCTGGTTTGCAGCCATCCAATCCATTCTATGCATTTTGCACCAGATTGACAGGGTTTGCAGGGCTTCCCATTCTTTGCATGCAAATTGTATCTAAGCTCCAGACACTCTGGCAGCTCTTTGCAGATTGTTCCAGCTCTGCGGAGAATAATTCCAGTTTGATCAGTTCTCCCAGCAACCCTGAAACTTAACCCAATTTTGATGTCCTAGCTGATCCAATTTAGCCAGGATTAACAACACTATCCAACACTCCAGGGCCAATTTACAATAGAAACATAGAAAATAGCAGGAGGAGGCCATTCGGCCCTTCGAACCAGCACCGCCATTCATTGTGATCATGGCTCTAAAACTCAAGCTAAAACCCATGTCAGCATGTGAAGCAGGTGCTGCCAACTCTCTGCCAATGGCTGTCGTTCACAGTGCTAGCCAGGGTACCCCACAACCCGGCAATGAATGCGTGTACATAGAAACATAGAAAATAGCAGGAGGAGGCCATTCGGTCATTCGAGCCAGCACCGCCATTGATTGTGATCATGGCTGATCGTCCCCTATCAATAACCCGTGCCTGCCTTCTCCCCATATCCCTTGATTCCACTAGCCCCTAGAGCTCTATCTAACTCTCTCTTAAATCCATCCAGTGACTTGGCCTCCACTGCCCTCTGTGGCAGGGAATTCCACAAATTCACAACTCTCTGGGTGAAAAAGTGTTTTCTCACCTCAGTCTTAAATGACCACCCCTTTGTATAAGACTGTGGCCCCTGGTTCTGTACTCGCCCACCATTGGGAACATTTTTCCTGCATCTATCTTGTCCAGTCCTTTTAGAATTTTATATGTTTCTATAAGATTCCCCCTCATCCTTCTAAGCTCCAGTGAATACAAGCCTAGTCTTTTCAATCTTTCCTCATATGACAGTCCCGCCATCCCAGGGATCAATCTCGTGAACCTACACTGCACTGCTTCAATCACAAGGATGTCCTTCCTCAAATTAGGAGACCAAAACTGGACACAATACTCCAAATGTGGTCTCACCAGAGCCCTATACAACTGCAGAAGAACCTCTTTACTCTAATACTGAAATCCTCTTGTTATGAAGGCTAACATTCCATTAGCTTTCTTCACTGCCTGCTGTACCTGCACGCCAACTTTCAGTGACTGGTGTACAAGGACGCCCAGGTCTCGCTGTACCTCCCCCTTACCTAACCTAACCCCATTAAGATAATAATCTGCCCCCTTGTTTTTGCCGCCAAAGTGGATAACCTCACATTTATCTATATTATACTGCATCTGCCACGCATCTGCCCACTCATTCAACCTGTCCAGGTCACTCTGCAACCTCCTAACATCCTCTTCACAGTTCACACTGCCACCCAGCTTTGTGTCATCCACAAACTTGCTAGTGTTGCTCCTAATTCCTTCCTCCAAATCATTAATATATATGGTAAACAGTTGCGGCCCCAACACTGAGCCTTGCGGCATTCCACTCGCCACTGCCTGCCATTCTGAAAAGGATCCGTTCACTCCCACTCTTTGCTTCCTGCCTGTCAACCAATTCTATCCATGTCAACACCCTACCCCCAATACCATGTGCTCTAATTTTAGTCACCAGTCTCCCAATGCGGGGCCTTATCAAAGGCTTTCTGAAAGTCTAGATACACTACATGCACTGGCACCCATCCATTTTACTTGTCAAATCTTCAGAAAATTCCAGAAGATTTCCCTTTCATAAATCCATGTTGACTTGGACAAATCCTTTTACTGCTATCCAAATGCCCACTATTACCTCTTTAATAATTGACTCCAGCATCTTTCCCACCACCGGTCAGGCTAACTGGTTTGTAAGTGCAAGTAGTAGTGAAGTTGGGGATGGCATCAAACAGGAAATTAGAAATGCGTGCAACAAAGGTAAAACAGTTATAATGGGTGACTTCAATTTACATATAGATTGGGTGAATCAAATTGGCAGGGGTGCTGAGGAAGATGATTTCTTGGAATGTATGCGGGATAGTTTTCTAAACCAACATGTAGAGGAACCAACGAGAGAGCAGGCTATTTTAGACTGGGTATTGAGTAATGAGGAAGGGTTAGTTAGCAGTCTTGTTGTGTGTGCCCCCTTGGGCAAGAGTGACCATAATATGGTTGAGTTCTTCATTAGGATAGAGAGTGACATTGTTAATTCAGAAACAAGGGTTCTGAACTTAAAGAAATGTAACTTTGAGGGTATGAGACGTGAATTGGCCAAGAGAGACTGGCAATTAATTCTAAAAGGGTTGACGGTGGATGTCCAATGGAAGGCATTTAAAGACTGCATGGATGAACTTCAACAATTGTTCATCCCAGTTTGGCAAAAGAATAAATCAGGGAAGGTAGTGCATCCGTGGATAACAAGAGATATCAGCGCCTCTACTTCCTGAGAAGATTACGGAGAGTCGGTTTGTCAAGGAGGACTCTCTCTAACTTCTACAGGTGCACAGTCGACAGCATGCTGACCGGTTGCATTGTGGCGTGGTTCGGCAATTTGAGCGCCCTGGAGAGGAAAAGATTACAAAAAGTAGTAAACACTGCCCAGTCCATCATCGGCTCTGACCTTCCTTCCATTGAGAGGATTTATCGCAGTCGCTGCCTCAAAAAGGCTGGCAGCATCATCAAAGACCCACACCATCCTGGCCACACACTCATCTCCCTGCTACCTTCAGGTAGAAGGTACAGGAGCCTGAAGACGGCAACAACCAGGTTCAGGAATAGCTACTTCCCCACAGCCATCAGGCTATTAAACCTGGCTCAGACAAAACTCTGATTATTAATAAACCATTTTCTGTTATTTGCACTTTATCAGTTTATTTATTCATGTGTGTATATATTTATATTATGGTATATGGACACACTTATCTGTTTTGCAGTAAATGCCTACTATGTTCTGTGTGCTGAAGCAAAGCAAGAATTTCATTGTCCTATACAGGGACACATGACAATAAACTCACTTGAACTTGAACTTGAACTTGAGTATCAAAACAAAAGATGAAGTGTACAAATTAGCCAGAAAAAGCAGCCTACCAGAGGACTGGGAGAAATTCAGAGACCAGCAGAGGAGGACTAAGGGCTTAATTAGGAAAGGGAAAATAGATTATAAAAGAAAACTGGCAGGGAACATAAAAACTGCAAAAGTTTTTATAGATATGTGAAGAGAAAAAGATTAGTTAAAACAAATGTTGGTCCCTTGCAGTCAAAAACAGGTGACTTGATCATGGGGAACAAGGATATGGCGGACCAATTGAATAACTACTTTCATTCCGTCTTCACTAAGGAAGACATAAATAATCTGCCGGAAATAGCAGGGGACCGGGGGTCAAAAGAGATGGAGGAACTGAGTGAAATCCAGGTTAGTCGGGAAGTGGTGTTGGGTAAATTGAATGGATTAAAGGTCAATAAATCCCCAGGGCCAGATAGGCTGCATCCCAGAGTACTTACGGAAGTAGCTCCAGAAATAGTGGATGCATTAGTGATAATTTTTCAAAACTCTTTAGATTCTGGAGTAGTTCCTGAGGATTGGAGGGTAGCTAACGTAACACCACTTTTTAAAAAGGGAGGGAGAGAGAAAACGGGGAATTACAGACCAGTTAGTCTAACATCGGTAGTGGGGAAACAGCTAGAGTCAGTTATTAAAGATGGGATAGCAGCGCATTTGGAAAGTGGTGAAATCATTGGACAAAGTCAGCATGGATTTACGAAAGGTAAATCATGTCTGTCGAATCTTATAGAATTTTTTGAGGATGTAACTAGTAGAGTGGATCGGGGAGAACCAGTGGATGTTATATCTGGACTTTCAGAAGGCTTTTGACAAGGTTCCACATAAGAGATTAGTATACAAACTTAAAGCACATGGTATTGAGGGTTCAGTATTGATGTGGATAGAGAACTGGCTGACAAACAGGAAGCAAAGAGTAGGAGTAAACGCGTCCTTTTCACAATGGCAGGCAGTGACTAGTGGGGTACCGCAAGGCTCAGTGCTGGGACCCCAGCTATCTACAATATATATTAATGATTTGGACGAGGCAATTGAATGCAACATCTCCAAGTTTGCGGATGACACTAAGCTGGGGGGCAGTGTTAGCTGTGAGGAGGATGTTAGAAGGCTGCAAGGTGACTTGGATAGGCTGGGTGAGTGGGCAAATGTATGGCAGATGCAGTATAATGTGGATAAATGTGAGGTTATCCACTTTGGTGGCAAAAACAGGAAAGCAGACTATTATCTAAATAGTGGCCGATTAGGAAAAGGGGAGATGCAATGAGACCTGGGTGTCATGGTACACCAGTCATTGAAAGTAGGCATGTAGGTGCAACAGGCAGTGAAGAAAGCAAATGGTATGTTAGCATTCATAGCTAAAGGATTTGAGTATAGGAGCAGGGAGGTTCTACTGCAGTTGTACAGGGTCTTGGTAAGACCACACCTGGAGTATTGCGTACAGTTTTGGTCTCCAAATTTGAGGAAGGACATTATTGCCATTGAGGGATTGCAGAGAAGATTCACCAGACTGATTCCTGGGATGTCAGGACTGTCTTATGAAGAAAGACTGGATAGACTTGGCTTATACTCGCTAGAATTTAGGAGATTGAGGGGGATCTTATAGAAACTTACAAAATTCTTAAGGGGTTGGACAGGCTAGATGCAGGAAGATTGTTCCCAATGTTGGGGAAGTCCAGAACAAGGGGGCACAGCTTAAGGATAAGGGGGAAATCCTTTAAGACCAAGATGAGAAAAACTTTTTTCACACAGAGAGTGGTGAATCTCTGGAACTCTCTGCCACAGAGGATAGTTGAGGCCAGTTCATTGGCTATATTTAAGAGGGAGTTAGATGTGGCCCTTGTGGCTAAAGGGATCAGGGGGTATGGAGAGAAGGCAGGTACGGGATACTGAGTTGGATGATCAGCCATGATCATATTGAATGGCGGTGCAGGCTCGAAGGGCCGAATGGCCTACTCCTGCACCTAATTTCTATGTATCTATGTATCTATGTAATTCCTCGTTTTCTCTTTCGCTCCTTACTTGAAAAGTGGAATAATATTAGCTATCCTCCAATCCACAGGAACTGATCATGAATCTATTGAACATTGGAAAATGATCACCAATGCGTCCACTATTTCTAGAGCCACCTCCCTGAGATGCAGACCATCAGGCCAAGGGGATTTATTATCCTACAGTCCCATTAGCCTACCCAATACTATTTCTCGCCTAATGACAATGTCTTTCAGTTCCTCTACCCCCTTAGATCCACTGTCCTCCAGTACATCTGGGAGATTGTTTGTGTCTTCCTTAGTGCCTATTCAACTCTTCTGCCATTTCCTTGTTACCCATAATAATTTCACCCATGTCTGCCTTCAAGGGGCCCACATTTGACTTTGCTACTCTTTTTCCCCTTAACATATCTAAAGAATCTTTTACTGTCCTTCTTTATATTCCTGGCCAGCTTCCCTTCGTACTTCATCTTTTCAGCCCGTATTGCCTGTTTTGTTTCCTTCTGTTGTCCTATGAAAGTTTCCCAATCCTCTGGCTTCCGGCTACTCTTTGCTGTGTAATACATCTTTTCTTTTAGTTTTATTCTATCCCTAACTTCTCTTGTCAGCCACGGTTGCCTCCTGCTCCCCTTAGAATCCTTCTTCCTTTTTGGAATGAAATGATCCTGCGTCTTCCGGATTATGCCCAGAAATTCCTGCCATTGCTGTTCCACCATCATTCCTGCTAGGATCCCTTTCCAGTCTACCTTGGCCAGCTCCTCTCTCATGCCTTCATAGTCCCTTTTGTTCAATTGCATCACTGACACTTCTGATTTAACCTTCTCCTTCTCAAATTCCAGATTAAAACTAATCATATTATGATCACTACCTCCAAGCCGTTCCTTTACCTCGAGTTCTCTTATCATATCTGGTTCATTGGACAACACTAAATCCAGAATTGCCTTTTCTCTGGTCAGCTCCATTACAAGCTGCTCTAAGAATCCATCTCGGAGGCATTCTACAAACTCTCTTTCTTGGGGTCCTGAACCACCATGATTTTCCCAGTCTACATACATATTGAAATCCCCCATCACCACAGTGGCATTACCTTTGTTACATGCCAGTTTTAACTCCTGCTGCAACTTACACCCTACATCCGGGCTATTATTTGGGGGTCTGTAGATAACACCAATTAGTGTCTTCTTGCCTTTACAATTCCTCAACTCAATCCACAGTGACTCTACCTCGTCAGTCCCCATGTCTTCCCTCGGAAGGGACTGAATTCCATCCCTCACCAGCAGATCTACCCCCCTCCTCTGCCCACCTGCTTGTCCTTTCTATAGGATGTATAACCCTGAATATTAATTTCCCAGACACGATCCTCCTGCAGCCACGTCTCAGTAATCCCCACAATGTCATATCTACCAACCTCTAACTGAGCCTCAAGCTCATCTACTTTACTTCTTATACTTTGCGCATTCATATACAATACTTTTAATTCCTTACGCATCTCACCTTTCACATCGATCCCTATTACACTTGGCCATATCTCCTATCCCTTTGTGAGCTTCATTTCCTGTTAATTCCGAGGTCATTAACTATCCCATTACCCTCTTTCCCTTTAACTCCTTCCTTGACTCTCCAATTTGACACCCCAAAGGGTGTGGATATACCTACAGACTTGTTCGTCTTTGGGGTGTGGGAAGGAACCAGAGCACCGGGGCAGAGCTTATGCCATCACAGGGAGAACAGCCAAACTCCATATAGACAGCACCTGGCTCTCTGCACTATGAGGTAGCATCTGTACTGTTCCGCCACTGTGCTGCTGCATTTGCTCATTCGCCCAGTTTGCCTAAATCACATAGTTTCTTCACAACTTGCTTTCAACCCTCCTGCTCCCTTTGAATTTAATGCAAATGTGGCGTTAGAACATAGAACAGTACAGGATGACAATAGACACTTCAGCCCACAATGTCAGTACCAAACGTGATGACAACACCACATCTTATCAACCTGTGCATAATGCATATTCTCTGCATATCCACATGCCTAATCAAAAATATTTTAAATGCCACCAACACATGTGCTTCAACCACCACCACTGGCAGCATGTCCCAAGCATTCACCATCCTCTGTGTAAAACCCCCATCTTCAAACTCTGCCCTCTGGTGTTTGATTTTTCCATCCGCGGAAACGGGTTCTGACTATCGATTCCTCTCATAATTTCCATTTCCAAGTTGCGTTTAATTGCCTCATCTCAATCTTTGTTAAATGTTGTGAATAGCTGGACCCGAGCATGGGCAGACGGTGGACGATGGTGTGTGTAGGTTTGATGGATAAACAGAAGCAAAGTTGCATTGTTCCCTCTGAGGGTGCCCTCAAGTCCACTTATTTCCCGACATACTTCCTTGTCTAGAGGCAAGCTGTTGTGGCGTCCCATAAACTAAAGCCTGCAACTCATTTCTTCAATCTAGAATACACAGTACAGGCTAGATGCAGGAAGATTGTTCCCAAATGTTGGAACAGTCCAGAACAAGGCGTCACAGTTTAAGGATAAAGGGGAAGTCATTTAGGACCGAGATGAGAAAAAAAAATTCACACAGAGAGTGGTGAATCTGTGGAATTCTCTGCCACAGAAGGTGGTTGAGGCCAGTTCATTGGCTGTATTTAAGAGTGAGTTAGATGTGGCCCTTGTGGCTAAATGGATCAGGGGGTATGGAGAGAAGGCAGGTACACGATACTGAGTTGGATGATCAGCCATGATCATATTGAATGGCGGTGCAGGCTCGAAGGGCCGAATGGCCTACTCCTGCACCTATTTTCTATGTTTCTATGAATGAATGAATATTTTATTGTCACATGTGGCAAGTCACAGTGAAATTCTTTATTTGCATACCCAAGGTATGCAATTAGTTGCCACCCAAAGGGCACTGACAAAGTTACAAAGTATCCGTGCCAAGTTCCCCTCTGTTCTCTCCCTCCCCCTCCCCCTCCCCCCCCTCCCCCTCCCCCTCCCCATGGCGGTCACCCTACGCCATGTCCTCCTTTGCTCCTTCTGGACACCTCTCCCGACCCTTCTGTGGCACCGACCCAGGCCCCAGCCGTGGACTCCATTGACCCGAGAGGCTCGTCAATGCCGCGAGGCTCCTCCGACTGCTTCTCTGCGGTCCTCCGGGAGGTGTCTGGAGTACAGTACTTTGATGTGGTGCAGTAGATTCCATAGTAACTTTCAGAGGAGAGACAGATATATAATTCCTCTCTCTCCTCCCCCCCCCCCTCGTATTGGCATGATGAAGTGATGTAACTGGTAATATATAAACAAGTAACAAAAGTGTAAATAATTCCCTGTTTCGTCGAACGTGGGTATCAATCAGGATTCCTATTTCTATTTATCTCACACAGGAATACCACCCTTTTTATTCTCAAGATTACCTGTAAAATGTGTAAATGCGTTGCCAAAGTTCTACCTCCTGATCTCTGCAACTCATTCCTCCACTTTTTCGCTGATAAAATCAACACCATCTATCAATCTTTATCCCCTGTACCCGACTCCCCAGCATCTACTCCACCACCTACCAAGGCCCCTCCTTTCAACATCTCCACTGACCTCCTTACCCCTCCTCCACATTGCTTCCTCTCCCAGTTTGACCTGGTCACCCCTATTGAAATCTCCAAACTCTTCAACTCTTCCAAACCCACTACCTGCTCCCTCGACCCTCTCTCCACTCCCTTGTTGAAGTCCTGCCTCCCCGTTCTCTGCCCCTACCTCACTAATCTCTTCAACTCATCATTGTCCCAAGGAATTGTTCCCTCCGCTTTCAAAACTGCTGCTGTCACACCAATCTTAAAGAAACCTGGTCTTGATCCCTCCTCTCTCATTAACTACCGCCCAATCTCAAACCTCCCCTTTCTTTGTCCCAAGGAAGTGATCCGGAAGTGGCGGCGCGGCTCTGGCTGCAGCGGCTCATCGGCAGTCCTGTTTGTTTTGTTTTGTGTTTTTTGTGTTGTTTATTTTGTTTGGTTAGTCTAGTTTTTGTTTTTTTAGTGGTGTTTTGTGGGGGGGGGGGGTGGAACGGGGTGTGCAGTCTCTCCCTGCGGGGGAATGCGACTTTTCTGTCGTATTCCCCTTCTCTGCCTCCGTCGGCGCTGAGGCCTAAATGGAGCTGGCGACCTCGAGGCTCCGGAGGCAGAGACCGTCAGGACTCGCCCTGAGTTCGCTCCCGTGAGGGCGGTCCGGCACAGGAGAGGAGCGGCCAGCCCGAGATGGAACGAGGCTCCCGTCGGAGCGGCCGAGCTCGGGGAGGTGCGGCGCTCGCAGCCCGAGGGAGGTTCGGCGCCCATGTCGGGGCGGCCCGGCCGAAGGGAGGAGCAACGCCCATGTCGGGGCGGCCCGGCCCGGGGAAGAAGCAACGCCCGGGGGAGGTTCGATGCCCGTGTCGGGGCGGCCCGGCCGTGGGGAGGTTCAGTGTCCATGTCAGGGCGGCCCAGCCCGAGGCTTGAAGTCGACAATTACTCACGTGAGGGTGGCTGGGACGGTGTTCTGGCGGCGGTGGCCTGAGTCCGGGGTTCGGCCGCGGGCCAGCGGCTGCGTCTGCAGGTCTGGTGGGCGGCAGCTACGACCACCCCGGGCCGTGGTGTTTGAGCCGCGGGACTGTTTTTAACATCGCCCGGGACTGTTATTGCCTAAGCGCAGAGGGAGAAGAGGGGGGAAGAGACTGCAGACCTAAGACTTTTGCCTCCATCACAGTGAGGAGATGTTGGTGGCCTCACTGTGGTGGATGTTAATATGTGTGTATTGTTGTTTTTTATTGTATCTATGACTGCTTAAATTTCGTTCAGACTTCGGTCTGAATGACAAATAAACGGCTATTCTATTCTATTCTATTCTATTCTATTCTATTCTATTCTATTCTATTCTATTCTATTCTTTCAAAAACCCTGCAGCGTATCGTTGCGTCGCAACCTCATTCCCACCTCCTTGCCTATAACCTACTTGAACCCCTCCAATCTGGCTTTCGCCCCCTCCATAGCACAGAAACTGCTCTCCTCAAAGTCCTGAATGACCTCCTCACCTCTGCTGACACTGGTTCCCTCAACATCCTCATCCTCCTCGACCTGAGCGCAGCCTTTGATACAGTGAACCATAACATCCTGCTCACCAGACTCAAAGACCTCGGCATTGAAGGGTCTGCACTCAGCTGGCTCTGTTCCTACCTTTCCAACAGATCCCACTTCATCTCTCTCCACAATCACATCTCTGCTACAGCCACAGTCACTCAAGGCGTTCCCCAAGGCTCCGTACTCGGCCCCCTCCTCTTCATCATCTACATCCTCCCCCTTGGTCAGATACTCTGCCACTTCAACCTGGACTTCCACTGTTACGCTGATGACACCCAGATCTACCTCGGCACCAAATCCCCCCACAGCTCCCATTTCAACTCCTGTTTGTCAGCTATAAAAACCTGGATGCAACATAATTTCCTCAAACTCAACAGCGATAAGACAGAATTCCTCCTCATAGGCTCCAAAGCCACACTCAGCAAAATCAATAACCCCACTCTCACCATCGACGGCACCATTGTCTCCCCATCTCCCCAGGCCCGCGACCTTGGCGTGATCTTTGATTCCACCCTCTCCCTTGAGCCTCACATCCGCCATGTCATTAAAACCTCCTTCTTTCATTTCCGCAACATCGCCAAACTCAGACCCTTTCTCACACCTCCCGCTGCTGAAAGACTCATCCATGCCTTTATCTCCTCCCGACTGGACTATTGCAACTCACTTCTCCTTGGCATCAGCTCCACCTACATCAACTGACTCCAACTGGTCCAGAACGCAGCCGCCCGACTCATCACCCACACCAAATCCTGGCATCACATCACTCCAGTCCTCAAACAACTTCACTGGCTTCCCATCTCCCTCCGGATCACCTACAAAATCCTGGTCCTCACCTACAAAACCCTCCACCATCTGCCCCCCCCCCATATCTCACTGACCTCCTCTCCCCCTACCAACCCTCACGGTCCCTCAGATCCACATCAGCCGGTCTCCTCTCCATCCACAAGTCCAACCTTCGCAGTTTTGGGGACAGAGCCTTCTCCAGGGCAGCTCCCAGGCTCTGGAACTCCCTCCCCCAACTGATCCGCAATTCCGTGTCCCTCACCATCTTCCAGTCCCGCCTCAAGACCCATCTCTTCACCTCTGCCTATCCTTAGCCCCACGTCCCCCTCCCTTTTCATCTGTGCTTGAATTGCCTCATATTGTGTTTTGAATTGAATTCTGTCTTTACTTTGTGTACTAGTCATGTCTTTACTATTTATTTCATTCCCCTTACATGTTTTTCCTCTACCTGCTAAATGTTTGTAAAGTGTCCTTGAGACTCTTGAAAGGTGCCCATAAATAAAATTTATTATTATTATTATTAAGTTCTGATAACCATTATTGCAAACTTTCATTTCAATCATAGTTATCTTTGAAATAGTCATTGGGTTTCACCAAGTTGTTAGCACTAAATTCAGATCTCATTCCCCCTTACCACCGCCCAGCACAATTTCAGCATACTGTGCATGACAACACATCCACAATAACTAATTAATTGACCTCAGCGGGGCTCCAATCTGTTTCCCTCTTGGTTATCATTAGTATTCATGTGCAATCATGCCGTGTGTAGATGTGCTCCACGTAAGATCAACTCCCCAGTTGGCACTCTTATCGGCAAGACCCTCAACCAGGTCAGCATTTTAAGCCACACTGATCTTGTAACACAATCCAAACGGGAAGAAAATAAGTTGGTTTATTGTGATGTTGAAGATGTGTTTAAGTTTGGGATATCCAGCAATCTTATAATGTTACTGATGCAAACACTTGCTCCTCTCTGCTACTTTTCTACTCATTGCTAAAATGACAGTGACATAATGTTGCCAAACAGGCAAATATTATTCAGTGAATAAACACAAAAAGCTGGAATAACTCAACGGGAGCACCTCTGGGGAGAAGGAATGGGTGACATTTCTGGTCGAGACCAGTCTGAAGAAGTGTCTTGACCCGAAACGTCACCCATTCCTTCTCTCCAGAAATGCTGTAAAACTAAAGGGCCTGTCCCACGAGCATGCGACCTGCATGCGGCAAGCGCGACCAAACCGGAAGCGGGGGCCGTGCGGAGGTCGAGTGATCCCCGTACACGGCCGGTCCCACCAGCATGCGCCTGCGTGCGACGAGCGCGACCAAACCGGAAGTGGTGGCCGCACGGAGGTCGAGTGAGTAACGTGAAGTTCGAGCGAAGTCCGCGGGAAGTTCGCGCGTGATGTACGGCGTGAAGATGCTGCATCCGGCATCGAGACGCTGCGTACGCCTGTCGAAGCGGTGCGTACGGCGTCGAGGCGGCTGTGGGCCGGCAGGCTGTTGCTGCGCGGAATTTTTGAACCCGATCAGTTTTTCGGAGCCCCGCACGATGTCGGGACCAGCTCCGCACAACTCCATACGGCTCCGGCGATCGAAGTGGGACCGGCCCCGCGAGGCCATACGGCTCAAGCGACCACGTTAGGTCGCGTTTGCTGCATGGAGTCACATGCTGGTGGGACAGGCCATTAAGTCATAGGAGCAGAATCAGAGAAGGGTCGAGACTCTTCTTCAGGCTGAGACGGGGAGAGGGAGATATGAATCAGAATAACATTATATTGGCCAAGTATGTATACATACAAGGAATTTGATTTGCTGCTTTGCTCGCACATGGTAAGAACACGATATACAGCAGACAATTAAAAATAAAACATAATAATTTAAACATGTGAAAATAAAGTACCAGAGTAAAAAGAGACTACAGACATTTGGCTATTGAGTAGAGCTCCTGGTTGTGGGAAGAAGCTGTTTTTATGTCGGGCTGTGGCAGCTTTGATAGTCCGGAGTCGCCTGCCAGAGGGAAGTGCTTCAAAGAGTTTGTGGCCAGGGTGAGAGGGGTCAGAGATGATCTTACCCACTCACTTCCTGGCCCCTGCAGTGTACAGTTCATCAATGGGGGGAAGGTTGAAGCCAACAACTTTCATGGCTGATCGAACGATGCGCTGCTGTCTTCGGATGTCGTGCTTGGCGGCTGAGCCAAAACAGACCGATGAACAAGGTGAGGACAGACTCTACAATGGCAGTATAAAACTGGACCATCATTGCCTGTGGCATGTTGTGTTTCCTCAGCTGCCGCAGGAAGTGCATGATCTCTTGGGCTTTTTTGACTGTGGAGTTGATGGTGGCCTCCCATTTAAGGTCCCTGGAGATGATGACTCCTCAATTGTGACTGTGGTGTTGTTGATGGTGAATGAGGGGAGGGGGAGCTCTCCTAAAGTATACAATCAATTCCACTGTCTTAAGAGCATTGAGCTCCAGGTTGTTGGGATGGCACTAGGATGCCAGCTGTGTAATTCCTGTCTGTAGGCAGATTCCTCCCCATCCTGGATCAATCCAATCAGGGTTGCGTCGTCCACAAACTTGAGAAGCTTGAGAAGAACATGGGTAAGGTGTGAAAACACAGATCAAAGGGGAGGATGATCAAGGACATGTATAATGGGACATTGAGCTAGGGGTAATGAATGCGAGGCATATATCAGCAACACCAAGACTTCTTGGTCCATTGGTCATTATGAACATCTGTGTAACAAAGATGAGCACACAGCCCAACGCTATTCTTCCCTGGCTTCATCAAATGTGGCTATGAATCAGGATGGAAAATGGCTAACATTGGGTCAGAATTCAGCAGGGAGATTGAATGTTGCAGAATAACACTCTTGGTCAACATTCGCAGGACCAAAAAGCTGATTGTCGACTTCAAAACGGCGAAGGAGATTCGAGTGTAGGAGCAAAAAGGTCCTACTGCAGTTGTACAAGGCCCCAGTGAGACCACACCTGGAGTATTGAGAACAGTTTTGGTTGCCTAATTTGAGGAAGGTCATTCTAGCTAATGAGGGAGTGCAGAATAGGTCCACCAGGTTATTTCCCGGGACGGCGGGACTGAAGTAAGATGAAAGAATGGGTTGACTGGGCTAGTATTCATTGGAATTTAAAAGGATGAGATGGAATTTTATAGAAACATAACATTTTTAAGGGATTGGACAGGCTAGATGTAGAAATATATTCCCCATGTTGGGGGAGTCCAGAACCAGGGGTCAAAGTTTAAGAATATAGGGTAGGCCATTTATGATAGAGATATGGAATAAAGTTTTCGCCCAGAGAGTCGTGAATCTGTGGAATTCTCTGCCATAGAAGGTAGTGGAGGCCAATTCACTGGATGTATTTAAGAGAGAGTTAGATATAGCTCTTAGGGCTAATGGAATCAAGGGATATCGGGGAAAAAGCGTTAATTCTGGCCAAATTGGAGATGCCAGGACACTAAAATTGAGTAAAGGCTTCTGGGCTGCTAGGCCATTTGGTTAATTTAAATGTGCCTTCTGTAGAAATGGGAAAAGCTGCAGAATGGTGCCAGCTTGTCAGGAGCCTAGATCAGAGTTGCAGGGAAAGAATGGAACATCTGCAGAATCTTACAATTAGATGTAAATTGCAAGAAACAGATTGGGTAAATGCAAACCAGACATTCACATTGTAAATATTGTTGCAAAGCTTTACTTTGCTAGATGATGATTGGGTTAAGTGTTGAGCTTTGTCTGGGTTTCTTGAATATCTGGGCAAATGTTGCTATGTTTGCTTCCTTCCAGAAGCTATGTTTGAATACAATGTATTGGTTACTGTATTATTGGGTTAGGGAAATGTCTATCATGTACTGTGTTAATCGATATCTGTTATTAGACAGTATAGAGACCACCCCCATGTGGTTCGGCCTCTCAAGCTTCAGGAAACTATAAAAGGTTGATCCCACGAGATCCTTTGTGGATCTTCTGGGAGAACGCTTAGGTCTGCGTGACCTTTTGGAGTGTCTCTGCTTGCATGAGGCAAGGAGAGCTTGGCCAGGCAGGTACAAGGATCGGACCCCCGGGGGTTAGGTATAGTAGTGGGGAACTGTTATTGTGTTTTTCCAAAATAAAGTTTAGATGCACAAGTGCTTGACTCAGTATCTTATTGACTGTGGGGAAGCTTAGAACAAGCTATTTATGGTGGACTGCGGGGGTGATGCGCCGTTGTGTATGGCTGCTCCTCCTGCAGTCCGTCCTTTCTCCCTTTTTTATTTTTATTTTTAGTCCTGTCTGTGGGAACTTTTAATTGGAAGTCTTCTTTTATGTGGTGGGTGGGGGGGAAGGGGGGAAACTGTTTTAATCCCAGTCCTACCTGGTCGGAGATGCGGTTTTCTTCCGAATAGCATCTTCGTCCTCTCTGTGCGGCCTACCATCGAGCTGGAGCAGCGTTGGAGCGACGATTTCCTGCCGGGATTACAGCTTCACCGGCGGTGCAGATGCTGAGACACCAACACCAACACGGAGCGGGCGATGGCTTACCGGATCGCCTTCGGGTAAGCTCCGGGGCACTGGGAACGCCGACTGCAACATCGCTGAGCTGCGGCTGCAGAGCGTCCAGCCGCGGGCGGGCGGCACTGGATTTCAACACCGCGGGGCCTGGTGTCCGAGTTCGCCAGTGTCAGAGGTCCGGCCAGCGTGGCCTGAGAACTTTGGACACTGCAGTCTTCAGGGAGGAAGCGGCCGCTTCAGTCCAGGCCACTGAAGAATCGTTCACCCGACGCCGATGATCCAGCTTCGCGGCAGAGGGCCTGAGAACATCGAGTTGGCTGAGGAGGCCACATATAGACCCCGACCTCGGGTGGCCTATGAGGGGGTGAACTGGATATTTTTAGTGCCTTCCCTCACAGTGAATTCTGCTGTGGGGGGACGTTTCATGTTGATTTCTATAGTGTACTGTTCTGTGTCTTTTTTCTTTTTTCTCTTTTTTGTTTTGTATGGATTTATTGACATTTGATCTGTTCAATTAATTTAATCAATCTCTGTAAAGCACTTTGGTTCAAATACTGGTTTTGTTGAAAAGTGCTATATAAATAAACATTATTATTATTATTATTATTATTATTTACAAAAGCAGGAATGGGGTACTGATTTAGGATGATCATATTGAATGGTGGTGCTGGCTTGATGAGCAAAATGACCTATTCCTGCACCTATCTTCTATGTTTCTAAAACCAAGGATCCATGAACCTGTTTTTATCAATGAGTCGACGCTGGGGCAAGTCGACAGTTTCAGGTTTCTGGGTATGCATATCTTTGAAGGTTGGTTCCTGGGCCCAGCATGTTGACGCAATAACAAAATAAGCATCTGGTGGAGCAGACAAGGACTGGGTTGGTATCCATACGGGAAACGTTGTGGATGGACAAAATCCTCCTGCCCTGTCGGACTAATGGGTGTCAGGGATTATGAGGAGAAGGCAGGAGAATGGGGTTAGGAGAGAGAGATAGATCAGCCATGATTGAATGACAGAGTAGAATTGATGGGCTGAATGGCCTAATTCTGCTCCAATCACTTATGAACTTATGTGCTGGTATAAAGGTAGTCACAGAAGGTGTTCCCTCTGTGACCTGTCTGCCTTGTTAGTCAACTGAATCGTGTCATCACTCAAACCATTTATTCTCTGAGGGATGAACATGAAGACATGAAAACAATGATTGTGTTCCTTTGCGAGACCATTACTCAGCCTGTGGATACTTTCACCGCTGGCCACCAAGGAAGATTAAAAGCAAAACAACAATCAAAGTCTTGGTGTTGTTGCCAATATTGGCCAAATGAACAGAGTGAATTATAAGAGGCGCAAATTACACAGAGCGCATGATTATAACTATGTCAGAATGATCAGTTATCAGATGTAATGAAAGAAACATAGTACATAACAGGTATTACTCTTGTTGCCAATCCATAACTGCTTTGCAGTTCCCTTCAATTTATTTTGTGCCGTGATCAATTTAGACTGGAGATACAAGGAACTGCAGGTGCTGGAATGTTGAGCAAAACATAAAGTGCTGGAATTACTCAAGTAAGTAAGTAAGTAAGTTTATTGGCCAAGTATTCACATACAAGGAATTGGCCTTGGTGCTCCGCCCACGTAACAACATGACATACAGTGACAGTTACGAATGACTCAGAAAACACTAAACATTAATAATAATAAAACATTAATGATAAAACACCATTGATCAAGCATGTGAACCAACAAAATACCAGATCAAAGGGAGGCTACAGATTTTTGGCTGTTGAGTAGAGCAACTACTCGTGGATAAAAACTGTTTACATGTCTGGCTGTGGCAGCTTTGACAGTCCGGAGTCGCCTTCCAGAGGGAAGTGATTCAAAGAGTTTGTGGCCAGGGTGAGAGGGGTCAGAGATGATCTTGCCCGCTCTCTTCCTGGCCCTTGCAGTGTACAGTTCATCAATGGAGGGAAGGTTGCAGCCAATAATCTTCTCTGCTGATCGGACGATTCGCTGCAGCCTCCAGGTGTCGTGCTTGGTGGCTGAGCCAAACCAGACCATGATGGAGAAGGTGAGGACAGACTCTACGATGGCCGTGTAGAATTGGACCATCATTGCCTGTGGCAGATTGTGCTTCCTCAGCTGCCGCAGGAAGTACATCCTCTGTTGTGCCTTTTTGACTATGGAGTCGATGGTGGCCCCAATGGAGCATCAATGGAAGGAGTGGATGGGTGACGCTTGGGTCAGGCCCTCTTTTCAGTTTAGATTGTCCAGTTCATTGATGTTTAGATCTGAATGTTGGATAAACTTCTCTTGTGTAAATTGTGTTTTAAAAAAATCTTCCTCAATCGCTACCTTAATTAACTTTGTTATTGTTCGAGAAGAACCCATGCATAGAAACATAGAAATTAGGTGCAGGAGTAGGCCATTCCGCCCTTGGAGCCTGCACCGCCATTCAATATGATCATGGCTGATCATCCAACTCAGTATCCTGTACCTGCCTTCTCTCCATACCCCCTGATCCCTTTAGCCGCAAGGGCCACATCTAACTCCCTCTTAAATATAGCCAATGAACAGGCCTCAACTGCCTTCTGTGGCAGAGAATTCCACAGATTCACCACTCTCTGTGTGAAAAATGTTTTTCTCATCTCGGTCCTAAAAGATTTCCCCCTTATCCTTAAACTGTGACCCCTTGTTCTGGACTTCCCCAACATCGGGAACAATCTTCCTGCATCTAGCCTGTCCAACCCCTTAAGAATTTTGTAAGTTTCTATAAGATCCCCCCTCGATCTTCTAAATTCTAGCGAGTACAAGCCGAGTCTATCCAGTCTTTCTTCATAAGACAGTCCTGACATCCCAGGAATCAGTCTGGTGAACCTTCTCTGTACTCCCTCTATGGCAAGAAACGTCTTTCCTCAGATTAGGAGACTCTAACCTGCTGCTGACCTTCTACCGCTCGTCCATCGAGAGCCTGCTGACATACTGCATTACAGCATGGTATGGCAGCTGCACCATGGCAGACAGGGAGAGGCTTCAGAGGGTAACCAGGACAGCGCAGAGGATCATTGGTTGCCCTCTCCCCTCCCTGATGGACATCTACACCTCCCGCTGCCTTAGCAGGGCGAAGAAGATCACCAAAGACAGCTCCCATCCTGCGTTTGGACTGTTCGACCTGCTGCCCTCTGGAAGGCGCTATAGGTGCATCAAATCCAGGACAAACAGACTCAGGAATAGCTGCTTCCCGAGAATTATATCTACCATAAATTCAAATCCACACATGCACTGACTACACCGCCCAACACGGACTTCCATCTGTATATATGTATATATGTATGTAGCGCCGTAGAATTTGTGCACCCATTCCCCCCCCCCCATCTCCCTTCTGTTTTGTTTTTCTGTTTCTTGTTTTTTGTGTAAAATTGTATGTATGCACTGAGTACGAGCAGCTTTCAGTTTCACTGTACATGTATAGTGACAATAAATGGCATATCTATCTATCAAAACTGTACGCAATACTCCAGGTGTGGTCTCACCAAGACCCTGTACTACTGCAGCGGATTTATCACATGCCTTGACACTTTGGGAGAGGCAGTTCATTCTCTCTCTTTTAAATTTTTCTTAAAATTGGAAGATGTTTTGCATGTTTCTGCTAATGTTTTCAAATCACCCCTTGGTCTCATCCCCTTCTGTATTTGTGACCTCCTCCAGGCCTACAACCTCTGTGATCCTACATTCCTCCAATTCTGGGTTGTGTATCCTTTCTTTCCAACACTTAACCTTTGGCTGCATAGGAGTCAGGTTATGGAATGTCTCCGTGAATCTGTCCATCTATTTTAACCATATAACCATATAACCATATAACAATTACAGCACGGAAACAGGCCATCTCGGCCCTACAAGTCCATGCCGAACAACCTTTTTTCCCCTTACTCCCACCTGCCTGCACTCATACCATAACCCTCCATTCCCTTCTCATCCATATACCTATCCAATTTATTTTTAAATGATACCAACGAACCTGCCTCCACCACTTCCACTGGATGCTCATTCCACACCGCTACCACTCTCTGAGTAAAGAAGTTCCCCCTCATGTTACCCCTAAACTTCTGTCCCTTAATTCTGAAGTCATGTCCTCTTGTTTGAATCTTCCCTATTCTCAAAGGGAAAAGCTCGTCCACGTCAACTCTGTCTATCCCTCCCATCATTTTAAAGACCTCTATCGTCCCCCCTTAACCTTCTGTGCTCCAGAGAATAAAGACCTAACACAAAGACCTAATTTTATACACTTAAACCAACCACATTCAGTCATTTGTCTCACTGCTCCGAGCGGACTGCAATGTTAAATTCTGCCACCTCATCTTGAAACCTTTACTCAATTAAAAGTGTCCTGTAAATACAGATGTACACATAGTGTTGGAGTAACTCAACAGGTTAGGCAGCATCTCTGGAGAACGTGGATATGTGACGTTTAGGGCCGGGATCCTCCTTCAGAACATTTCAGTTCTCCAGAACTGTTCTTCTGTTTCAAACTCGATAAATCCACATCATTTGTAATGGTGGCCAAACTCAAAGGGATGGATGTCACGAAGCTGGGGGGCAGTGTTAGCTGTGAGGAGGATGCTAGGAGGCTGCAAGGTGACTTGGATAGGTTGGGTGAGTGGGCAAATGCATGGCAGATGCAGTATAATGTGGATAAATGTGAGGTTATCCACTTTGGTGGCAAAAACAGGAAAGTAGACTATTATCTGAACGGTGGCCGATTAGGAAAAGGGGAGATGCAACGAGACCTGGGTGTCATGGTACACCAGTCATTGAAAGTAGGCATGCAGGTGCAGCAGGCAGTGAAGAAAGCGAATGGTATGTTAGCATTCATAGCAAAAGGATTTGAGTATAAGAGCAGGGAGGTTCTACTGCAGTTGTACAGGGTCTTGGTGAGACCACACCTGGAGAATTGCGCACAGTTTTGGTCTCCTAATCTGAGGAAATACATTCTTGCCATAGAGGGAGTACAGAGAAGGTTCACCAGACTGATTCCTGGGATGTCCGGACTTTCATACGAAGAAAGACTGGATAGACTCGGCTTGTACTCGCTAGAATTTAGAAGATTGAGGGGGGATCTTATAGAAACTTACAAAATTCTTAAGGGGTTGGACAGGCTAGATGCAGGAAGATTGTTCCTGATGTTGGGGAAGGCCAGAACAAGGGGTCACAGATTAAGGATAAGAGGGAAGTCTTTTAGGACCAAGATGAGAAAATCATTTTTTACACAGAGAGTGTTAATTGTGTGGAATTCTCTGCCACAGAAGGTAGTTGAGGCCAGTTCATTGGCTATATTTAAGAGGGAGTTAGATGTGGCCCTTGTGGCTAAAGGGATCAAGGGGTATGGAGAGAAGGCAGGTATGGGATACTGAGTTGGATGATCAGCCATGATCATATTGAATGGCGGTGCAGGCTCGAAGGGCCGAATGGCCTACTCCTGCACCTATTTTCTATATTTCTATGTTTCTATGACTGTAGGTCACTTTTGATTCCTGCACCTGATTTTTGACCTTCATGCATTAATGGCATAACATAAATTATATTATAATTTGCTACTTTTTAAGACATCAGCTATTTTTAAATCAACAAACTCCTAGTAATTCACAGAAGTCATATTCAATGTATGACTTTTCCTTTCTTGGAAATAACCAGCTAAGCATTTGCGTTAGGATGAAAATATATATTCTTGTAACATACAATTAAAAAAAAAAGACATGGCAGCATAGTTGAGTTGCTGCCTTACAGCGTCAGAGACCCGAGTTCGATCCTGACTACAGTTACTGTCTGTCTGAGCTCCCGACCACGGGGGAAAATGGAGGAGGACTGGCCAAATTGTGTGCCTTCCACCACAGTGATGAATGCTGTGGTGGATGTTTATGTTAAAATTTTATTGTGTTTTTGTGTGTGCCCTTTATCATTGTATCGCTGCTGACGTATCATTTCACTTGCACTTTTTGTGCAATGTGACAAATAAACCATTGTATTGTATTGTATTGTATTGTATTGTATTGTATTGTACGGAGTTTGTACGTTCTCCTCGTGACTGCGTGGGTTTTCACGGGGTGTTCCGGTTCCCTCCCACACTCCAAAGATGTACAGGTTTGTAGGTTAATTAGCTTTGGTAAAAATTGTAAATTACCCCTAGTGTGTAGGTCAGTGTTAGTGTATGGGAATTGCTGGTTAGCGCTGTCTCGGTGTGTCGGAGGCCCTGCGTCTCTGAACTTCAAGATGTTTAATTTGAAGTTGATCTCATTTTTTAATTTAAATTTGCATTTAAATACAAAGATGCAGACAATCTCCTTAAGCAGCAAGGAATGACTTTATGACCAAGATTATGTTACTTTTGACCCTTGGATGTTTTCATCAAGATCCAAAAAAAGTTCCCCCTGCTGATTTAAATGCTTGTCCAATGTCATTTGCTTGTAAGGTAGAAAACAATCCTGAAAGACATGCGCAAATGTTTTGTGCTCGTAAATACAAATACAATGGAATCTGACCTGCCACCCTTTTATTCGTGTGTAACAAACGAGGTCTGCACCTCTCTCCTTGTACTTGAGCATCCCCTAAGGTCAGAATGCAAATTATTCTTTCAGTTGGAGAAAACCTTTTGTCTGTGACACTGTGCCATTGTGAATGGATAGAGTTTTAACTAGAGATAGACACAAAAAGCTGGATTAACTCAACGGGACAGGCAGCATCTCTGGAGAGAAGGAATGTTTACCCTCTTCCCATCCGGGAGGCGCTACAGGTCTCTCCGTTGCCGGATCAGCAGGTTCAGGAACTGCTTCTTTCCTGTGGCTGTTACACTACTTAACTCTGCACCTTGGTGATTGCCAGTCACCCCCCCACCCTGGACACTCCTTCCCCCAGGAATATTGCACTACTGCTACAGTTTGTACATATATATATATATATATATATTTTATTTTACTGTTCATTATTCTATGTTCGCTCTTCTGGGTGAGATGCTAACTGCATTTCGTTGTCTCTGTACTTGTACACTGCACAATAACAATAAAGATTGAATCTGAATCTGAATGGGTGATGTTTCGGGTCGAGACCTTTCTTCAGACAGTGGAGGCTTGACACCTCCCATCCTGGGGTTTGCTGCCCCACAATAATAATAATAATAATAATAATGTTTATTTATATAGCACTTTTCAACAAAACCAGTATTTGAACCAAAGTGCTTTACAGAGATTGATTAAATTAATTGAACAGATCAATGCAATAAATCCATACAAATCAAAAAAAGAGAAAAAGAAAAAAGACACAGAACAGTACACTATAGAAATCAACATGAAACGTCCCCCCACAGCAGAATTCACTGTGAGGGAAGGCACTAAAAATATCCAGTTCTCCCCCTCATAGTCCACCCGAGGTCGGGGTCTATATCTGGCCTCCTCAGCCAACTCGGTGTTTTCAGGCCCTCTTGCCGCGAAACTGGATCATCGGCGTCGGTGAACGTCCATCAGCGGCCAGGACTGAAGCGGCCGCTTCCCCCCCGAAGACTGCAATGTCCAAAGTTCACAGGCCGCGCCGGCCAAACCTCCGACTCTGGCGATCTCGGATCCCAGGCTCCGCGGTGTTGTCGACGGTCACAGTGCCCCGGAGCTTACCGCAAGGCGACCCGGTAAGGCATCGCCCGCTCCATGTAGGTGTCCCAGCATCTACACCGCCGTCGAAGCTGCAGTCCTGGCAGGAAACGCCGCTCCAGCTCGATTGTAGGCCGCACAGAGAGGACGAAGATGCGGTTCGGAGAAAAACCGCATCTCCGACCAGGTAGGACAGTAGTCAGATCTGTGGCTGGCTATGCAGATTCCCACAGAAGGACATTGTCCCTTTGGAATGCATTACATGGGGGTGGGAGATGGCAACCTCCACGTGGTCCACACTATTTCGACCAATGCAATCAACCCGACGTGCACAAACAGGATCAAATAGAACAAGTTGACCGCCAACTCGTTTCACTTATCCCTAAACAGTGTGAAGAAGGGTCTCGACCCGAAACGTCACCAATTTCTTCTCTCCAGAGATGATGCCTGTCCTGTCGAATTACTCCAGCTTTTTGTGTCTATCCCAAATTCTATACACAATACCATGACTAATGAAGGCCAATTTACCAAAAGGCTTCTTGACCACCTTATCCACCTGTAACACCCCTTTTGGGAAACTATGTAGGTGTTATCCTAGATCCCTTTGCTTAGCAACGCTCCCCAGTGGTGCCTTACTCCTCACTATGAAAGTCCTGACCCAGTTTGACTTCCGAAAATGCAACTTATCTGCATTAAACTCCATTAACCATTCTTCAATCCACATGCCCAACTGATGAAGACACTGCTGTATCACCCACATCTACAAATCATGGCTTGAAAAATGATCACCTTAATCATTGATATGAGCCATAGATAACAAAGGGCCCAGCGCCAATCCCTGAGGCACACCATTTGTCACAATCCTCCAATCCAGAAAAACACCCTTCTACCACCACCCACTGCTTCCTTCCAAGAAGCCATTTCTGTACCCAGTTTGCTAGTTCCCCCTAGGTCACATGCGATCTAGCCTTGCAGAGCAGCCTCCCATGAGGAACCTCATCAAAGGCCTGAAGTGTCCTGGGGAGGTGCCTCTGGCAGCCGATCTTGAGGGTGTGGAAGGCAAGGCAAGGTCCTCCTCACCAGCCATTTATCCGGCGTCTGCCACCATGACTCTCTTTCCCCTCCCCCCCCTCCCCCTCATCATCCAAACCCCCCTTCCATTCCCTGTCTGGAGACAGGGGCAAGCAGGAGACAAAATGTTGCTTTGGTGAAACCAGAGAGGTCCTTTCTTTTCCGGGCATGCCACCACAGGACTATTTATTCCTAAAACATCATCATTTCAAAAACTCTTCAGATTGGCTCATCCGACATTCACAGATCCACCCCAGGTGGCAATTGCGGTCACTATAGCCATGCAATATATCCCAGGAATTACTGAAGAGTCCTGTGGACTGGATTGAGTTATAATTGTTCCTTGACCATTGGCAATGTCTCTAATGCGTTTCACCAGCATTGCATCTTTTTAATTGGGGAATCTGTGTTGAGTAGCAGCTTTTCCCCCTAAGTTTTTCCTCTTCTATGTCAATGCTGAGGCAAGTTTCCAAGAGTTCCAGCTGCTTTTGAATATATAGTTTCCAAAAAAAGCTATTCTTCACATGGATGACAGCAAGTTATTCAACAGATCTCCTTAACCTGACTTCCAGCAGATGCCACAATATGTCTCTGGAGGTGAGAGCCTCTGTGGTTATTAATTTCCCTCACATCTCTTCACATCTAGCTGGCTGACAGACACTGCAACCTATTTTAGAATCGCTGTCACTCCCAAGTTAAAATGAGAAATGAACATGTGCCTAAAATGGTTACTGAAATGACCCCTTTTGGTCTGATTAATTTTCTGTTATGGGGAAATATGCTGATGGAATGAGAGTTCTGTAAAACCGTACAAGCCTTTATTCCCATCTGTACAGCTA
The DNA here is from genome assembly GCF_028641065.1 of Leucoraja erinaceus. Taxonomy (NCBI): domain Eukaryota; kingdom Metazoa; phylum Chordata; class Chondrichthyes; order Rajiformes; family Rajidae; genus Leucoraja; species Leucoraja erinaceus. Next base: position 8,084,170 of record NC_073378.1, read on the forward strand.
GTCTGTTGCTCTTGAAGAACAAAGAGTTGAGAATGTGTTATGGTTGGGCAAAATTAGAAGGGTCCCAACCCAAAACATTGCCTTTCCATATTCTCCACAGATGCTGCCTGACATCCCGTGTTACTCCAGCACTTTTTGTGTCCTTTTATTGTAAAACAGTATCTGCAGTTCCTCGTGTCTACATTTAGATCCTGGTATGGTCTTTGTTCTATGTAAGTACACCCCTCAACCAATTTAAAGCCATTGTCTTTAAATGTGATGTTTGTTCTTTGGGGAATAATTCATGTACTTGGGTACTTTTGGGGATTTGCCTTTGTCTCTCTTCCCTTTGCTACAACCACTCATTGCACAAAGGACTAGTGAATTATCTGTTTGGTAACTGCATGTTTATTGTGAAGCTAAGGTCGAGGGGAGCTCCCCCTGCTACGGGTACCATGTAATGCCGTGCTACCTGCTCCATGGTCGGATAGTTGGCGACTAAACCTGGTTTGCCAGGTGAGGAGGGGGCTGTGGACCCCCAGCAGGACCAACAGCAAGACTTGTCAAAGGACGGATGAGCTTCTAGCGAGCCAATGGCCATCCACCCTTCAGTAGAAGTTGCGATCACTGTCGTACATAGCATTGTAAGGAATGATGATAAAGCACACACACCAAAATCCTATACTTCCAACGGTGGAAGTCCGCAGGAATGGGAGGACAGAGATGTGTGGTGCGTCCGTCACCATTCCCATTGGAAACCAGCACGACTGCGCCGTTTTCAACGATGATAAATGAATGGACAAATGCTAATGTATTTCCCACTCATAAATAGTGACTATATCCTCCAGGACAATTCCAACACTTGTCAAAACTCAAAACTCCTTTCCTCCAAAAAGGACTAAGACATTCTCACAAACAGTAACTTCTTTTAAAATCATCAAACAAATAAGATTTGTAGCATGTGGCCAGCTGCTCAGTGACTAAACTAATTTTTGCCTTAAACTAGGGAGAACTAATTTGCTTTTCTGGAAGTAAATCTCAGAAAGGATGCTGATCAGTCTGAAGGAGGGTTTCGGCCCGAAACGTCGCCTATTTCCTTTGCTCCATAGATGCTGCTGCACCCGCTGAGTTTCTCCAGCAATTTTGTGTACCTGCTGATTCTAAACTTTAGTTTTGTTTAATAACTCGGCTTGTTCTCGCTAGAATTTAGAAGATTGAGGGGGGATCTTATAGTAACTTACAACATTCTTAAGTGGTTGGACAGGCAGGAAGATTGTTCCCGATGTTGGGGAAGTCCAGAACAAGGGGTCACAGTTTAAGGATAAGGGGGAAATCTTTTAGGACCGAGATGAGAAAAAGATTTTTCACGCAGAGAGTGGTGAATCTGTGGAATTCTCTGCCACAGAGGATAGTTGAGGCCAGTTCATTGGCTATATTTAAGAGGGAGTTAGATGTGGCCCTTGTGGCTAAAGGGATCAGGGGGTATGGAGAGAAGGCAGGTACAGGATACTGAGTTGGATGATCAGCCATGATCATATTGAATGGCGATGCAGGCTCGAAGAGCCAAATGGCCTACTCCTGCACCTAATTTCTATGTTTCCATGTTTCTATGTTTCTATGTTAATAAGTTACTCTTGTTAGCTATTGCCCAGTACCTTTTGGAGGAGGTAGTGAGATAATATACAGACCACAATGAAACATTGATGAAGCATACTTAATTTCTGCACCTTGATGGGTCAATCTATTGCAGTCAGGACTCTACATAGACCATTCCAAACATTCAAGATGCTCACATTATCATGTGTTTTGGAGATTATTTTTATCACAGGATGTGGCTGGTGGTGGAAGCACACAGAAATGGACACTTGGCCTCGACCCGAAACGTCACCCATTCCTTCTCTCCAGATGCATTTTGTTGTCTCTGTACTGTACACTGACAATGACAATTAAAATTGAATCTGAATCTGAATCAGAGATGCTGCATGTCCCGCTGTTACTCCAGCTTTTTGTGTCTATCTTCTAATTGCTAAGACCATCCTACAGTGAAAATATTTTTGTTGCATGCTATCTGGTCAGCGAATAAACTATCAATCAAGCCGTCCACACAGTGCAGAAAATAAACACAAGTCCTGGAGTAACTCAGCGGGTTTGGCAGCATCTCTGGAGAAAATGGATGGGTGACATTTCAGGTCAGGACCCTTCTTTCTGACCTGAAACGTCACCCATCCTTTTTCCTCCGGAGAAGCTGCCTGACCCACTGGGTTACTCCAGCACTGTGTCTCTCTTTGGTATATACCCACATCTGCAGTTTCTTTCTACATTCAGGGTAAAGGGAATAATGTTTAGAACAGGCACATTAACCAAATTATAAAAGGACTGGACAAGCTAGATGCAGGAAAAATGGTCCCAATGTTGGGCGAGTCCAAAACCAGGAGCCACAGTCTTAGAATAAAAGGGGAGGTCATTTAAGACTGAGGTGAGAAAAAAAAAAAAACGTTTTCTCCTCAGAGAGTTGTGAATTTATGGAATTCCCTGCCATAGAGGGCAGTGGAGGCCAAATCACTGGATGGATTTAAGAGAGAGTTAGTTAGAGCTCTAGAGGCTAGTGGAGTCAAGGGATATGGGGAGAAGGCAGGCACGGGTTATTGATAGGGGATGATCAGCCATGATCATATTGAATGGCGGTGCAGGCTCGAACGGCCGAATGACCTCCTCCTGCACCTATTTTCTATGTTTCTATGTTTCTATACTGTCCAATAAAGTCTATTTAAGATGGTCCGAGGGTCTCCAATGAGGTGGAAGGCAGATCAGGAATGCACTCTAGTTGGTGACAGGGTGGTTCAGTTGCCTTGTAGTGTCTGGTTACCCTGATGATTGTGCTCTTGGAGTGGCAATATTCTCCGAGCAGTGTGGCAGGAATAGCAGACCCATACAGTCTATGTGACTTTTGAGGCAGAAAATATTCTAATACTCCTGGAGGTTTTTTTAATATCTAAATTGTAGTCCTTCAGGATCCTAATTTGGCATCAGGGTCATGTGTAGTGATACTTTGAGACACCTAATGAAGAGGTGAAATCAATTTTCTAGGCACTTTCTCCCTGAAGAACCAGAAGCTCTCCGAAGACATCTGGTCTTGCATTTGGACTCCCTTTTGATCCTGGAATTCGTGTGGGACCAATACCGAGACTGCCCATTGATACAGCATTAACCATAAACCAAGGGAGCAGAATTAGGCCTTTCAGCCCATCGAGTCTATTCCGCCGTTCAATCATAACTGATCTGTCTTTCCCTCTCAAATAAGTTCACAAGTTCATAGGAGCAGAATGAAAAAGGTAATGTTAATGTTTGAACAGACATCAACTTGCCCCAACAGGTGAAACCTAATTTCAAGATTCAAGATTCAAGATTCAAGAGAGTTTATTGTCATGTGTCCCTGATAGGACAATGAAATTCTTGCTTTGCTTCAGCACAACCGAACATAGTAGGCACGAATGCAGAACAGATCAGTGTGTCCATATACCATTATATAAATATATACACACATGAATAAATAAACTGATAAAGGGCAAATAACAGATTATGGGTTATTAATAATCAGAGTTTTGTCCGAGCCAGGTTTAATAGCCTGATGGCCGTGGGGAAGTAGCTATTCCTGAACCTGGTCGTTGCAGTCTTCAGGCTCCTGTACCTTCTACCTGAAGGTAGCAGGGAGATGAGTGTGTGGCCAGGATGGTGTGGGTCTTTGATGATACTGCCAGCCTTTTTGAGGCAGCGACTGCGATAAATCCCCTCGATGGAAGGAAAGTCAGAGCTGATGATGGACTGGGCAGTGTTTACTACTTTTTGTAGTCTTTTCCTCTCCAGGGCGCTCAAGTTGCCGAACCAAGCCACGATGCAACCGGTCAGCATGCTCTCGACTGTGCACCTGTAGAAGTTAGAGAGAGTCTTCCTTGACAAACCGACACTCCGTAATCTTCTCAGGAAATAGAAGTGCTGATGAGCTTTCATAATAATTGCATCAGTGTTCTCGGACCAGGAAAGATCTTCAGAGTTGTGCACGCCCAGGAATTTGAAACTCTTGACCCTTTCAACCATCGACCTTTTGATATAAACGGGACTGTGGGTCCCCCTCCTACTCCTTCCAAAGTCCACAATCAGTTCCTTGGTTTTGCTGGTGTTGAGGGCCAGGTTATTGCGCTGGCACCATATGGACAGTTGCTCGATCTCTCTTCTATACTCTGACTCGTCCCCATCAGTGATACGTCCCACAATAGTGGTGTCGTTAGCGAACTTAATGATGGAGTTCGCACTATGACCGGCTAAGCAGTCATGAGTATAGAGTGAGTACAGCAGGGGGCTGAGCACGCAGCCTTGAGGTGCTCCCGTGCTGATTGTTATCGAGGCTGACACATTTCCACCATTACGAACAGACTGTGGCCTGTGAATGAGGAAGTCGAGGATCCAATTGCAGAGGGATGCTTCATTTTTCATCCCTGTTGAATTTGATGAGCTCTTCTCCCAAAGTTACCACAATGAAATAATTGCTGGTCACTTAAACTACTGCAGGTGCAGATTTTCTCCCGTGCTGTTTAGGATCGTTCTTTGTGTAGTCCATAGAGGATAGGCACATAAATAACTCAGCAGGACAGGCAGCATCTCTGGAGAGAAGGAATGGAAGACGTTTTGGGTCGAGACCTTTCTTGAGACACAGGATGTTTGATTGAAAACTGCTTGTCCTTTATATTAACTGGCCACCACCCCCATAACTCCTGCAGAATGTCACCCATGTAGCAATCCCTACAGTCACCAATAGGTTTATTTGTATTTTACAAGGATTTGGAGCGAGAGGTAAGATTAATCCAAATTTCTCTTTTAAGCTGACACCAAATGGCTGCCATCTACTCTGAAAATGTCTGTGACTGCCCGGTTCATTGCCTGGCACTAGCACTAGCACCTTAATGTCTCTGCAGATCATGCAAGAAAATTCTCTTCACTTTCCAAGAATCTCATTGCATTTTACATTTTACGATCAAAAATTTGCATTTTTATTGCACCTTGGCCTTTAGAAATGTTGCTATGTCAATATTATGAAATTTAAATCTGCAAAAATGAAAGCATTTTCTTCGCATCAAACTAATCATTTTTTTTTTATCAGACCTGTGTAAAACTGGATTGCTGGGCAGTTTCTTAAAGTGTAAAGGCACCCTGCCAACAAAAGTTAAATTACCTCTTCATTGCATTAGGTAGTAATTTTGCTCCAGTTCATCTTTAAATCTCAAATGAGTCCCTATTACACGTGCAGAAAAGCGAATTATGAGATGTCTGTAGCCATGCATCTCTTTACTTTAGCCTTGTGCCCATTGAGAGGAGGAATCTGAGTCACCAAAGAGATTTGCATGGAGGTGGAATTGGAAACCAGGCTTTTGGCAAACACAAGGAGGAGGGTTAGAGCTGATGCAAATGACAAGCTGAGGGAGGGGTATCTGCACCACTCACTGATAGTTAGCAAACACATGCCTTATTTCCTGCTCAGTATTCATCAGGTCACTGTGGCAGAATTAATAGTGGAACGTTACCAAGCACTGCAATGGCTGTGATTTGGGCTGTGTGAGCCTCTTAGAGAACATTCTTTTTGTTTTGCTTTTGGACTGCATCATTAATGTTGCATGGAATGCACGGTAAGGGAGTGAAAAAAAACTCGTGCTCGTGAGAAGAAATGCTTGATGATGTTTTTCCCAGTAACACACGAGTGTTTTGGACTCGGGTTACTTTGTGGCTTCATTCAAAACATTACGAAAGGAGACCAGAAGAATTTGTGAACCAAGCTATCCTGAGCAAAGTATTGACAGGCACAATTTCTTAACCAAAGTAATATTTATGATGAGATGTTTATGCAGAAGAGGAAATACATTGAATGTAAGTTTTGGGACTTTTATTGAATAATTCTCTTGTTTTTGTGCCTATTGTTTGATATTCCTCTGACTGCCCCGAGTATCTGCAGCATGTTAGGACTGAACATCAGATGCAAACAGAGTTGCAAACGTGAAGGAGGTGATTGCTTATTGATTGACTTTGGTCCCTTGATAAATTCATTCTTCAACCCTCTGTGCAACAGACAAGTTTTTAATCAGATTTCATATGGTCTTGTGTGTGCTCGGCTTCTTAAAAGGATATAAAGGCTGCGGATGGATGTAACTGAGTTGGGTCAAAATAAATAATGTGGAGATTTATCTTTGAAACATTGCCTGCTCGCGGATATTCAATCGAAGAACTGGATTCCAAAGGAACAGTTGGCTAGAGCAGCCATCATTTAAAATCTCAGAGAAGTAGGTTATTTAAGAACACAAATGGAACAATGAATTTAGAAACAATTAAATCAAAAGTGAGGCTTAACATGGTACATGGTGCAATAGGTAAAAAACTTTAAACAACTTTTTAAAAAATCTTTCACTAAACCATGTAGCTGTACATTTAGTTTCAATTTTTGGAAAGAGATTAATAATTATAGAAACATAGAAACATAGAAAGTAGGTGCGAGAGCAGACCACCAGGTCCATCGAGCCCGCACCGCCATTCGCTCATGGCTGAACACTAAACAGACACACTTACCCACAAACAGTAGACACAAGACACAGAACACAAGACACTACCCTCCCCTTTATACCGCTATCACCCCTCTCCACCCCAAGAACCTCGTGATCTCCTGGGGGAGGCAAAAAACCGGATAAAAACCCAGGTCCAATTCGGGAAAAAAATCCGGGAAATTCCTCTCCGACCCCAATCTAGGCGATCGACACTTGTCCAGGAGATCACTCAGGTCTTACTATACTAACCACACCTAGGTCCATATCCCTGCCCTCTCCCCGTAGCCCCTTATCCCCTTGGCAGCTAAAAAACCATCTATTTTAGTCTTAAATATATTTAAAGTTTCTGCTTCCACTGCTCCCTGGGGCAGTGAATTCCATAAATTAACCACCCTCTGGGTGAAGAAGTTCTTCCTCATCTCAGTTTTAAAAGAGCCCCCCCTTATTCTGCAACTATGTCCCCTAGTTCTAGTTTCCCCGATCATTGGGAACATCCTCGGTGCATCCACCCGATCAAGGCCCCTCACGATCTTATATGTTTCAATGAGATCACCTCTCATTCTTCTAAACTCCAAAGAGTAGAGTTCCAGCCTACTTAACCTTTCCTCATATGTCAATCCCCTCATTGCAGGAATTAATCTTGTAAACCTTCGCTGCACTGCCTCCAGGGCTAGTACATCCTTTCTTAAGTATGGACCCCAGAACTGTACACAGTATTCCAAATGTGGTCTCACTAATACTGTGTACAGCTGCAGCAAGACCTCCGTGTTTTTATACTCAATCCCCCTAGCAATAAAGGCCAAAACTCCATTGGCCTTCCTGATTGCTTGCTGCACCTGCATACTAACTTTCAGTGATTCATGTACTAATACCCCTAGATCCCTTTGCGTTGCATTACAACGCAGCTCCTCCTCATTTAGAAAATAACTTGCCCTATCATTTTTTTTCCCAAAGTGAATGACTTCACATTTATTAGTATTAAATTTCATCTGCCAAGTTGTTGCCCACTCACCTAGCTTATCTATATCCTTTTGCAGACTCTTCCTATCCTCCTCATCCCCTACTTTTCCTCCCATTTTTGTATCGTCCGCAAATTTTGATATATTACACTTGGTTCCCTCCTCCAAATCATTTATATAAATTGTGAACAACTGGGGTCCCAGCACCGACCCTTGCGGAACCCCGCTAGTTACCGGTTGCCATCCCGAGTATGAACCATTTATCCCCACTCTCTGCTTCCTATTTGTTAGCCAATCCTCTACCCATGCTAATATATTACCCCCAATCCCATAATTTTTTATTTTTAGCAATAGTCTCTTATGTGGCACCTTGTCAAAAGCCTTTTGGAAGTCCAAGTATACCACATCCACCGGTTCCCCTTTATCCACCCGGGTTGTTACTTCCTCAAAGAATTCGAGCAGATTCGTTAAACAGGACTTCCCCTTCACAAAACCATGCTGGTTCTGTCCGATGAAGTCATGTTTATCCAAGTGCCCCGTTAGTGTTTCTTTAATAATTGTCTCTAACATTTTACCCACCACCGATGTTAGACTAACCGGTCTATAGTTACCCGCCTTCTGTTTACTTCCTTTTTTAAATATAGGTGTTACATTGGCCATTTTCCAATCCACTGGGACCGTTCCTGCCTCCAGGGAGTTTTGGAAAATTATCACCAATGCATCCACAATCCCCACCGCTATCTCCCTCAAGACCCTTGGATGTAATCCATCAGGCCCAGGGGATTTATCCTCCTTCAGTCTCATTAATTTCCCTAATACCACCTCCTTGGTGATCTTAATAGTATTTAGCTCCTCCATTCCTACCGCCCCCTGTTTATCCAGCGTTGGAATATTTTTTGTGTCTTCTATGGTGAAGACTGATACAAAATACTCGTTTAATGCCTTTGCCATTTCCATGTTCCCCACCAACAACTCTCCAGTCTCACCCTCCAATGGACCAACGTTCACCTTAGCCACCCTTTTTCTTTTTATATAGCTATAAAAACTCTTACTATTAGTTTTTATGTTGTTCGCTAAATTCCTTTCATAGTCTATTTTCCCCGTCTTAATTAATCTCTTAGTTATTTTTTGCTGACCTTTAAATGCTTCCCAATCCTCTACCCTCCCACTATCTCTGGCTACCTTATATGCCCTTGCCTTCAGCCGAATACTATCCTTTATAGTTTTACTGAGCCATGGCTGACTGTTCTTACCCTTACCCCTTTTTTTCTTCATAGGAATACATTTTTCTTGAAGGTTATACAGTATACCCTTAAACGTACACCACTGCTCATGTACCGTCTTATTCTTGAGTCTGCTATCCCAGTCAACTTTGATCAGCTCAGTCCTCATACCTTCATAATCCCCCTTATTTAGACTAAGCACCCTAGCCTGAGTTTCAACCTGCTCCCCTTCTATTTGAATATGGAATTCGACCATATTGTGGTCACTTGTTCCCAACGAGTCCCTAACTATGACATTTTTAATTAATCCTGCTTCATTACACAGGACCAGATCCAAGATTGCCTCCCCCCTTGTCGGTTCTGTGACATACTGTTCTAGGAACCCGTCTCTAATACATTCTATAAACTCTTCCTCTAGTCTACCCTGCCCAATTTGGTTTGCCCAATTAATATGAAAATTGAAGTCCCCCATGATTACAGCAGTTCCCTTTTTACATGCGTCAACTATTTGCAGATTTATGTTCTGACTAACAGCGTCACAGCTATTTGGAGGTCTATAAATTACACCCACTAGTGTTTTTTTTTCCTAATTCACTAAAGATGGTAAAAATAATTAAGCCGTGCAATGAATACAGCCTGTGGACTTGGCATGAGTACATAATATAGGGGCAGAATTAGGCCATTTGGTACATCAATTCTACTCCGCCATTCAATCACAGCTGATCTATCTCTCCCTCCAAAACCCCATTCTCCTACCATCTTCCCATAACCTCTGTCACCCATACTAATCAAGAATCTATATCTGCTCTATATCCTCTGTCTTTGCCTTGACAACCTTCTGTGGCAAAGAATTCCACAGATTCACCACCCTCTGACAAAAGAAATTCCTCCTCATCGCCTTCCTAAAAGAACGTCCTTTAATTCTGAGGCTATGACCTCTGGTCTTAGACTCTCCCACTAGTGGAAACATCCTCTCCAAATCCACTCTATCCAAGCCTTTCACTATTCTGTATGTTTCAATGAGGTCCCCCCCTCATTCTTCTAAACTCCAGCAAGTACAGGCCCAGTGCCGTCAAATGCTCATCATATGTTAAACTACTCATTCCTGGGATCGTTCTAGTAAATCTCTTCTGGACCCTCACTAGAACCAGCACATCCTTCCTCAGGCACAGTGCCCAAAATTGCTCATAATATTCCAAATGCGGCCTGACCCAGCACCTTATAGAGCCTCAGCATTTCATCCCTGTTTTTGTATATGCACTTTTTGGGATTCCTGCACCAGCATTTCCAAGTCCCTTCGTACCTTCGATTTCTGGATTCTCTCCCCATTTAGAAAATAATCTACACCTTTATTCCTACTACTAAAATGCATGACTCTACATTTTGCTTATTCCATCTGCTACTTCTCTGCCCACTCTCCCAACCTGTCCAAGTCCTTCTGCAGAGTCCCTTCTTTCTCTACACCACCTGCCTCTCCACCTATTTTCGTATCATCCGCAAACTTGGCTACAAGCCATCAATCCCCTTATCCAAATCGTTAATATATAACGCAAAGAGCAGCGGCCTCAACACCGAGCCCCTGCGGAACTCCGCAAGTCACTGGCAGCCAACCTGAAAAAGGCCCCTTTATTGCCACTCTTTGCCTTCTGCCATCCAGCCATCCTGATATCTGCCCTTTGATACCATGGGCTCTCATCTTCCTTCGCAGGCTTCCGTGTGGTATAACATGTTGAATTCGTTAGGTGTTAAAAATGGGCCAATCTCAAAGATCTAACTGAAGGGTTCTTATTCCTTGCACCAGCTGATCTGATTGTTAATGATATTGCTGGAAACGTTTCTCAACACAGTGGCTCAGAACAATTGCTTTCAAGCAGGATTGAGTGAGAGGCCTTTTGTGTTTGTGCATTCATATGGAAAGAGGGATTTGGAAGAAAATAAAACAGAATTTGATAGAAATGTACGATTAGGCAATTTGGGCCAAATTTCAATGTGTTTTTATTTGTATTTAGTGTATTGGTTGAAGGTCTGGAATACTAATTCAGGAACTTGAATATTCCAAAACATGTTGTTTCTGTGGCTACTTTTGGATAATCTACAGATTGCGACTTGCATCTGCAGTCTGTTAGGAAGGATGTGGAGTTCAGTCTAAGCAAGTGTGAGGTGCTGGACTTTGGGAGGTCAAATGTAAGGGGAAAGTGTATTGTTAATGGTTTGATGTGTGGTGGGTTGTTGGGGTCCAAGTCTATAGCTCCCTGAAAAAAAGCAACACAGTAGAAAGAGCGGTAAAGAAGGTATATGATATGCTTCTGTTCAGTTCAGTTCAGTTTAGTTTATTGTCACGTGTACTGAGGTACAGTGAAAACATAGAAACATAGAAACATAGAAATTAGGTGCAGGAGTAGGCCATTCGGCCCTTCGAGCCTGCACCGCCATTCAATATGATCATGGCTGATCATCCAACTCAGTATCCCGTACCTGCCTTCTCTCCATCCCCCCTGATCCCCTTAGCCACAAGGGCCACATCTAACTTCCTCTTAAATATAGCCAATGAACTGGCCTCAACTACCCTCTGTGGCAGAGAGTTCCAGAGACTCACCACTCTCTGTGTGAAAAAAGTTCTTCTCATCTCGGTTTTAAAGGATTTCCCCCTTTATCCTTAAGCTGTGACCCCCTTGTCCTGGACGTCCCTAACATCGGGAACAATCTTCCTGCATCTAGCCTGTCGAACCCCCCCAAGAATTTTGTAAGTTTCTATAAGATCCCCTCTCAATCTCCTAAAACATTTGTTGCATGAGAACCAGCCAGTGGGAAGACAATACATGATTACAATCGAGCCATTCACAGCGTACAGATACGTGATAAGCGAATAACGTTCAGTGATCATAGTTAAAGTAAGAAATGTTGCTGTAGGAGTAGAGATTTAAAAATGTGGCATGACTGTAACATGTGATTGTAGATCTGCTTCTGCGGCCAGCATGCAAATAGTCGCCGAGGTTGGCCGCCATCTTGGAAACAAATCTTGCCGTCCATCATTGAGCATGAGAGTCAGGATTCCAGGAAGGAATGTTGCAGCTTTATAGTCAAGTCAAGTCAAGTCAAGTTTATTTGTCACATACACATACGAGATGTGCAGTGAAATGAAAGTGGCAATGCTCGCGGAACAACAAAACAACCAAACAAATTATAAACACAATCATAACACACATATTATTTATACATAATAAATAATAGAAGGAAAAACGTTCTGTACAGTTAGTCCCTGGTGAGAAAGGCGTTTACAGTCCGAATTGCCTCTGGGAAGAAACTCCTTCTCAACCTCTCCGTTCTCACTGCATGGCAACGGAGGCGTTTGCCTGACCGTAGCGGCTGGAACAGTCTGTTGCAGGGGTGGAAGAGGTCTCTCATGATTTTGTTTGCTCTGGAGTTGCACCTCCTGTTGTATAGTTCCTGCAGGGGGGTGAGTGAAGTTCCCATAGTGCGTTCGGCCGAACGCACTACTCTCTGCAGAGCCTTCTTGTCCTTGGCAGAGCAATTCCCGAACCAGATGGTAATGTTCCCGGACAAGATGCTTTCCACCGCCGCTGCGTAGAAGCACTGGAGGATCCTCGGAGAACCTTTGGTGGGGCTACATGTGAACTATTGTGTGCAGTTCTTGTTACCCCCATTACAGGAAGGATGTGAAGGCTTTGGACTAGAGGGTATTGACTATAAGAAGAGTTTGGTCAAACTTGAATTGTTTTCTCTGAAGCAACGACTGAAGTCTATAAATCTAGGTGGGGCACTGATAATAATAGTAATAATAAATTTTATTTATGGGCGCCTTTCAAGAGTCTCAAGGACACCTTACAAAAATTTAGCAGGTAGAGGAAAAACATTTAAGGGGAATGAAATAAATAGTAGAGACATGACTAGTACACAAAGTAAAGACAGAATTCAATACAAAACACAATATGAGGCAATTCATGCACAGATGAAAAGGGAGGGGGACGTGGGGCTAAGGATAGGCAGAGGTGAAGAGATGGGTCTTGAGGCGGGACTGGAAGATGGTGAGGGACACGGAATTGCTGATCAGTTGGGGGAGGGAGTTCCAGAGCCTGGGAGCTGCCCTGGAGAAGGCTCTGTCCCCAAAACTATGGAGGTTGGACTTGTGGATGGAGATGAGACCGGCTGATGTGGATCTGAGGGACCGTGAGGGTTGGTAGGGGGAGAGGAGGTCAGTGAGATATGGGGGGGCCAGATGGTGGAGGGCTTTGTAGGTGAGGATCAGGATTTTGTAGGTGATCCGGTGGGAGATGGGAAGCCAGTGAAGTTGTTTGAGGACTGGAGTGATGTGATGCCAGGATTTGGTGTGGGTGATGAGTCGGGCGGCTGCGTTCTGGACCAGTTGGAGTCGGTAGGGTAGATAGTCAGAACCTTTTTCCCAGGGTAAAATGTCAAAGGCTAGAAGGCATAGCGTTAAGATCAGAGGATGCAAGTTTAAAGAGATGTGTGGGGCAAGTTTTATTTGGGGAGTGGGGGGTGGGGGGCAAGAGAGCTGTGGGTGCTGCCAATAGTGGTGGTGGAAGTGGACATGATAGGAGCATGAGGCTTTTGGATAGACGCATGAACATGGATGGATTGGAGCAATATGGATCACATGCTCTACTCAACAGCCAAAAGTCAGTGTTTAAGAAGGAACTGCAGATGCTGGAAAATCTAAGGTACACAAAAAAGCTGGAGAAACTCAGCGGGTGCAGCAGCATCTAAGGAGCAAAGGAAATAGGCAACGTTTCGGGCCGAAACGTTGCCTATTTCCTTCGCTCCTTAGGTGCTGCTGCACCCACTGAGTTTCTCCAGTTTTTTTGTGTACCAGCCAAAAGTCAGTAGCCTCTTTGGTACTTTAGTTTCACATGTTTAGATTGTAATATTTTATTTTTAATTGTCTGTTGTATACCGTGTTTTTACCATGTGCGAGCAAAGCACCGTCAAATTCCTTGCATGTATACATACTTGTCCAATACATTTATTGTGAATTTCTGAATTTCTGAATGCAGTCAGGGGAAGTTAGCTTAATTTGGCATTGTATTGACCATAGATATTATGCGCTGAAGGGCTTGTTCCTGTGCTGTATAGTTCTATGCTCCGCAGGCATTTAGAATTTTAAAGAAGTTAAAATGTAAATACTGAATGTGAATACGATCTGTATATTTACTAAAACTCAATTTTACTTGAATTTTGTTCCGACGCCAATGTGGTTGATTTTTTAACTGAAAAGACTGAGCTAAGTCACTCAGTCATATCAAACTGTTCCACATTATCAACCTCTATTGTCTGATTGCCGTCCCTGAGATATTGAGCATGGGTAATAAAAAAAACCCGAAGCTCAAGAATGAATTAAAATAAGCCACAGTTCAATGTGAAATTCATGTCATGACTAATCAGATTCAGATTCAGATTCAATTTAATTGTCATTGTCAGTGTACAGTACAGAGACAACGAAATGCACAGTGATGCATCGGTAGAGTTGGTGCCTTACAGCACTAGAGACCCAGGTTCGATCTTGGCTACGGGTGCTGCCTGTACGGAGTTTGCATGCCCTCACTGTGACTAAGATTCTGCTCTCAAGAAAGTCAACAGGCATGGTTATTAAAGCACAAGATGGAGCAGATCTAAGATAAGAATGTGACAAGGCAGAGGCAGCGTGAAGGAGATTTAAAAAAAAAGAAAACAAGAGTGGCACAGTAGCACAGCGCCAGAGACCCGGGTTCAATCCTGACTGTGGGTACTGTCTGTACGCAGTTTGAACCTTCTCCCTGTGATGACCACATGGGTTTTCTCCGAGTGCTCCGGTTTCCTTCCACATTCTGGACGGAGGCTGGCTGGACTATGGTGCCTTCCTCACCTTGGTGCCACTGTGTTGTGTTGTGTCGTGGACTTTCTGTGTTTGTGCTTTTTTAAATTCTATTTTATTTTTTTAATATGTTTTAATATTTATTATTTATTTATTTTTATGATACTGACTGTAAAGGGAAATTCGAAGGTTACACAGAAAAGCTGGAGAAACTCAGCGGGTGCAGCAGCATCTATGGAGCGAAGGAAATAGGCAACGTTTCGGGCCGAAACCCTTCTTCAGACTGATCGGGGGGGGGGGGTGGGTGGGGACAAGAAAGGGAAAAGGAGGAGTAGCCAGAAGGCTGGAGGGTGGGAGGAGACAGCAGGGGAGCTGAGGAAGGGGAGGAGACAGCAAGGACTAACAGAATTGGGAGAATTCGATGTTCATGCCCCCGGGGGTGTAGACTCCCCAAACGGAATATGAGGTGCTGTTCCTCCAATTTCCGGTGCTGCTCGCTGTGGCCATGGAGGAGACCCAGGACAGAGAGGTCGGAGGCGGAGTGGGAGGGGGAGTTGAAGTGCTGAGCCACCGGGAGGTCAGCTTGGTTATTGCGGACCGAGCGGAGGTGTTCGGCGAAACGATCGCCCAACCTCCGCTTGGTCTCACCTGTCTCTAATTGAGACAATGACAATAAATTTGAATACAATACAATACAACATTCCAAAGATGGACTGATTTCTAGGTTAATTGGCTTTGATTAGAAATTGTAAATTGTCTCTGATGTGTAGAATCATGCTAATGTGCACGGGTGATTGCTGGTCGCGGCGGCAGTCTGAAGAAGGGTCTCGACCCGAAACTTCACCCATTCCTTCTATCCAGAGATGCTGCCTGTCCCGCTGAGTTACTCCAGCATTTTGTATCTATCTTCGGTATTATCTGCAGTTCCTTCCTACACTTGCTGTGAGGTTAATGGTCTGTTTCTGTTGCCATGGCCATTCTATAACAATGGGGTGGCACAGTGATGCATCGGTAGAGTTGGTGCCTTACAGCACTAGAGACCCAGGTTCGATCTTGGCTACGGGTGCTGCCTGTACGGAGTTTGCATGCCCTCACTGTGATTGCATGGGTTTTCTCCGGGTGCTCCAGTTTCCTTCCACTCTCTGAAGAAGTACAGTCTAGGTTAATTGGCTTTGATAAAATTGTAAACTCTCTATAACGTGTAGGATAGTGCTAATGTACACGGTGATCCCTGGTTGGTGCAGACTCTATGGTTCAAAGGGCCTGTTTCCACGCTGTATCTCTAAAGCCTAAAATCTAAACAATACTAGACTAAGTGGGACCCGTTGGGTCCCAGCATCACACAGGAGGGCTGGTCATCCAACGCAATATTCCACCTCTCCACCAATTCTAATATTGGTGGCCAGTTGGGGGGGGGGGGGGGCTTTCTGGAGCGCTAGTATGGGTGTTGTGGGCTGAAGGGACTGGTTTCCAGAGGGCTAGTATGCAAATTTTGCGCCAAATGGATTCTTGGGCTGGCGTCTCAGTCAATCAAGCCTGTTGTTCTGGCAACTCACTCACTCATGGCTGGTGGGCTGGTAGTTGACTCACGGCTAATCCTTGAAATTCTATTTCAAGCAGGGTATAAGGCCACCAAATTCAAGTGCAGTTTCATACCATTTGAAGTAGGGTGCAAAGCCACTAAAGAGAGCGAGTCATGACCTCTCCCTCCTCCATCTTGCAGAGACTGAGCCGCACCCACATTTCCGGGTTTTATAACCCCTCCATCCCCCCCCCCCCCCCTCACCGGGAAAGGTGTGGCTTTCATGGAGTAATTGACAGGAGAGAGATTCTCACCATTTTTTATTAAACTAATAACACT